>NW_008344185.1:2094355-2124484 GCF_000622305.1 Nannospalax galili | reverse complement strand
GTTTTTTTTTTTTTTTTTTTCAGAGAGCCGCAGGCGCTGTGAATTCACTTGAGTAGGTGTTCTGTTGCAGCCCGCTGGTCACAGGGGAACAGAGAACCTGTATGGAGGAGCGGGTCCAGTGAGCCAAGTCTTTCGTGAACCAATGCCATAGAAAACCGCCCCCAAAGAACCTCAAACAGCTGGTCTGCTGCCCTCTGTATAACATTTTGTTCTGCACTTTTCATCCTAACCCACATAAGCCGAGGCTGCAGTCGTTTAAGAACACAATGTCCCAGGCGGCGGTTTGAGTTCCATCGAATTGCTCACAGCTTGCACTGCTTTAGGTCATTAGCTTCTCCCCTCACCTTTCTTGATTATTCCCTTACCTCGGGAAGGAGCAGGGGAGAAAGGGAGGCAGAGCTGGGGAAGGGGGAAGGGACCCTTTCCTCAAGGCCCTACTGGTTTAGCCCAGACTCCTGGTCTTGACAGAAGCTGGGTTCCTCCTGTAGCCCCGAATCCTCTTGAGAGACTAACACTTTGGAAGGAGCCCTGGGGCACAAAGGGCTTCTAACCAGTCCTCATTTCCCAGAGGCAAGAGCCCTAGATGTACTCAGCCTGAGCTTCACAGAATTCTGAGGGATGAGGACTCCTCCAATGCCATGGAGTTTGCACACTTGGCCATCCTCTCTTATTCCAGAAGAAAGGTGAAAAGTTTAAGTAAGTGCACATTTCTGCCCCTAGATACCCAATAGAGAGCAAGGTGGTGTCTCCCAGAAGAGCAGGTTCTGGCCACTGCTGTTTCTATTTTTCTGTAAGTCTGGGCAAGGTCTTTGTTCTTCCAATTCAAATCGTGTCAGTTGTAAGATTAGCTGAGAATAACCTGAGAGGGGTTTTCAAGTTGTCAGGTGCATAGCTCCCATCACCTCTGAGGCAGTTCATGGCTTACATCAAGGGAAGATCAACTGAATCCACTGCAGTAGGTCCCATATCAGACTTCTTTCTAGACAAACTTTCGGGGTAAGGAGGAAGAATCCAGGAACTCTGATTCTCTCTGCTGGCCCAAGTAGCCAGGGTGGAACAGTGGAAAGAGAAGGCAGTAAACATGTAGGTTCCAAATGTTCCTGTTTGTTGGTCATCTTGGGCAAGACATTTACTTATCTGTAAAAGGTGGACATTATTCCTTGCCTTGAAGGTCAAGTGAAACAGATGTGAAAACTCAAAGTCCTTTCTGAGTGTGAAATAGTGGAGTCATCTTAAAGCTGACCCTGAGGAATGAACAATGTTTACTGTTATGCTAGGGATAAACTGAAGTACAGTACTGTAGATTGATCTGTCTATGGGTGTGAGGTCCTGAAGGCCACCTCGAGCTAAAGATGCTTTGTTCTCCAGGGAGTTTGCCTGTAACTAGAGTCAATCTTAGTAGATGCTGCCCAAGTGTTAGCTCCATCGATCTATTCAGTATTTGTGGAATGTTTACCATATCAGGTGCTGTATCTAACACTGGGAGACTGCAAAAACCCTGTTCTCAAAGAGCTGACAGTTCTGGTGGGGTAAACAAATAACCTGTGTGTCACATTTAAAATTTTGAAATGTGATAAGGGTGATAATATAGGTACCTCTGGGTTTAGAGTTGACAGGAAAAAAAAAGATATCCATTTAAATTCAAAATCAGATAAACAAATACATTTTTTAGCATGTTACAAATATTGCATGGGACATACTTATAAGAAAAAAATAACATCTATTTGAAATCCAAATATTGCATGGGGCATTATACTATAAAAACAGATTATTCTTTATGATAGTCAAATTCAACTGGGCATCCTAATATCTGGCCACCCTATTTGGGTGCCATGGAACTTCATAGTAGGATCAGCCACATTGTCTGGAATGGGTACCCAAGGCATTGATGGTTAAGCCAACAAGGAGGAAGGTGGCCAGAAGAGCAGAGGATTTAGCCAAGACTATTCTAGATGAAGGAAAAGACTGTGGGAAGAAAGTCAGGGCCTGCCTGATGGAGAAGGACACTGCAGAGTGGAAAAGAAAAAGCAGCAGCTGGGTAGACAATAGCTAATGGTTATATAAAACTTGTATGTTAGGTACTCTGTGATTCTCTTTGTGTATATTATACCCATTCAGCTGCATGCCCCAACACTTGGAAGGCAAAGGTGGACCTCTGTGAGTTCAAGACCAGTTTGGTCTATATAGTGAGTTCCAGGCTAACCAGAGTTACATGATGAGACCCTGCCTCAAAAAAATTATACACACGCACACACACACACACACACACACACACACACACACACTCTCATTCTACAAGATAACTTCTAATAGTGTAATTTTTTTATATAAGAAAACACAAACCCACCCAGACACACACACACACACACACACACACACACTCATTCTACAAGATAGCTTCTATTATTGTACCATTTTTATAGATGAGAAAACCAAGGCATCCAGAGGTAAAGATCGGGGTCATATAGATAGTAGAACATAGAACTTGGACTCAAACATAGTCTAGCATCTTGCCCCATGCTATTCTGCTTGAATAGTAAAACTGTGCACTGCCTTGTATACTGCATTAGGGATTTAAATGTCATCTGAAGCCAAGGAAGAAGAGGGAGAGATAGGACTAGGACTGTAGCTCAATGGTGCAGAACTTGCCTAGCAAGTGTGAGACCCTGGGTTTGATCCCCAACACTGCAAAAACAACAAAAAGCAATCTGACTAATGTATAGAAAATGAATCAAAGTGGGCAAGTTAGGTGCAGTAATTCAGGCAAGAGATGATTTGTGGGGAATGAGGGTAGAAATAAGAGATTCCAAGATATTTGTAAGTAGATTTAAAGGGGTCTCAATGTTGAAGGTTTAGATAAAGAGGATTCTGCATCTGGCCTCTGTACCCAGCCAAGTGGATATACAAGTAGTTAAAACAATGAAGCCTCTACAAGTCTGGATAAGGCCAAAAAGAAAGATATAGTGGCACAGGCCTTTAATTCCAGCACTCAGGAGGCAGAGGCAGGCAGATTTCTGAGTTTGAGGCCAGTCTGGTCTACATAGTGAATTCCAGGTCAGTTTCCATCAGGACTCAAATATTAAACAAGACACTGCTTAAATAATGAGCAGAGGTATGTAACAAGTAGCAAGCTTTGTTCTCAACTGTTGCTTAGTTGGATCCAACAGACTGACGATAAATAGAGCATATAGCTCTGCTGTGCTTCATGGAATTGGGCAAAAAATAAACTTTGAAAGGAGCTTTTCTGATTTGGCATAGCAACCCAGTGACACTTTTCAATGCAAGGAAAGGTATTCTATTTATTTTAATTTTTAGTGTTTACTGAAACCACATTTCCTACTAATTTGACTCGGATATAGAAGCCCGCTGTAATAGCTGCCTTCAAAGTTGAGGGCTGGATTTTATATCTAGGACTTCTGTCTGCTGCTTCCCAGAAGAGCTCCCCAGGGTCCATCTCTCTAACACTCAGGCTTTCCAGAACTTCTCTCTATAGACAGAGAGAAAAGCAAAGACTCATAGCCCTCTCTGCATCATGGTGGCTAGCACAATAGCCTTCCTCCTTTTTCTCCACTCTGAATGGCAGCTTGTGCTCACTGTTAAAAGCAGTATTTGCCTTTATTCGTTCATTCACTTATTCACCAAATATTTATTGTCACTAATACCAGGCACTTTTAAAAATTTTATTGGTTGTAGTTGTGTGTGTGTGTGTGTGTGTGTGTGTATACAAGAATACTAGCATGTGTATGTGACAGTCAGAGGACACCTTGAGGGAGTTGGACCTCTCCTTCCAACATGTGGGTCCCCAAAGATTGAACTCAGGTCATCAGGCTTGGGGGCAAGCACCTTTACCCAGTGAGCCATGTCACTGACCCAATTTTCTAAGTCCTAGGATTCTACCAATGAATAAAATAGACCAAAATTTCTTGTCTTTAAATTGCATTTTGGAGAAGTAGACATAACAATCAAATAATATTTAAGCAACATTACATATGTAATGTGTGAGATGATGAGGCAAGCTAAGAAATACAAAGGAGGAATGGGAAAGAGGAGTGGAGAACACAAATATTATATAGAGAAGTCATAAAAAAAGTCACTGGACAACTGACATTGGAGCAAAGACCTGAAAGAATTAAGGGGTGTAGCTTGGCATGGTGGTGCATGCCTTTAATCCTAGCACTCAGGAGACAGCTGTAGGCAGGCGGATCTCTGTGAGTTCAAAGCCAGTCTGGTCTACATAGTACCTGGGGCTACAGGGAGACCCTGTCTCAAAAATAAATGAATGAATGAGTGAATGAATTGATGAATGAATAATTTAAAAAATTTAAAAAAGAATTGAGGAATTGAGGGGTGAAACATTCATATATTATGGGAAAAGAGCATTCTAGACAAATGAGATGGCATGTGCAAAGGCCCAGAGGCAGGAGCCTGTCTGGAGTAGAATAGCAGGTAGGAGTAATGGAAAAGGTTCTGACAAGAGTCCCCTAGATTTTTTAAATAAAATATATCATTATGGTTTTTTATAAATATGATTCCTGGAAACCTTAAAATACATTTATGGCTCTGTCCACCTTACCACAGTGCTTTCTGGATGCGGTTGTAGATGGGACATATAAGGTGACAGCCTTGTACACCCCCTGGTTCATTGATCCCACCTTCTGAAGTTTTCTGACCAGGACTGTCACTGAGACATTTGTGCTACAACTTTCCTCAGTATTTGTGGTATGAACAATCTGGTCCAAGTTCAGAGCTTTTTGCTTGCCCTGTGAAAGGACTTTAAGCTTAATTTCTGTTTATTAATCTTTCTGAGACTTGGGCCCAATGCATTTTAAAGAAGTTACATGAACCTAAAATACCTAAAAAATGTAAAACCTAATTAAACCCAAGCTTTTATAATGAAAGCTTTCAAATGCTTAACCATGATTTGACCTGGTTCTTTTCAGGTGCAGTTATGAAATGTGCAGGAGAATATTTATTAATAGATAGAACCAGAGGTTTGGGGAATCTTTTTTTTTTTTTCCAGTTTGGTACTTCAGTCTGAGGCAAAGCTCTACCCTCCCCTGCCCCAGCTGAAGGTAGGGGCTGAAGTGGAAACACCACATTTACTGTAGTACCTTATTTCAGCAAACAAAGGAGCGAGCTGCCACCTAAATGGGGGCATCTTTGCCAAGCCCTTAGGTAATCTTCAAATGCAGTTTGATGTCATTGAAAATGATATTTACCCATGAGTCTTTTCTTTTAGTGTGCTTAATCTCCAAAACAGAGTGATATTTAAGGTATTTGAAGTCAGACAAGTTTTGCTGGTATTTAGCAAATAAAGGATGGGGATTTTTAGCCCATTTTCTAAACCCAGATGTTTGACTTCCATGTCTAAATGTCCACCTGGGGCAAAGGCTATCTCTTTGTTACTGCCTTTCTGGTGTCTTGCCAATCCCCAGTTCATGAAGGGTTCAATACACATGCTCAAGTGCACCACTTCCCCTCATGCATGGATGTGCTCTCTCTCTCCCACCCACCTGTGGCAACCTGCCCAGCACAGGCAGTACTGAACAATGGCTCGGAGCTTTTTTTTCCAAGTCAGAGTACTTGGGTTTGCAGCCAAGCTGCAGCCAGTAGCTCTGCCCTTCAGCAAGTTACTTGGCCTCAGTGTTCTTCAGTTGAAAGGATGGGATGATAAGAGTATCTTCTAAGATTATCATGAGGATGAAATATGTTATCATCTGCTCAGGAGGTGTTCAGTATGATCAGCTGCTGTTGGATGTCTGCTAGCTAAGGTATAAGGAATATGACTTTATGTCACCCAGGATGACTGGAAAATCCCTTTTTTTCAGTTTGCTATGACTGTGTGTGTGTGTGTGACATTCCACAGGACTTCATCTGAGGTCTGAGACTGAATATTGAATGTTGAACTAGAAGTATAGCTCTCCAAATGAGCATTCCCTAGCATAACATTTTATTTGTAGCCAGGCTAGTTATAAACTCATTATGTAGCTGACAATGATCTTGAACTACTGACCATCCTGCTTCTATCTCCCAGGCACTGGGATTGCAGGCATGTGCTGCCCTACTGAGCCTGTATTAACATTTAAGTATTACATCATTTTAAAAACTTGGGTCTGGAGAGATGGCTCAGAGGTTAAGAATTGTTGCTGTTCTTCCAGAGGATCTGAGTTTGGTTTCCAGCATCCATATTGGGCAGTTCACAACTGCCTGTAATTCCAGCTCTAGGGGATCAAACATCCTCTCTGGCCTCCTTGGGTATCCCCCATCCCCCCCATACAACATAAAAACAAAAATCTTTTTTTGTTCCTAAATTTTATTTGTAAATTCATAAAAAATATTCCAGATCAATGCGTTTTAATCCTCCTCCTCCTCTTCATCCTGGTTAATCTGGAAGTAATGTAATTTATAAGTCTCTTTGCTGTTACCTACTACGAGTAATAAATCATGTAGATTATTCTTCTTCAAATATTTTTTGGTGAGATATTTCAAATACCTTTTGGAAAAAGGCACCTCAGAAGTGACAGTGATCTTGTTCTTGCTCCTTTCGATGGTGACAACCCCTCTGCCAAGGTTCCCAGCCTTCCCATTCACTTTGATTCTCTCCTGGAGAAACTGCTCAAAATTGGCAGCATCCATGATTCCATCTTCTCCAGGGTGGATACAGTCAAGGGTGAACTTCAAAATCTGCCTCTTTTTTTGCCCCCCTTCGCCACAAGCTTTTTCACGGGCGCCATTGTGGCAGGGGAGGCAAAAAACCAAAAATCTTGAACTTCACTCTTGGGCCTGGGGAGATGGTTCAGTGGGTAAAGTGCTTGCTATGCAAGCATCTTTAAGTCCTGAGTTCAAATCCCCAGCATCCATGTAAAAACCAAGTGCAGCTGTGCATGACTATAATCCCTACACTGAGGAAGTAGACACAGGCAGGTTAAGTGAGAGATTCTATCTCAAAAGATAAGGCAGAGGGCTGATGAGACGGCTCTGTGGGTGAAGGTGCTTGTTACCAAGCTTGCAGCCAGACTTTGATTCCCAGGTCCTTTGACCTCCACACGCATGCCCCCACACAAACACAAATAAATGCAATTTAAAAATAAGGTAGAGAGTGATAGACACCTGATGTCAACTTCTGGCCCATACATGTACTCATATATACACACACGTACACTTGCACATACATAAAATACAAGCTTTGTAAAGTACATGGCTGTTCACCACACTCATAATGCTGAATTCTGGCTATTAAAAGGAAATATCCTCTTGAAGTAGAAGGTCTCTAGCAGCATTTCTGTGCTTCTAGGGTTTGGTTCAGAACTGGACATCAGTAAGACCTAACAGGTAATAAACAGCAGCATAATTATAGCTGACACTCACCCAGGCTCAGCACTCTGTAGTATAAAGGATTAAGTTACTTGTTTCCATGGGCCTGATGCTCACTCTGCTGGGTTCTCTTTGGGTGATGGGGGCTGCCTGTGTAGACAGGAATATCAGGAGGGAACAGCCACCTTTGTACTTCCTGTGTGTGTAAAGTTCAATACAGTTCATTATATAATCAAGATGTTTTTATGCTCTTGGACTTGTTTTGGCTATTTATTAGGTAGTTTTATGAAATCATTACCAATGTATAGAGAACAGAAATGTATTCCAAAGAATTAGGCCATCCCTGTGTCACTTGCTTGGGAAGAGGTGTGATTTCTGGAGAGGAAATCAGAATAAAGAAGACGTCAGTAGTTTGCTGAAAGGAAATAACCACTTACTTGCATTTTCCCTTCCCTGGGTTTTGAGGTATCTGGATTTGCTCATTCATGGTGGATATTGAAATAATATGCCTTAGATTCTCTGATACTGAGAATAGGGACACAAAACCAGGAGTCTATAAAAGAAATGATTGATAAGGACCTTCTGGGAGGTATAACTCAGTAGTAGTATTTGCTTAGCACATGCAAAGCCTTGGGTTTGATCTCTAATATTCAATCCCCTCCCCTCAAAAGACAAGGAAACCAGAAGACACAGGTAAATTTTATTACAAAAAGTAAACAAATGCATTTCCTTGGAAGAATAGGCTTCCTGTTTAATCTGGAAATCACTTAAACTCCTATCACAAATTCAGGCTATGATAGTTCATCTTCATTGTCAACTTGACACTTGACTGGACTTGTTATCACCTAGCAGACACAGCTCTACATGAATCTGTAAGGATGTTTCCAGAGAGATTTAACTGAGACGGGAAGACCCAGCTTTAATATGGAATGTGGGCAGCACCATCCCATGGACTGGCATCCCAGACTTCACAAATAAGAAGGGAAAAAAGAGGAAGTGCTCTGAGCACCAACATTCATCTTTGTTTCCTGGACACAATGTAATCAGCCACCTTCCTTCCTGCTGCCTTGCCATCCAAGCCAGGATGAACTGCATCCCCTCAATCTGTGAGCTAAAATAAACCCTTCCTTCTGTCAGGTATTTTGCCATAGCAATGAAAAACATAATTCATATACAGCCCTAATTTTCTTAAAATATTAAAGCTCCTGTACATGGTAAGAAAATAGTAACAATCCAATAAAAATTAGTAAATATTTGAACAGATCAAACTAAAAAAATATGACATGAAAATATGCTCAAATTTGTTAATAAGAAATTAAAATAAATTGAAACTATAATATTTTGTGCTTTTTAACATTTATTATTTGTAGGAGGGGCCACAGACATAACACAGTATATGAGTATAGGTCAGAGGACAACTTTCAGAAGTCATTTTTCTCCTTCCTCTGTGTGTTTCCCAGGGCTTGAACTCAGGTTGTCAGACTTGGTGGTGGGTGCCTTTCCTAACTGAACCAACTCACTGATTTTGCACTTCTTATGATTGGTAACGATCAAAATGTTTGATCATAGTGTTATGGTATGTATATGAATCCCCCCCATTCATATATCAACAGACTGATCCCCAGTGCAGTATTTTGAGGTGCAGACTAGGGAGGTAACTGGGCCATAAGGACTTGGACCTAATCGCTGACTCGATCCATTGATAGATTCATAATTTGATGGGATTATTAGGGCATGGTGAAAATTAAGGGCCTAGTTGGAGGAAGTAGGTCACTGGGTATGGAGAGCATACTTTGGCCCAGGTCCTTGCTTGTCTGCCTTTTTGGATACTGTGAAGTTAACAGTTCTGCTTCCCCACACACTGCCTGCCATGACATTCTGCCCTACCTTCAGCCCCAAAGCAATGAAGCTGACCAATCTTAAACTAAAACCTCTGAAACAGTGAGCCAAAATACTCTTTCCTCCTATAAGTTGATTTGCTTGGGTGTTTTGCTGCTGTGAAAAAAAGTGACTAACATAAGCATGAGGTAAAGTAATAGGTCCTCAATATATTTTTGGTGGAATATAAATTGATACAGTCATTTAGAAAACAGTTTGGCACGATCTGCAAACATTTACACTACTCCTGGATAATTACTCCATATGGATGCAAAATGACTTTATAAAGAAGTATCTAAGGGCTAGAGAGATAGCTCAGTAGTTAAGAGGGCTTGGTGTTCTTGCAGAGGACATAAGTTCAGTTCCCAGCACTCATATTGGGTGGCTCAAAACCACCTGTAACTCCAGCTCCAGGGAAATTAACACCCTCTTCTGGACTTCACAAGTGCCTGCATACACTTGCATACACACACACACAAATACCAATAAGTCCTTTTTTAAAAAAATAAAATACAACAATAGTCTTGTTAAAAGTAAAGCATTGTCATAGCCGGGCGTGGTAGCACACACCTTTAATCCCAGCACTTGGGAGGTAGAGGCAGGTGGATTTCTGTGAGTTCAAGGCCAGCCTGGTCTACATAGTGAGTTCCAGGACAGCTGGGGCTACAGGGAGACTCTGTCTCAAAAAGACCAAAAAAAAAAAAAAAACATTGTCCTCAATAAGGAGCATATAAAATATAGCCTTTGAGAAGACCGAAATATTTATGAGCTGATATAGAAAGACTGTCAAAAAATAAATAGGGATTGGAAAGATGACTCAGCAATTAAGAGCACTGACTGCCATTGCAGAGGACTCAGGTTCAATTCCCAGCACCCATATGGTGGCTGACAACCGCCTGTAACTTCAGTTCCAGGGGATCCAATGCCCTCTTCTGACCTCTGCAGGCACTGCATGACATAAGTGCACCTGCACACCTGCAGGCAATATACACATACACATAAACTAAAAATTTAAAAATATATTTAAAAACTAAATATAAAAATTTTTAAATAGAAAATATATCAGAGAATAAAATAAAGCAAGGTATAAAACATTATTCCAGATTTGTTGTCATTTGTCTTTAAGAAAGAATATATTCATATGTTCTTGTATGTACATGGAATCTCCATGAAAAATATCTAAGAAACTGATCATGCAGGCTGCATTTGGGGAGTAGATCAGGAAGAAGACTAGAAGACAAATATAGAGAGGGATTTTGCCTTCTTTTTGAAATTTGAATAATTTCTTTAAAAAACAGCATCCCTCATAAGCAGCTGGGCTGACAGTTAAAAAAAAAAAAAAAAAAAAACAGCCAGGGAAGCCAGGCAGCCTGCAAAGCAGTGGAAGCAGAGGTCACATATGGACATCAGAAACAAGTGCTACCTTAGTCCATGTCACTATAACAGGATATACTAGACAAAGTAATTTATAGAGAACAGAAATTGATTTTTGTCAGTACTGTGGTCTCACTGTGCAAGATCAAGGGCCAGAGATTTTGTGTGGTGAAAGCTAGGTCCCAGCTTCTAAGACGGGTGATGCATCTTTCTGAGGGGAGGAAGTCGGTGTCTCCATGGCAGAAGGCAGACAGGCAAAAGGACACATTTCCTCCTTTTAAATTAAAAAACAATTATTTTGTGTGTGTGTTTTGCTTACATGTATGTAAGTGTACCCTTGAGTGCAGTGCCCATAGAGGCCAGAAGAGGGTGTCAGATCCCCTGGAACTGGAGTTAAGGATGGCTGTTAGGTGCCATGTGGGTGCTGGGACTGAACAGGGGTCCTCTGCAAGAGTAGGCAGTGATCTTTACCTCTGAGCTATCTCTCCAGCCCCCTTTTAAAAACTTTTTATTAAGGGTTCATGATCCCATTCATGAGAGAGTAGCAGTCATGGCTCTCTAAACACCTTTCAAAGCCCCACCACTGAAAGCAATCATATTGGGAATTTCAGGGTGGGGGGACACATGCAAATCACAGCAAGTGAAAAGACTAAAACAGCTTTGTATGTGACACTGCCTTTGCCTTTGTTTTGGCCTTAGGGCGCATCATTCTTCCTTCATGGAGCCTATGTAGGGTGGCATGCATAGACAGACAAGATATGGGATGGTGGCATTGAGAGTGCCATGGGTTGCTGCACTATTAGGTAAATGTGGTCAGAAGGAGAACAGTGGAAAGGTAACATTTGAGCAAAGATGTCTAGGAAGTAGGAGTTGCCAGGTAGACAACTGTGGGAGAATGAGTACAGTGCTGGGGCTGGAGAGATGGCTCAGCGGTTAAGAGCACTGGCTGCTCTTGCAGAGGACCCGGGTTCAATTCCTAGCACCCATATGGAGACTTAACCATCTGTAACTCCAGTTCTAAGGGATCTGATGCCCTCTTCTGACTTCTGCAGGCATTGCACAACATAGGTCCACTTACACACATGTAGGAATACACTTAACACACATATAACAAAAATAATAAAATATTTCTTTAAAGTAGCGTTAAGTTCCCAAGGCCTGGTGAGTGGCGGAACGACATGGAGACCATCATGGCTGGGACATAAATGAAGAGGGAGCAGCAAAGAGGCCAGAGAGGCAGTGGAGAGGGATCAGGAAGGACCTTATCATCATTTGCTGTGTTCCTCAGCTTGTTAGGTGGCACTCCGTTGCAGCCTCCAGTCACTGCCTCAGCCAGATGAGTGAGGCATAATTATTGCCCTCTTGTTCATGTGAGAGAAGACGGTCAAGTGGATTAAAAAGTTCGCTTTACATGGCCACAAAGTGCAACATGCAGGACTCAAATCCAAGTATGTGATTCCAGTGTGCTATTCATTCTCTGCTGTTTTATACTATTAAGTGCTGAAGGAGGGGCCTGGAGAGATGGCTGCTCTTGCAGAGGACCCAGGTTCGGTTCCCAGAACCCACATGGTGGCTAACAACTGCAACTCCAGTTCTAGGGGATCCAACACCCTCTTCTGATCTCCACAGACAGTGTACAACATGGGTGCACTTATACACATGTAGGCAATACACTGATACACATAAAATAAAAATGATATTTTTTAAAATGGTGAAGGAGAACCAAAGCCCCGAGTCCATCCATAAACCAATGCTTTGAAAGGCAAGCCAAGCTGAGAGGAAAAAATTCACACTCCAAGGCTGAAGAATCCACAGGGTCAGAGCTGGTTACCTTTTCTTGGACTCAACTCTGGAGAAGCTATGGTGTGTCTTAGCAAGGCAGGCAGGACTTACTAACCCAAGTATGTTCCAAGAGGTAAAAACTGAGAATTTGGAGTGAAGTAAAAGAAAACTAGGCTATAAGGCCACTGCTTTGGAGGTGGTCATCTCGCTCAGAGAGCGCTGGTGGTGGGTCAGTGGGTTACCTTGGCTGAAGAATGTTATTTCCTGACTGTGGGGGTGAAGAGGAGGCCTTGGAAAGCTGCTGGCCTCAGAAGAGAGGGTGGCGATGTCTTTGCTCTTGAGCTGTGACTAACAGCCTTTTAGAGAGTACAGCTTGTCTTTCCACCTTGCATTCCTGCTGCCAGTGTATTCTACCTGATGGGGCAGGTCTAAAACAAAGTATTTAAGGAAGGCCTTAAAAACCTGTATTACTGGGATGTAACTAGACCTGGATACTGTAGTTGTCCTTTGCTCTTTCATAATATTTAAGGGGTATCTACCAAGTGCCAAGCATTGCTCGAGCTTTTCAGCAGTGTAAAAGACAAGGCCCCTGGCCACCCAGAGTGAGAAATGATGAAGTTGAAGGCAAAATAAAATAATCAAAACCATATCAGATGGTAGTATGCCTAGGCATAGATTTAAAAAAAAAAAAAAAGCGTAAAGGCAGTAGGGGGTGCTGCAGAGATGACTCAGTGGTTAAGAGCATGTACTGCTCTTGTGGGGAACCAGAGTTCTGTTCTCAGCATTCC
The DNA here is from genome assembly GCF_000622305.1 of Nannospalax galili. Taxonomy (NCBI): domain Eukaryota; kingdom Metazoa; phylum Chordata; class Mammalia; order Rodentia; family Spalacidae; genus Nannospalax; species Nannospalax galili. The sequence continues at coordinate 2,111,348 of NW_008344185.1, read as the reverse complement.
TTGGGTGATTGGCAACCTGCAACTCCACATCCAGCTCCAGGGATCTGGCCTCTTCTATCCTCTGTGTATACCTGCACATATGTGGATACACTAACATAGACATACACATATACACATAAATAAAAATATTTTTTAAAAGTGGACAGGTCTACAGTCTGGATGGCCAGCTACTTTAAATTGCATTGTTAGGGATGCCTCTTTAAACGTTTTATTATTTTAATTTTATGTATATGAGTATATTGCCTACATGTATCTAATGCCCATGGAGGTCAGAAGAGGGCACCAGATCCCCTGGAACTGGAGTTATGGATGGTTGTTAGCCACCATGTGGTTGCTAGGAACCAGACCCGGGTCCTCTGCAAGAGCTCTTAACTCCTGAGCCATCTCTCCAGCCCCAGGATGCCTCTTTAAAGAGAGTCTTCAAGGGTTGCTACCATTTTCAAATCAGATAAATATTTTAATGTGCACACCTTTAATAGGCCTTAAATTGATATGTCATTGTTCTAGGAGAGGCATTTTCTGATGGGTGGGTCATTGTTCCAGGAGAAGCATTTTCTGATGGGTTTAGATGATAGTTCCATTTCTCCTAAAATAGTTATCTCAGGTTGATCTGCAAAGGAATAGGAAAAGCATGTAAAAGATGCTTCCCAACCAAACACAAGGTGAAACTAATGCATCTCTGTGTTATTGAGGACGATGATGATGATGATTTTGAATGCTGAGCATCCAGCCTGGAGAAAGGACTCTTTATGCCCAGTGAAGCATGCTGTATTGGTATAATTTCAGACTCCACTTTAGGCTACAGCAGCCCTGTCCTGTCTTTTCTTTCTGTGCTATCCCAAAAACAAGAGGACAGCAATCCATGATAAAATAACCCCCTACCACAAATGTAAAGCAAAGCTTGTTCTATTGAAAATCAACAAAAGGGAAGGCTGAGGGCACAATATGTAATGTGCCTGCTTAGGTGTCAAATCACAGGATGTAGATGAAAACAGCAGCTGTCCAGGGTGCCCTAGTCATGTGTTTCTTAAAACTAATGAGAAAAGGCACCAAAGACTTGGCTTAGCATGCAGCCGGTTAGGATGCCTTGTTGAAAAGTAGCATCTGGCCTCTATATTAACTATATGGATTTGAAAAGGATGGATGGAGAGGCAGAGTTTTCTTCTCCTGTGGCATGTCTAGATGTTAAAGTGGAATCATTTAGGAACAATGTTTCCTAGTATCATAGGAAACTGAGAAATCCTTTTTTTCTCCATATTCAAACCTGTATTTCTGTAGTGATAGTATTACATCTCTTGTTTCTGTAATGAGCTTGAAGAAATGCACATGAATCATTGTGACACAATACCTGGCAAAGGCAGTTTAAATAAGAAAGGATTTATTTTGACTCACAGTTTGAGGGTATAGTCTGTCATGTGGGGAAGGTATGTGGTTGAGTCTGAGCAGCTGGTCACATGTCCACAATCAGGAAGCAGAGAGATGAAATCTTCCTTTCAGCTCCCTTTTCTCCTTTTTCTTCAGTCTAGGATCCCAGCCTATGGACTAGTGCTGTCCACATTTATGGTGGGTCTTCCCACCTCAACCCAACCCAGAAACTCCCTCACAAACATGCCCAGAGGTTGTTTTGTCCCATGGTGATTCTAAATTTCATCAGGTTGACAGGATCACAACACATGTGAGCTGTTTATGGAATATAAGTGCTGAGGTCCACGCACAGTACTCTCCTGGAGTTTATAGTATAATGTCTATTTCTAAGTCAAATTATAATTTTTAGTAACATATACAAGTTTTATGTCCAGCTGTGAAAATGATTTTCACCAAAGTAACATCTTTAGAGAATGTTAGTTTTTTACTGAAGTACAACCACTCTAAAATATCTGAGCATTCACAAGGAAAGTGATGTACAGTAACATGATGGCTCCAGCGCAGCAATCATAGTACTTACTGTACTCATATTTCAATGAACCAGCTGGTGTTCAACATCTGGTCTGAGCCTGGCTCAGTTACTTTTCATCAATAACATTTATTGCATATTATTGATTCTAAAAGTGATGTCTATTTATGGCAGTAAAATTAGAAAGAATCCATAACATATAGAGAATTTTAAATATTACAGTTTTATAATAGGAAGCTTAACATTTTAGTATATAATAGACCCTCCTCGTCTGTAGGGTATCTTTTAAAGCCTTTAGTGGATGCTTAAAACAAGACAGTACCAAACTTATGCTATCTTTCCTATACATATTCCATGATAAAATTAAGAACTTCACATTTTCACTTAAAGAAAATACTTTATGGCTCTTCTTTGGCATGCAAATTGATAATATTATTGCTCTTGCACTTTTACATTATTAAGCAAAATTAGTGTTAGTTGAGCATAAGCACTCTGTAAGAGTCAATCTGAGGATTGTGGTGAGAACTAAGGAAAAATATAATGAAGTTAACTTGATGTTTATTAAATAATGCTCAATTTAAAAAATTGTGTAAATAATACTTTCCCTTACTATTTTATTTTCTTTCTGCTAATCTTCTCTGACGATCATCCTTTTGACAACTTTTTTTCCTCTAAATTGAACCCAGGCTCTCATGCACGCTAAACAAGTGCTCTACCACTAAGCTGCACCTCCAAGGACTCTAGCACTGAGCTTCAGTCCCAGGCCTTCTACTTCTAAAGATCTTGCACATAAAAACTGACACAGAAGACAGGCTGAAGACAATGACAATTTTTGATGTTTTTCTTGCCAGTGCATGCTAAGCCTCAGGGCATCCTCCTGCTTTCCCCAGTGACTGTAGCACCTGGCCTGCTCTTCTCTACTTTTTTTTTTCTTTCATCTGTGTGGATGAATGAACATACTAGTTGTGCTGAATAGCTTTAGTGTCAACTTGGCACACCTGAGTTGAGGGAGCCTCAAATGGGGAATTACCTTTATTGGACTGGACTGTGGCCATGTCTGTGGGGTATTTTCTTGACTGTTGAGTGATGTGGGAGGGCCCAGCCCACTGCAGGTGGTACCACCCTGGGCAGGTGGTCCCGTGTTGCATAAGAAAGCAGGTTGAGCATGGGCCAGGGGAGCAAGCCAGCGTTCCTCCATGGCCTGTGCTCCAGCTCCTGCCTCCAAGTTCCTGCCCTGAGTTCCTACCTCGAGCTCCCTCAGAGATGAACTATGACCTGGGAATGTAAGCTGAACAAACCCTTTCTTCCCCAAGTTGGTATTGGTCAGAATATTTTATCACAGTAATGGACACACAAACTAGAACACTAGTCATCCTGTTCCCGGGCCTCCAGTCACCCCAACGCCATCTTGGTATCTACCAACAGGGAAACCATTCAGATTATTTATTAGAACCATTATATCTTATACTTTAAATTGTGAGATTCTCTCCTTTAATGAGGATTCCTTTTTAACTAATCACAGTGAATTTGGATTTGATTCTGATCCCTGTTTTCTCTGTTCTGACCCCATTTTTTACCTCTTCTATGTAAGCATTTTTGGCTACTACCCACTTCAGTGATAGTCTTTGAAGGAGCCTATGGTCACCCCTACCCATTACTAACTTTTTCTCAACTCTTGAGCTGGGAAGCACTGCTGTAGGAAGCCACAGGGCCATTCCACATTGTTCTCTATAGTATTCTTTAGCGCTTTGTTGAACCCTCACGTCAACATTATCTTCACATACTGCTGGTTTGTTCTTTTTTAAAGATTAAAAAAAAAAAATTCGTGGGGCTGGAGATTGCTCAGTGGTTAAGAACACTTTCTGCTCTTGCTAACAACTACCTGTAACTCCAGTTCCAGGGGATCAAATGCCCTTTTTGACCTCTGCAGGCACTGCACACATGTGGTGCACATAATATATGCAGGCAAAACACTCATTAATCTTTAAAACTGTTTATCATTATTGTGTGTGTGTAGGTCAGAGGACAACTTTGTGGAGTCAGATCTCCTGCCACCCTTATGGGGGTTCTAGGGATTAGACACAGGTCATCCAGCTTGTGTAGTAAGCACTTTCAACTACTGAGCCATCTCACCAGCCCCTGCTAGTTATTTCTATTTTGCCCAGCATGATGACCTGAGTTTGTTCTCTGGAACCCACATGGTAGGAGGTAACTCCTGAAAGTTGTCCTTTGACCTCCACATATGCATTGCAGAACACATACACACACACAAATATAAACTTTAAAAAAACTTATTCTTCAATCTACTATACTTTTTCCATTCTTTTATAACATCCATAAAAAAATAGTCTTGGGTCAATGACATGGCTTAGTGGGTAAAAGCACTTTTTGTGCAAGTCTGATGACACAAGTTTGACCTCCAGAATCCATGACAGGAGAGAACCAACTCCCCAAAGTGGCCCTCTGACCTCCACACATGCACTGTGGAACATAAGCATCCACACTCAAACCTGTCTCACACGCAACAAAAAACACCAGAGTATTCTTTACACATCCTTCTTATCTTCATTCACTCTAAATTATGATTTGTGCTCCTGCAAAAGTTCACATTTGGCATTTATAAGGCTGAATAAATGGGGAATTAGACTTTTGAAAAATTCTTTGGTTTTTCAGATAACATTACTAAATATATGTGTTCTTTCTGGGAGTCTAGTGTTCTAATGGTAATGTCTTTGTCCCAGTAAAAATCCTTAGACTCTGAGCCTGAAGTGGGCTTCCCTTGGGGGTGGGGGTGGGGCACAGGGAAGCAATGTATAGATTGTTCTAGGTTTTACATTTCTTTCCCTTTGCAGATCCTGTGGTGTATCTTTTCCTTATAAGACTATAGCCTCTGAGTTGTACAAGTTACCAAATGTGTGGGAAGTTGCAGGGCTTCTAAGAATGTCCTTCCCTGCTACTCTCAATCAAACATCTAAAAGATTGAAGTAATCATAAAAAGTGCCTCCTTTACTTAGGCTTGCCCTATCCTGACCCACTCTCACTTCAGCCATTCATACAGCACTTAGTGAATGCCTGTGTGTGCCAGCCACTGTGTTGGGTAGAAATCAGTGATACTCATGGTTTACAGAGGAAAAAAAAACCCCAAACCCTAAAAACATGATGGCACAAACTGACAGAAGTACTGCTACTTGATTAAAAATGTACTTCAGTGATGTGGCTGTGGAGACAGCATTGAAACTCACAAAGTGTTTGCTAAAGAACTCAAAGTGGTGTATTATAGCAGAGCTCATGTGCCAAGGCTTATCTTCCAGGAACTGAGAAGCCTAGCAGTTTCTGGAGCACCAGCGGAAGAGTAGAGAAAATGAGGGTAGCAAGACCCTGATCACGTACAGCTTTTTATTTTATTTTTGAGACAAGGTCCCTATAGCCCCGGCTGGCCTGGAGCTTGCTATGTAAACCAGGCTGGCCTTGATCTCACTGAGATCTGCCTGACTCTGCTTCTGGAATCCTAGAATTAAGGTTTGTGCCATTATTCCCAGCTTCATACACAGCTTTTAGGGCCTGGGAAAACAGTGAATTTAATCAGCCACATGGTACGAGATAGCTTTTTTTTTTTTTTTTTTTAAAGAGAGCACAGAAGGCTGGTGAGAGGCTGTTAGTTGCTTCCCCAATCCTAATGGCTGTAGTTCAATTTCCAGGGGCCACATGGAAGGAAAGAACCAACTCTACCTAATTGTCATCTGCCTCCACATGTGCACTATGGCACATGCAGGCAGTATACACACACACACACACACACTGTAAAAAAAAGATAGTATGGAGTCCTATAAGATTTTAAGCTCAATGATCTCTCTCCTTTGGTGACTACCTCCTCCTCCACACATTTATCAAGTCAAAGACTAACCCTATAACCCTCATCCAAATGTGAGTTACTGCTTCAATTATCAGGGGGAGGATGACTATATTTCAGAAATTTAAGTTGTTCTGGAGTCATAGCCCTGCCACTTATTATCAGTATGTTCTTTGAAAAATTATTTTGTTTCTCTAAGCTTCATTTTTCTCATTTGTAAAGTGGTGTCATAAATACTACCACATAGGTTTTGATAAGTAAATTAATTCACAGACAAAACATTCAGGGCACAAGCTGCACATACCAACTGAAGTTCAACATTAGTTCACTTCAGGATCTCTTTGCCTCCATGTGCCCTGAGTTAAAATACACTAGCACCCACTTAGCTCTTTACACTGATAGTTCTGTTCCTATCGGTGGTACTAGTCAGAGATTCCAAATCACCAAACCACAGTCATCTCTCTTTGCTTCTAATTCCTTTGCCACACTGCAAGGAAAAACCTAAAATTGGAGACTGCTGCTAAGTATTATTTTTACTTCCATTTGTATCTAAGGTGAAGATTACGGCTTCTTTTACTCATGAACAAATGTTAAAATTGAACGTCCACTCTAAGAGTCAAGTAATTGTACTAGGTTCCTAGTCTAATCTTTTGTCCTTTAGATATGATTTCTATATTTGATCTAAAAAGAAATGTATTTAAAGTTTGTACATTTGTTGACAAGAAATGAGAAAAATCCCTCTAAATAATCAAAATAATTGCAAAAGATCAGTGGGAAGCAAAACTAGTAAAAATATCTAAGCTTACTTTACTATTTTAATGTTCTCAACATTACCAGTTCAATTATGGGTACAAAAAAGGTTCAATGGGGGTGGCAGGATCGCTCAATGCAGCCAAGCCTGATGACTTGAAGCCGATCCCAGAAACCTAAACAGTTTAGGAAGTTGAAGGAGAGAACCAACTCCCATAAGCTGTTCTTTGACCTCCATACTCGCACTGTGGCATGTGCACACCCCCCACCCTTCAAAAATCGGTTCAAATGTGGAATGAGGCAAATAGTGCAAGCTAGGCAAGCCAAGAAGATAGAGACATCAGTCATCCCTGCTGGTCCTCCAGCACAGCACCAGCATGTCTTCTGCATGTTACTGAACCAGGTGCACAATGCACTTGTTTAGGGTGTCATTTCATTAATAGCTGACTTCTGAACTTGTTCTTTTCACAGAAACTTAATTATAGTTTTGGAGCTCACTTTCTCTTCTAAGTCAAAACTGCCTAAATTCTCCAAATGTCAAAGGCTGATACTGAATGAGGCAGCTATACTGGAAACCATAGCACAAAGTCAGATAGTATAGCCACAGGCCTTGGCCTTGTCACATAAACATGTACAAAATATGAATGATACCAAAGAATTTATTGTAAATGTCATGGCAAATACACTCTGAATAATCATCATTAAAAAGGAACTAGAAAAGTATGTGTTGAAAGTATGTGCTTTTTCTTCCCGCCATCTTTGGGTTAATGGCAAGGACAAGTATTTTAGGTAATGAAATACTTAATGGGATGTGCGATCTTCACAAAATTTTAAGACTGTATCTTCATCTTAAAGGCAGTTAACCATGAATTTCAGTATTAGTTATTCTCTGTTTTTATCAATTCTATGATGATCTGTAGAATCTTGTCATCTGAGGGAATGAAAAAAAAGAAAAAAACCTAAGAATAAATGCAAAACTGGCTAATTTTCCAATGCATACACATATAAACAAGATGTATACATTATAAGACTGTTAAATTAGACTATCAAGTAACACTAGCTATATTCACTATCATGCGAGAGGTGCCCAGAAATATCATATTTGTTGCCCTACAAGAGTTACATTAATGATCATTAGTGTTATACCAATTTTTCTTTCTCTTTTTTCTTTCTTAGGGGAGAGTGCGAACGCAGTCCCCCACTACCGCAAATTATGCAATCGAGTTTCCCGCATTTGGGGAAATTGCAGGGGTCAGCACATCCCAAGTGCAATAGATGAGCCTCACCCTGGGAAAACCACCTTCCTGATCATGGTGTCGCCCTTGTCAGGTAAGTATAATGTTATACCTATTTCAACAAAAAGTCAACATTTTGTAGAAAGAAGTTAACAAGGTATTTATAGGCTAAGGCCCAGAGAGATAATGGGCTATAATTGTATTTTCTATTTTTGCTGTTTTTTAGACAAGGTCTTCATAGCCCATACTGAGCTAGAACTCACAATCCTCGACTTCAGCCTCCCAAATGCTGGGATCATGTGAGCCACCATGCCCACCTGTTAGTTCTACAAGTAATTAATTCTTTAAAAATTCTTTAAAAGTTCCTCAATTGTTTCACTTAGCTGAAATACACTGAAGGCTCTATTGACTCTTCCCTGTTTTGCAGAATGTGACAGGATTTCTATAGAATGGGAAAAAGGTAATGTTATCTGTCTCCCCAGGTTTAGACCAAAGGAAACAAACTCTCAAGGGGAAGTGCTCTTGCAGAGGTGTCAAAGGAAGTGACAGGCTTCTCTACACAACAAAAGGATCAAATACCAACTGAATTTGACAAATAGAGCAAGAGGTGGCATTATTTGCTAAGGTGGTTTTATTAACAGCTGCTCTATTTTTAAATAGCTCTGAAATTGTGACTTCCTAAGAACCCCATAGCTACTCTCACATATGGATTCTTGGAGCTAAGGTGGTATTAAGAAAAGAAAGAGGTGGGAAAGAGGGGAAGGGAGAAGAAGGGAGGGGAGACCACTCGTTGGGACTGGAACAATGATATCTAACGAGGAATTATTTTTAATTTGAGTTAAGCGTGCAAGAAAGCACAAGGGTAACAGATACTTCTTTTTCTCATCTGGGTTTCTATCACAACTTATCTTTATAGTAAGGCCAGAAAGAAAGGTCACCAAAGTGAGTGACTTTTCCCAAGTCAAAATTCATACAACCCACAGCTCAATTCTTAACATCATTAAAAGCTGCTGGTAGGTATGGTGGCACACCTCTTTAATCCCAACACTCAGGGCAGAGACAGGTGGATCTCTGTGAGATCAAGGACAGCCTGGACTACATAGTGAGTTCTAGGCCAGTTGGGGCTACAGAAAGACTCTGCCTCAAAAAGACAAAAAAAAAAACAAAACAAAACAAAAAAAAAACCTCAAAACAAAACAAAAACAACAACAAAAACCCAAAACAACAGGAAAAAACCCTATAAAACCAAACTGAAGTGCTTCATGATGCTTTATAGAAAATATAGGTATTAGAGAACACATTAAAGTACGAAGACACAACCAATTAAGTCCTAAATATGAAACATCCTACCAGGAAAACGAGTTTATTAAAGTAATTCACTGCATTACAAAAGGGGGTGATAGGAGACAGGGAAGTATCAACAGAAAAAACGACTAAAACAAAGAAACACAAACACAAGTTTCTTCCATAGAGATCAGTATGTCTGAGACAGGACATTGAGCCTTGTATTATTTATTTATTTTTTAATAACTCGAAGATGATTTTGGCAATCTGTCAAGTTAGGCAAATACTGTACCATGCTAACTGAAAATCAGGTGTTTATTTGAGGTTTCTACTGAAGATTAATGCACTTAATATCAACTAATAGCTGCACATTCATGAGAAATGAGTAGTAGGGAGAACACACTGTGGTTAATACTGAGTAGAATTCAGTATTATGCTGACTTTCTGTGAGATGGACAGTTTAGAAGCAAAAGTAGAAGGATAGAGGAGTAAAAGGCTGTTAATAAGCTGTGAATAGTCACAAACTCTACATGAGTTGAGTGGAATTTAACATAAGTAGATTTTATTCAATTTTATTAATAATCACATCAATGTATGACTGCAGTCATACACACAATTTCTAGAATCAGTCTTTTGGATTTTATTTTTTAAAGTTTTTTATGGGACTGGAGAGATGGCTCAGGGGTTAAGAGCACTGACTCCTCTGCCAGAGGACCCAGGTTCAGTTCCCAGCACCCACAGGGCAGCTAGCAACCATCTGAAACTGTAGTTCCAGGGAATCCAATGCCCTCTTCTGGCCTCTGTGGACACTGCACAACAAAGGTGCACATCTATACATGCAGGCAAAACACTCATACACATAAGACTAAAAATAAATAAAAATTTTGAAGTTTTTATACATTTATACCTGTACAAATGCATCTATCATCCATCCATCCATCCATCCATCCATCCATCCATCCATCCATCCACAAATATGTAATCCTCTAATGTGTAAATGTATACTTTAACCTACGTTACAATAAAACTTACTTTCAAGGGACACCTTTGGATTTTCAAGCTTTTTTCTTAAAATAGAATCAATGAGAACTCTTAGTTGCTTGAAAATGACAGCTATCTTTACCGGAGCCTGTTGAGAGATGTCAGATTGGACAGTTAATTGGGGGAGTATGAATGTGTTTAAGGCTAAGCTTACCTGACTTAGAACATTGGATTTTTAACATATAACACAAGGGGGAATTATGAGCAAATTATCTCTGGGAGGTAAGCTATGAAACCTCTTGACTTCCCTAGTTAGTTTGATATCCCTTCCTATAATAAAGTAACATTATTTCAATAATTCTTTGCCTTTCTTACATGGACTCTGTAGAAAGCTTTGGGAAAGGAAAAATTTTAACAGCTGATTGAGGAATAACTTACAAATCAAAAAAATGTACTCATTTTTAAGTGCTTAATTTCAGATTTTTAGAGTTTTTACCAATATTACTACAACCCAATAACAGAACAATTCAACTACTCCAACTTCTTTACATGAACCAAGTATTTTTAAAGTTGTATGCAGAATTCATCTTTGGAGACCTAGACACACAGTACAGCAAAGTCAGATGTATGGGAACTACTTTAAGCTGGTCAGTGTGAATGGGACTACAGAAGAAAAAAAACAAACTTTCTGCCCAAAATAAGCCCTATCTAATTTATCTAGAGAAGAATTTCCTAGGATGTCTAAAAAAAGCTATGAATATGTTTGGCTTTTGTTATGAATGGCCAAACAAATGTAGCGGAATAAGCTCAAGTTTGGGGACTCAACCAATAACCAACCCATGCAATCTAGGAAAGTTAGATTCTCACCGCACCTCATTGTCTCTGCAAAAAAGAAAATACATTTTGTGATAATCCATATAAAATTAGCTATTGCTATACCTAACACATGGCAATTATAACTATTGCTGATAAATGTATTTTGGGATAGTGACAAGATTTTCAAATTTAGTAGATTTAAAAACCATATATGGGGGGGCTGGAGAGATGGCTCAGCAGTTAAGAACACTGGTTGCTCTTGCAGAAGACCTGGGTTCGAATCTCAGCACCCACATGGCTGCTAACAATTGTCCATAACTCCAGTTCCAGGGGATCCAACAGCCTCTTCTGTCCTCCATGGGCATTGCATGACATGGGTGCACTTACCTACACACAGGCAATATACACATACACATAAAAATAATAAATAAAATTTTTTTTAAAAAACCATATATGCAAAATAAAGAAGTTTTTCATGTAATCAATAAAATCATTTGTACTGCGTACCTGAAAATAGATCCAGCCATCAACAGAAAGAAGACGTTCCCGGTGTTGAACTTCTATGTCACCACCAAACAGCAAAACTGGAAAAGGAGTTATTAGGGTAGTTTCCCTCAAATATACTCGGGCATACCTTACCTACATAAGAAAAAAAAGGGGAAAAACAACTTCATGGTCTAAAAATGTAAGAAATACATGTAGGTATTTTTCATGTATGCATTTTCTATAATTTTTTACAGAAAAATTTTATGTTTTACATATCTAAAGCTATATTTTCTCTTAGGAGAATAATTTTTTAAATTAATAATAATTACTATTTTTGGACTAAAAGACATTATCTGTAAGGTTGAATAATGTGCTTTGACCACAAGTGAAATTAGGTAGAAGCAATTAAAAATTTTTATTTTTATTTATGTGTATGTGTGTGTCTATAAGTGAATGTTAAGTGTGTGTGCTACCTGTGGCAGCCAGAAGAGGGTGTTGGATCTCCTAGAGCTGGAGTTACAGGTAGTTGTGAACTGCCTAACATGGGTGCTGAGGATGAGCAGCAAGTGCTCTTAATCATTGAGGTTTCTTTTGAGCCTGGTGAAGCAATTTTATAATGCTACCGAGTAATGTTACAATATGCTTAAGTTTTTTCAAAATTTCTGGTTTCTAGGTCATTATTCAGCTAGTCAGAAATTCTTCACATTTATATTTAAGTTTGATGGTATATATTGGGAATTTCCAAGCTACTAATTGAAATTATGAATTTTTATTGCTTTAAAGGTCAAAAAAATATGATGTAGATACTCTTTTTAAAAAAGGAGAAGAAATGCACTTCAGTTTGACATGTTTTCTTCTCACACTGCCTTAAAGTCATTATCAGACACATAAGAGAAACCTAAAATATGATGAAGAAACACTCCCATGATAGTGTGCTCCATAGGGTTAGGAGAAGGTAATAGATAGCGATGTAGCTGAGATTTAATTTATCTTAGATGACACTGATTCAAATGGTTTAAATCACATTACTCTACCCAACATACCCTTATTAGAAATGGAACATACATATCCTCTTTTTCTTTTGAGACACTTTTAGTGAACTACTTTAGGAATAGATACACTATTAATGATAGCCACTTGCTGTCTTTATTCCAAGTAGAAAAAAGTGACGGTCAGAAGAGAAATCCTACTATTTGTTTCTTAGTTAATGGAAGAGAAATAAACTTTTTTAGCTTGAGAAACTGCATTTGGATTTCAACTCTGAATAACAAAGAAACAAGTCAATTTGAGAGTGACACAAACTATTTATTAGGGTATCTGAACTTGTCATGAATGAGTTCTAGAGCAATGCACTGAGAATAAGTATTTTACCTTCTCCTGGTATAAAAGCCATCCATAAGTTTGTAAATCTCGATTTACTGAGGACGGATGTACTTGTGCTTTGCCTTGGGCTGTCTCGACAATGCAAGCCAATTTTTCTGTGACATCCACTGACTTTGTATAGATTATCTTCCCCACACTGTCATACAGTCCAGCAGCCAATACAGCTTTAAGAAGGGCAATGTCTTGAAAGGAGAGGGCATGTGAGGCTTCGTTTCCTTCCCAGTTGGTAGAAGTTGCAGATGATGAAAATCCTGCTGCCTTAACCAACTTTATTAATTCCTGCTTCACATCCTAGAGGTTATGTTAAAAAGAGACATAATCATAATTGATTCAAGTAAAGAAATTTTCAAATAGCCTTGTAACTTCGAATAGTGCTTCCTATTAAAATAGATAGGATGTCCAAGTATTGTTTAGTTGACTATGGCCAAAGGCTTGGGTAGAGAAAAAGGATTCTGGGAAGTAAAGGATTAAAAATCAGCTGTCCTCATCCCCTAAAGCCAGAGATGTCGTAAAACATAAGATTGTCTATGAGAGCAACAAAAATGGTCTGAACACATTCTCACTCACCACATCTACTTCAGCACTAGCCCTTCTTTAAAGTTTTTTGGTTGTTTTTACATTTTTAGTCAGTGAGGATGGTCACACTGAGAATAGCACTGGGACAGAACTACAGAGGAATCCTGACAGTAGACTGTAAGAACCTTCCTCATTTGTCTTTGGGAATTCATTTTGATTTCCTAAAGAACTTTGCCAAAGCCTATTAATGGCAACTTCATTTTTAAAAACATAGCTTAAGCAGGGCATGGTGGCACATGCCTTTAATCCTAGCACTTGAGAGGCAGAGGCCAGCCTGGTCTACACAGTGAGTTCCAGGCTAGCTAGAGCTACAGGGAGACCCTGTCTCAAAAAAAGACCGGAAAAAAAAAAGTAGCTTAAATATTTTCTACCTTTAATGGTGCAGATTAGCAAAACGACTATAGGAAGGATGAGGGTGTTTCAAGGTACAGAGGATACTAGTAATCACAAGGTGATGTTTACATTTAGGATATCCTTTAGGTTTCTGGTTTGGAGTTAACAGACTGGTTCCAGGGGAGTAAAGCATAGATGGCCACTGTAACACCACAGGACTGACAAAGAGATCCAAAACCTTGCAGGTCAGGGGAGGTGAGAAAAGGAAGGAGAAAAAAATGGGTAGGAGGCAATTTGGAAGTTGGGGAAGTAAAAAGGAGACAAAGGAGAAAGGGTTAATTTGAAGAAATAACCATTTTGGGGCCAACTAACTGGGATGTTCACATACTGAATCTCAGCTGGCTAAAAAGCGGCTGCTTCCAGGATACAAGAAATACAGGGCAATTTAACTGACTTTTTCAAAAAATAAATCACACTAAGGGGGAAAAAGATTAAGTATAGATTAAGAGACTTAAAAGAGAACATATCAATCAAATTCAATGAGTGAATATTGTTTAGAACATAATTTGAACTAGCTGTAAAAAAATAAAATTATGAGATGATTGAGGATACTTAAATGCCATGCATTTGGTGATATTAAGGATTATTATTATTTTTTTGTCTTTTTGAGACAGGGTCTCCCTGTAGCCCCAGATGGCTGGGAACTCACCAGGTAGACCAGGCTGGCCTCAAACTCACAGAGATCTGCCTGCCTCTGCTTCCCAAGTACTGAAATCAAAGGCATGTGTCACCATGCCCAGCAAGGATTATTTTTTTTAATGTGTAAAAATGTTGAAGAAAAACAGTCATATACTTCAGAATCCATGACTGAATGCTGTGGATTTACTTAAAAAAAAAAAAAAAAAAACCTATAGGGCAGAGTGTAGAAAAGGGGAATATAAATAAAACAAAATTTATAACATGTTGCTCATTTATAGAAGTGGGAAAAATGGGTACACAGGAGTTTAAGATAGTATTTCAGTCTGAAATTTTCCATAATTATGCAAAATAATACCCAATTATCAGAATTGGAACTGTAAATAAATCTCCTTTGAATCATTTTTTTTAAAAAGGTGGAACTTAAAGGTTAACCATCCTATTAAGTGTGATTTCTAAGAAACCATGCTGCCCCTTCCTAATATTCATTTCCTGAATACATTATGATTGCTGAGGACAGTATTAACAGACTTACCTCTAGGGTTAACAGTGACGTTCTATTCAGAAAATTCCTCCGACAATATGTGATTTCAGAACGGTAGCCCCCTTCTTGCCGTGCTTTCTTCCATCTAGATAAATATGTCAATAAATGAACAAAGTTCACCATGTTTCTTTTCCAAGCTCCTTTTCAGAGGTGGCAACTCAAATAAGGCTTAATTTATTTATAATCTTTTACAAAAAAGGCATCTTGCTTATTCTAATAGGCAATTTGCCAATTGTACTTTTTATGTGTAACAGCAAGTTAAGTTGCTTTGAATATGAGAAAAATATATAATACTAATATATTGTTCTTAAATGACTCACTAACATAATTATACCTTGACAGATAAAAGCACTAAGAATAAATTTAAGTGTTTAAATGCATAATTTTAATGACAAAGACATAGTAAAAACAAAAAGCAGAGGTGTCACTTAGGGTTGGGCATTTTACAGACACTTATTCTGGGTATGTGACCAGTTGTGGAACTCTGTAATAATCTCCATCTGTTGCAAAAAAAAAAAAAAAAAGGTTCTCTGATGAGTGGTGGCTGGCTTACTTGTCTGTAAATATAATGATCCATATTTAATATATAGGAAGAAATTACATTTGTCTAGGGATGTGACAAACTTAGGGTTTTCTCTAAGATCTATGACCTCTCCAGCCATGTGTTATTTGGCTATGTTTATAGTACCACACATGAGTTCCCTCCCATTGAGTGGGCTCTAAGTCCAATTAGGTTAACTGTTGATTACCCCCAAGATAAAAGTGTTACTACTGCACCAGTATCATTTGCTGTGCTGGTAATTGTAGTATTTATTAGGCTTTAAAGCTGGGGTTGGACCATTGATTAATGTTCTCCCTTAGCAGTTAGCATAGTCTGTTCCAAAACTATGAGAGCTAGCCTTCAGGAGGAGGCTTCCAGGTCAGTTCCAGCTTCATTGCTCCAGTCTTGTGTCTGAAGTATGTCCTATCTTCAGCAATAGGGTCTTTCTTACCAATGGAACCTCTACACCTAAGGCTAATGGAACATAGTGGAACAAGGGATAGAGAGAATACTAATGCATCACTCAGCTCTCATCAACAAAGCTCCCTTATACAACAGAGGACAATGAACCCAAAAGGCTACAAATGGCCAAAATGTAAAGAATAAGAATCTGCAGAGTGTGGGTCCTTGGACAAGACTCCTATATTAAACTCCACCCACTCAGAGCTTGAGGATCATTGCAAAGATGAGCCAGGGAAGAGGTGCATGACCATAGGGAAATAGAACCCCACATGCTCATCAGACCTTGCTCATATGAACCTACAGCAATAGTGTCAGCATGCACAAGACCCATACAAACTCAAGCAGACAAAAACCCAGAATAGAACTGGGAAAATGGGCAGTAGCCTCAACCTTAGCCAAAGAAATACTGGTAGTTGATTACTGCCACGTGAGGGACAGTTGATCTTCTTTATGGGAGTTAACTCTAGATAAGCTGACTAGACCCCAGTGGATGAACTTGTAGTGACGGACATCTGGGGATACTAACTTGACTGGACAGGGCTTAACATAAGTGACAAAATGCATGAAATGGGGGGGGAGCAGATATGGATATGGGAAGGTGCAGATGGGGAGGGGTATAAAGATGATTAAGATGCTTTGTATGAAATACACAAAAATTCAATAAAAATTATACAAAACAAAAAGTAAATAATTTCCGGTTATTGCTTAATGAAAACACTCAGGTTATTTCTTTACCCTAGATATGCATTGTAGATCGTAAGGTGGTCTGAATCGGCCACAGCCAAAGCTGATTTTGCAAGATCTGCTTCCTCTTTCCGACCAATTGGTGTGGTAAATGGAGACTTCTCTGTCATAACTGCTGCTAGTGTTGCCTATCCATAAATAACATAATTAGTAAAGAGGTACAAACTCAAAGCTGTTAAAAAATAATCCCACATTAAGTTGCCTGTTTCTTATTTCCAAGACGTAACATTTACCACAGCTAACTTAAAATTTCACAGTAAGTAGTTCCTTTTAACTTCATTTTATGGAACTTAAAATGTACAAATGATTATAGTCTGTCATTTAGTTACAAGCAATCTCAAGATCATAGCTCAGTGATTTTTGACCTCTGGCTGCTAAATTTCCACTGGCTACAATGCCTTTTTTTTTTTTAACAGCT
>NW_008344185.1:2012531-2094340 GCF_000622305.1 Nannospalax galili | reverse complement strand
TTTGAGACAGGGTCTCCCTGTAGCCCCAGCTGTCCTGGAACTTACTATGTAGACCAGGCTGGCCTTGAACTCACAGATATCTGCCTGCCTCTGCCTCCCTAGTGCTGGGATTAAAGGCGTGCACCACCATGCCCAGCTACAAGTTGGGGGGGGGGGGGGAGAGATGGTTCATTGGTTAAGAGCACTGACTGCTCTTGCAGAGGACCCAGTTTGGTTCTCAGCACCTATACAGCAGTTAACAACCATCTGTAACTCCAGTTCCAGGGGATTTGACACCTTCTTCTAACCTTTGTGGGTATTGTATGATACAAGTGACACACGCAGGCAATATACACATAAAATAAAAATAATAAAATACTTTTTAAAGTAAATTAGAGCTCTTTCAGTAAATTAGGCCTCTTTTTAGCCAAGGACAGAGATAAAAGCTTCTGTGGTTGAGAGAGAAGGCCTTCACCACACACTGACTCTGCCTATAATGAGATCTTCTTGGACTTTGTAACTGCCACAATGTGAGAAATAAACTTCTGCTGTTTATAAATTAAAAAATAAATTGGCTGATTGTATGGTTCAGTGGCAGGCTGAGTACCTACTTTGGATATGTGAGTCTTTGGGTTCAATCCTCAGATCATTAAAATTAAGTGGACTATTCAACTACCTACTTGTTGCAACTTTTCAGACAAACCATAACAGCAAAAGATACTTTTAAACTTAGCACAATTCTGGAAATTACCCCTGATGGCCTTCCCTTGACCACCTTTTCCCTCCCCCCAACTTTGAGGGCTGCATAAATGCCTGACAGACTCTCCACCTCTGAGCCACACCCCTAGTCCCACATTTACTGCTAGTACTGAAGAAAAAGAGGCAAGAGCAACACATCACATTTTCTCTCTTATGTTGTTAAACAGCCTTGATTTTTGCCCAGACAAAGCCACAGACTAATAATATTGAAAAGGCATCGCAAGAAGTATGCCCAGAGATTCAGACAGATGCACAGAACTTATTTCTGAGAAGTACTGGCTCACAAAAAGAACTAAAGAACGTTTTTCATTCTATTTTTTGGTCTTTTTTGAGACAGGGCCTCCCTGTAGCCCCAGCTGGCATGAAACTCACTACGTAGACCAGGCTGGCCTTGAACTCACTAGAGGTCTGCCTGCCTCTGCCTCCCAAGTGCTGGGATTAAAGGCGTGCCCAGCTCATTCTACTTCTTAAAGCCTCTAGTATTAAAAACGTCCTACAAATTATCTGTTATATACTCAATTAAATATACATTTCAAGTGGGTTATTTAATAGTAACAATTTAGGGAAGTCAGATGCACAAAAAAGGTACCTATCTATACTTAAGTAAATGGAGGAATAGATTTTCAAGTATATACATAAAAAAGTTAAATATCAAGCACTCAGGCCCCCCTGGGTTTTAATGCTAGTGCAGTCATTCTATTTTGTTAAAAAATTTAAAGTTTAAACTTGCTTCCAACCTTAATAATTTCCCAACAAAATGGCATTTAAAGTGAAGTAACAGCAACATTTCACTTACCACTGGGTCAAGACAGCTAAATATGGCACCAAAAATTAGCATCTTGCCAATTTTGACATTCACAGGTAAAGCTGCAAGGTGCTGGCCCAGTGGAGTCAGCCTGGGCTCATTTGGCTCACAAGCGCCAATCTTTCGCAATAAATTCATTGCATTGCTGATTACTTGAAGCTGGGGAGGATCTAAGGCTCTAGAGAGGAAGTCTTCAGGAGAACCAAGATCACATTTCTACAGTATGAAAAGATCACAAAAAATAAATGCTATCTGAAGACAATACACAAAGTACTCAAACTTTGAACTCAGGTGTGAATTTAGTAGAATCCTGGACAAAGAGGGTAAATGTGTAAGGCCATCCCACTATTTTTCACAGTGTACATGTTGGGGGGCAGAAGTGGGAGCAAGAATGGAAATCGCCCAGTCCATATTTTTAGTTTCTTCATTAATGATTTTTATAGTTAATATCTAAGAATGAAGGGTATGTCACATCTTTCATCCCAGGACATCCTTGGCCTAGATTAGGGTTTCAGTCTCAGCAGGCCTCATAATCTGGGTTCGGTGGGTATTTTAAGAATTGTCCCATGCATGGCCAGATATTCAATAGCATCCTTCATCTCTACACACTACATACCAGCATTCAATCCCTGCCTAGTTATATGACAACCAAAAAGGTGTCTAGACAATGCCACAAGTCCCCTGACAGGCAATACTGCCCCCAGCAGAGAACACTGATCTAGGTTATGAGGCTGCTGTATCTATGCAGTACAAGCATCTATAAGCAAAGTCAAAGCAGTAGATTGACTCAGAGCAGATGGGAAAGACATTCGGTAAAGAAAAGTAAAATGCTTGAGCATTTAAAGTGAAGGTTAAAAAAAAAAAAACATTTAGATCTTCAATTCTTTTCCTAATAGAGGAGCAAAGAAGTCACTGAGTTCCTTTGGGAGTACCATAATATGAAGACATAGTTCCTCCAGAGGTACACGCAAGATTTCAGGGACAGAATAGTCCATAAAGCCTTCAAATCTGAAAAAAAAAAATATCAGTAATGGTATCCAATACTGACGTGTGAGTGCTTGAAATTTCTAGTGCTGTGCCTTACCTTTCTCTCGTGTATATCCGAAAGCAGAAGCCATCTCTGACCCTCCCGGCTCTGCCCTGGCGCTGCAGAGCGCTAGCTTTACTGACAAAAGTCTCCACCAAAGAACTCATCTGACTGCTTTCATGGTACCTAAAGAAATGTTTAAGGACAATTGACTTAAAGTAAAATGACAAAAAGATTTTGGAAGTACTGAACTCAAAATTAGGCTGAATGTAGGCTAAAAACCAGAAAGTCCATTACTATTGTGGATAGATTTTTGTTTTTGAGACAGGGTCTCCCTGTAGCACCAACTGGCCTGGAACTTACTATGTAGACTAGGTTGGCCTGCATTGCACAGAGACCTGCTTGCCCCTGCCTCCTTGGTATTAAAGGTGTGTGCCACCATGGCCAGCCTAACAAACACTTCTTAAATCATGTTTCCCAATTAAGTAACATAACAAACTGCTTACTAAATCTGATACTACCAAATTACAAGCTCTGATATAAAAGAAAATAATCACCCTTTCTCAAACTAATCCCACCAAGGCGTCTTTATCATTTTGGTGGAATACTTATGAATTATGCAACAAAAACTGCATTGAAATTGAGAAGTGCCACCTGCCAACATTACAGTAAAAAAAACCTTTTACAAGATACATTTAAACCCTGAGACTGTTTTCTCTAAAGATATAAACAATTTATTTTATTTTTTATGTGTATGTATGTATTGCCTACATGTATGTAAGTGCACCCATGTCATGCAATGCCCACGGAGGACAGACAGTCATTGGATCCCCTGGAACTGGAGTTACAGACAGTTGTTAGCTGCCATGTGGGTGCTGGGATTTGAGTCTAGATCTTTTACAAGAACAGTCAGTGTTCTTAACCACTGAGCCATCTCTCCAGTCCCAAAATACAAGGAATTAAGAATTAATTTTCTATTGGACAGTAATCTTTTTCAATGCTGGAGTTTCCTAATATGGGTAGTATATAGACTATAATTAACTAAAGGTAGTCTCCCTTACTTATGCAATATAAGTATTAATACATTTAGAAAGCAGTAATCTTTCTGCTAAGGATTCAGTTAGGGTTACCTGCCATGTTCCTTACTATATTAGGCATTTGCAATTAGGAAACTTTCATTTTCCCCATTAACAATATGATGGAACTGATGATTAGGAAGGCTATATTTTGTTCAAGATTACAGATCAGAGATTTAAATCCAGTTCTCCAAAATCCATGCTTTTATTACAATCCCATAAACAATGCTTTCGTTAAACTATTTTATAAGCAAAAAAATGTACATAAATTTATATTGTGAAATTCTGCTCAGTACTTTTCTAAAGGTGGTATGCTGGCATTATTTTCAGTAAAACTCATGATATAAAAATCTGAAATTTATTCTCAGACATTTTTGTTATTTGTTTTTTGAGATAGGGTCTCACTATGTACCCCTGGCTGGGCAGGAACCTGCTATGTAGAACAGACTAGTCTTGAACTCACAGAGATCTGCCTGCCTCTGAGTGTATTACCATACTAAGCCCTTATTCTCAGATAGTTTAATTCCTACAGTTTTGCTATGGCTTTTTGCAGAATTACAACATTTGGGATTCTGATTTTCCCCTATATGATTCTGTAATTTCTCCAAAAACCTCAAGAGTTCCTAATTCTTTGCAGATTAAAAAGTTTTCAATTTGAGAATTTAAACTTACTTATTTTCTTTTGTCCTTCCAGTATCAATGACAAATACAACATCAGGAATAGTGATACCCGTCTCTGCAATATTTGTTGCTAAAACAATCTGAAAATAAACAAAAAGCTAAAACACTTGGACAGCTCTCAGCACTGTATCATGTAATTTCTTTTGACGGAGCTGATGAATTTTTAAGTGAATTTCAGGGGAGCAGTTGGGGGCAAAAGAAAGCCAATTTTAATTTTAGTCACAAAAATTCAGACTGTATACTGTATTTGTTGTTGTATAATTTTAATATGCTTTGTAGTTTCATCAGCTCAGTTTAATGAGACTAATGTTAACTGATTTTTAAAGATTTATTTTAAATTATAGTATGTGTGTCTATGTATGGGGGTATATGCAGGTGTCTGAAGAGGCAAGAGATGTTGGATCCCTATGGAGATGGAGTTCTAGGAGGTTGTAAGCCATACTAGGTGGGTGCTAGGAACTGAACTTGGGTTTTCTGTAAGAGCAGTACTCACTCTTAACTGCAAAGCCATTTTTCCAGTCCATGTTACACATTTTTATTACAACAAAAACATCATCCCCTAATTCTAGTTAGTTATCCTAAAAATGACAGAAATAGATCGGGGAACAAGGTGAGAGAATTGAGGCAGTTCAGTACAACCCTGCATGATTAGTAAGAAAAAAAATAACACTGTTACCAAAAGAAGAACTGGGTGCTTGTTCTGGCTGTTACTTCTTAGCTTTGGGGGCTTGGGAAGTCACTTACCAATGGGCCTCAATTCCCTCAGCTATAAAGGAGGTATAGAAACAGTGATGGTTGAATAGTACAATCTTGCATACTTTCTATGTTGTCGAATCCTTGGAGGTAAGATATTTGGGAAACTGTCAAATCCAGTAAGTACTGATCTATTTCAACTGTGTATTTCAATACTGAATGACCACTCCCAGACTGTTAGGAGGTTGCTGGAACCTATGTGATCATTCTATTTCAGTAGTGTTAAAAGTTTTTGTTAAGAGGTGGAACTCTTTCTTACAGGAAAGCCCAAAGTTAAGCAGACGCAGGATCCCTGAAATTCTTAGAGCAGTTAGAAAATCATGAGTTTAATCCAACCCTTTAAAAAATCACAGTGAAGCTGAGTTTAGCAATGAGGACTCAGGCCTTGTGCATTCATCAGGCTCTTTTCAGAGCTCCGTGCTCCCCATAATGTGCCTACACTGTGCTCTAAAAAATTTCCTCTGAGTGCAGATATAACATCTGAGAAATTCTTTGTCAAGAAACTCTTCACTCCAAACCATGATCAGAAAGCACTGGTTATTTTCATGAACTAATGGTCGATGTAACTCTAATCAGGAATTAAAAGCTGGGGTTGGGGATGTAGCTCAATGGCACAGGACTTGTTTAGAATGAGCAAGGTTCTAGATTCCATTATTAACACATGGATGAATGAATGATTAAGGTTGTAGAACCAATAGCCTAGAGAGCAAGGATCCTCACAGGATCTAAGTAACTCTTGACAATCTATCATGACTCCTACATGATGACTTCTTGGGAAAAAGTAGTCATTTTTTTAAAAAAGCAAAATATATACTATATTTTTCAACTATTCCCCTCAAAAATTTTTTTTATTAGCATATACTATAAATATTCAAATGCTTCAATTTTTCAAAAAAGTTTTTAAAAAAGATTTATTTTTTGGTTTTTTGATTCAGGGTCTCCCTATAGCCCTAGCTGGCCTGGAACTCACTATATAGGTCAGTCTGGCCTTGATCTCAGATATCTGCCTGCCTCTGCTTCCTAAGTGCTGGGATTAAAGGCATGCACCACCAGGCCTAGCCTTATATTATTTTTTGTAAGTGTGTGTGTATTATCTGTGCCTGTGGATATAGGTACTATAGGAGGCCAAAGGAGCTGAATGCCCAGGATGGAGCTGGAGTTACTGGCAACTGTGAGTCAACCTACATGGGTGCAGGGAACTGAACTTGGGTCCTTGGCAAGAACAGTACATACTCTTAACCACTGAGTCACCTCTCCAGCCCCCAAATGCTTCAATTTTAATATTGGGTTTACTTCTGATTATGTTAAGCTGCAGAAAACTTGTAGTTAGCCATGTATATGGCACTGAGTAATTTTCTTAGAGGATAAAACTGTAGAATGCTTTCATGAAATGTTCTCAGATCACATATATCTACTGTTGTGAACTTTACCTTCCTGATTCCTGGAGGAGGAAGTGTAAACGCTGCTGCTTGATCTTGAGTTGAAAGAATAGAATGCAGAGCTATCACTTTATATCTGAAAGTTAAAATCATAGTTCTTAGCAAGAGTTTCTCTAGAAGACACTGCAAAGAATAACAAAATTTATTTGCATATAGAAAGCAACTTTTAGTATTTGATCATTAAAAAGTTTAAACAGAATTTCACAGAGTTGTCTAATAAAACCTCACTTGCCAAAGGGGGGGATAATATGAATAAATAGCAGGCTAAAATTTTCTTTTCTGAAATGCTTGGGGCCAGAAATGTTCCATATTTTAGAGCATTTTGAATTTTGGGTGTTGGGATTAGAGATGGCTAAAACCTTTTTAAGTTTGATATTAATATGGTAACTATGACAATAGCAATAAATGATATCAGAACAGATAAATAGCTATTTCAATAGGTATGGTTGATAAGTTGCAAAATTTTATTGGATTTCATAGGACTCAGTGAGTGAGGGGAAGGGAGTTACTATCTATAATTAACCACAGGATTCTGTGCTCAATCACATTTAAAATATAATAAATACAGATATGGTACCTATACATTTTTAGTAGATAAAATGCTATAATAGATATGTTAATAAAACAAACACAAAATCCATTTCACCTTTTTTTTTTCTAAAGACAGGATCTCACTGGGTAGCCCTAGATAGCCTGAATTCACTATTAAGACCAAGTCAGCCTCTGCTTCCCAAGTGCTGGGACTAAAGATGTGTACCACCATACCCAGCCTCATGGACATTTTCAACAAGTTGAAAACAACTGAAAAATTCTGATCAAAAGTTTTAATGTATCAAGCCTTTTTCTCTTTTAAAATTACAAAGAATATAATGAAGATTTGGAATGTAGTTACCGTTCAGAATAAAATCTTCTGTCATTTGATAGGAGATCATACAACTGTTGAATATGAGCAAGGCCAGGTAAAAAGATCAATACTGCTCCTTCAATATTTCTGAATTGGGGACTTTTGTCTGAAATGTTTAAGAAGATACAATATTCAAAATAAGATAAGGAACAGCATATAAAAGATTAATACCTCTAGCTGGTAGAAATGTTTTACCAACACAAACAGAAACATACCTAAATATACAAGAAGTCCCAAAATGAGATCCAGGTTGATTTTATGAGGGTTCATGTAGAGAATAGCATGCTGAGTACGGCTGCTATACTTTTGGTAAAGTGGATTTAATTCAGCACTTGCTCCAGTCTGAATTAGGATGTATTCCTAAAAGAAACCCAAACAGAAAGCAGAACAAAAACATTATGTATTTTTATCACACAAACAAGGAAAAAGTTGGTATCTGCATCCACTTAAAGGTATGTTTCCTCATTATCATGTTGCTAAAATACAGCAAGAGTATACTTAATTATGTCTGAGATAGGATCTTGCTGTGTTGCCTGGGCTAGTCTCCAGCTTATGAGCTCAGGAGATCCTTACACCTCAGCATTGTGAGCTGGGACTACAGCCAGTACCACCAGGCCTAATTTGATAGTGAAGTTTTAGAAATGGGAAAAGCACCATGAAACTTAATTTTTTTATACTTTAAATTTCTCCAGCTCCTAAGAACAGCAAAAACCTAGGTGCCTTGCTATGTTCATACAAAAATAATTATAGAAAAGCATAATTATATATGTATTATTCTGTGACAATTAGCAGGCTCAAAGAGGCTATACTAACTCTAACACAAGGTGGTTTATACCTTCTCATTCCTTCTACACTCTACCCTGGCTACCAAGTTCCCATTATCTCCTCTAAAAGAATTATAACTTTTCTGAATCTTCCTTCAGTTTTCCATTTTTATCTTTTGGGTTTTAGAGAAACATTTTAGGTTGTGCTGTCTTGGTGTATCTATTTAGCTGAAAGATAAACTAAATTCATGTTTCCAAAAAGTTTATATACATGCATGAAGTACAATCAAGTAAGTACCAGAGATGTAATGGAAACACTGGATCTGGTACCATGGGCTAAAAAGGAGTGACATAGCTTTTGTGATTATTCTGCAATCACATAATTAACACTAACCCCAGCAAAAACTGTCTGCCTTGAATAGCTTTATTACAGAGCTATGGTTGGCTGCTGCCAGGATACAAGCTATTAAGAAAAGCAATAGCAAAGGTCCAGATTTAGAGACTGCATCATCCTGATGACCTATGATGAGACACTTAAGAGAAAAATCACTTAACGTATCAATCAGTGCTACAAAGCTGTTCTGAAAACTATTTCTTATTTACACAGTCCTTGATTTTGTACCTAATGACCCCAAAGAGGGTAAGAAGACAATAAATTAAAGCCATCTCTGGGCTCAAGAGATGGCTCAGTCATTAAGAGCACTTGCTGCTCTTGCACCGGATGTGGGTTCGGTTCCCAACACCCACATAAGGGCTCACAACTGCTCCAGGGTATCTCGTGCCCTTTTTCTGGCCTCTGTGGGCATCGCCAGGCATACATGTAGCATACATACTGTAGCAGGAGGCCTCCAAAGATGGCGTGGACCCAGAGCCCTGGGTTTTAGCAAGAATTCACTTCTTGGTCCACAAATAGCCTGCCAAAAGGAGCCCATGCCTCCATACCCTGCTTGCAAGCCCAGTGACTGCTGATAGAATGTGTGGCACAGACCAATCAGAAAACGATATGCTGACTAAAGGGACTTGGGGGCAGAGAAGAGGGAAATATAAGGCCTGCCCCCTCCTGCATTAAATGAGTCTGCAGCATCTCACCTAGTGCTTGCTTCTACCTGACTCCCGGAGTCTGTGTGTTGTGACTCTGTGCCTCTTTCCGCCCCCTCAATCAGCAGGGGACCCGATTGAGGTCAGGGTCTTCACAGCTGGCCTGAGGAGAATCCGCAACAATATACAAGCAGGCAAACACTCATACACATAAAATAAAAATAAGTAAATCTTTTTTACTTATTTAAAAATATTATTTTTATTTTATGTGTATGAGTATTATTGCCTGCATGTACTTAAGTGTACCCCTGTCATGCAGTGCCCGTGGAGGTCAAAGAGGGAGTTGGATCCCCTGAAACTGTTCCTCTTTTACCAAATTATACTTAAATTCACTGTGACTTTGAAACTCATATGGCTAACTATACCCTGGCTATCATTACTCGATAGCTTTCAAAATATGTCCTTTTTTACCTGACATTTTCTTACTCCCCCAGCTTTGCTTGTAACATTAATAGTAATTTCTTCTTCCTCCTCCAGAAATTTCTGACAATATTCTGAGTCTTTCTCCAGTACAAAGCCGGTTTCTTCTATTATATCTTCAAGATGGAAAACCTGCAGAGTATGGCATATAAAAGAGTTGGCTGAGAGTCACCTCAGTAAATATCATTTTAAAGAGAACAAGGAGATTATTGCCTTTTGAGGGAAAAGATGTATTAATTGGGAGTGAAGAACTGATAACGTCTCAGGGCACATTACATTTTGGTATGTTTCTTATATTAAAATGGTTAAAAGAGTAGACTTTATCAGCTGAACTAAAAGAGTAGATGCATTAAGAGCATTAAGCTAACCAGAACACCACCTTCAATCTAAATATGATTTTCTATGAAAATAAGTTTTAGGTCCTCAGGACTGTCATTGAAATACTAGCCCACACTTTTACATCTTCTCTACCTTCAGGCAAAGCAGCACTAGCCATCTGATTCTCTAAGACCTTCCTGGACTTGCATACTAATATCTATGAATGGTTCTGGGCTCAGAATATAAGGGCCTGTGTTCTGGGGAAACTTTGGTGTCAGTGATGTTTCTGCTCACACACATAATACTATAAGGAAAACTTACCTCAACAGGGTAACTTCTTCCTGAAATTCTGAGAATAGGACAATGTGTGAAATATGTGGAAAACTTTTCACTGTCCACAGTGGCACTCATCAGAATCAAGTGTAGGTCAGAACGTTTCTGCAAAATTTCCTTCAAGATAATTAGTAGGAAATCTGACTGGACACTTCTTTCATGAACCTAATAGAAAGGCAATATAAAAATTAATCATTTAGGGTCTGAAAAGAGACTTAAATAACCTGAAACTCGAATCCACTAAAAGGTAATATTCAAATATATTCAGTACATGTGAAGTGATGGAGCTGTGTTTCAAATATTCTCAGAATTAAATTCAAGTTTATTCTCTAAAATTGAAACCAATGAAAAATCAACATATAATGAATACCATTAACCACTAGGACTCTACCCCATGAGACAGTTTGGAAATCATACCACGTGTGGCTGCCAAGATTAGGATAACTGTCAGATTTCATTTAGAAGTAAGTATGACTTCTAACTCTCCAATGCTAATATAAAACTGTATTATTACCATTACAGAAGACAGGTGCTTTATCTACTACACAGAAAAAAGGGCATGAGCAGTAGGAATCTGCCTCTATCATTATTCAGAAAAAGGTTTTTCGGCCCTTCCAACACATGCATTTATTTTTAATCCCAGCACTAAGGAGGCAGAGACAGGCTGTGAGATTAAGGCCAGTTTGGTCTATATAGCAGGTTCCAGGGGGGCTAAAGCTAAAGGAAACTGTCAAAAAAACAGAACAAAACAAGCTCCCCCAAACCCCAACACATGCATTTAAAGACTGACACTGTCAACTTGATGTAGAGCACGGATGACCATCATTGTCAGAACCTAACAAATATCTGCAAAGCGTATGTCTTTTTTCTAACCTTCTGTACTCCAACAGATTTCTATTCTACTTTACAACAGATTGAGGATAGCATACAAAGATAAAATACATCAAGATAATAGGCTAGGTTTCATAATCATCTGTTGGAAGGCAGACAGTAGTGCTTAAGTTGTTCACACTCTGGAATCAATTACTTCAGTTCTTGGCTTGACCACTTACAGTTTAACTTTGGGTACGTTATTTAAATATCTCTACGTCTATTTATTCTCCCATAAAAGTAAGGTAAAAATAATAGAAATTTCATAGAGCTGTGTGACAATCAAATCAGATAATGGTAAATCTTTAGAACAACGCCTAACAAACACTAAGTACTGAGCAAGCAGATCTCTGAGTTCAAGGTCATCCTGGTCTACATAGTGAGTTCAGGACAGCTGGGGCTACAGGGAGACCCTGTCTCAAAAAGACCAAAAAAATAAAATAAAATAAAATAAATCTAGTTAGAAGGTACTGTATAAGAAGGCTTCAAATTTTATTTGATGAGCAGCTAATCCAGACAGTCAAGAGAACTTGTCAATGATTTTGAAAAGGATAAATTTGGGGGATAGATAAGGGAGGAGCAAAACGGGGAAAAAGTGTGTAGGTCAAGGTACAGATGCACGTAGCAAGTCATGGTGACTACATAGGGCCATTGGTTCAGTTCCAAGCACTCACAATAAACACAAGTTAAAAAAAAAAAAAATCACAGTGGTAGGAAGGTTCTTAACACCGTTCAGAACTAACAAAAACAGTGACTTGGGCCTGGGATGGGGGGATGCACAAGAGATGAAGCTGAAAAGGTTCTCAGTTATAAACAAGATATAAACAAGGATAAGGAGTTGAGACTTCACTCTAATTAATTATTTCCTGGTGATTAAAGTATCATAAAGCAGAAGAACCAGAGGTCTAAGTTTTATTTGAAATTGAAATATGAAGGCAAGAGCCCCAACAAGCTAACTCTCGAGCTGGCTGGTCACCATGGCACATGTCTTTAATCCCAGGACAATGGAAGATGAGGCAGGAGGACTGTGAGCTAAAGGACAGCCTGAGCTACACAGTAAAACTCTGTCACACAAAAAAGGGTAACTCTGGCCTCTGGCTACAATGCAGAGAACATGGCAGAGGAAAGCAGAAAGCAGGAAGTCTGACTGATGAGAGGCTTTCGTGATAACAGAAGCGATGCCAGTGACCCTCAGCAGGAGTAAGATCATTGAATTTGGAGAAGAGTGAATGCACTTGAAGGCAAAATAAACATGACCAAGTGATCGAATTTACAGAATGTGGGCAAAAATCTTGAATTTTTTGACTTTTGGGTTTGACTAAGTGATTATGGAACTCATTCACTGAGACTCAGAAGTGAAGTGCAGGAAGTTACAAGGATGAGCATGGAAGATGCTAAATTTTGGAAATGCTGAATTTGAAGTTCTTGAGATGGAAAGCATCTAGAAAGCAGTTGGATATTATGTCTGAAAGTCAGGAGAGAGATACCTTGATGGGTCGGTCACACTGCAAAACTTCATCAGAAAGAAAGAAATCTATCCAAGTAAGGACTTAAAATGTATACCAGTAAGGACACCTTGTACTGGTGGTCAACAAGAAGTTAATTCCTGTACCAACTACAAACTCCAACAAATCATACAGTTTCTAATGATGAGGCCAGAAGAAGTATTCTCCTGAGCATAAAAACATCAAAACATCCTCTAGAGCTGGAGAAATGGCTGAGCAGTCAAGAACACTGGCTACTCTTGCAGAGAACCCGGGTTTGGCTCCCAGTACCCACATGGTGGCTAACAACCATCTATAACTTCAGTGTCAAGAAAGATGATGATCTCTTCTGGCCTCTGCAGACACCAGGCATACATATGGTGCCCATACAATCATAGAGGCAAACACTCATACACATAAAAATACATTTTTAAAAAAAGTCTTGTATAATATTATGAACTGCCCTCAAATTTCTTGCATTGTTATGTGTTAATGAATTTCACTGGGCTTCTTTCTTTTAAATTTTTTTTATTTTCAATTATGTGTGGGGGGGAGATATGTGCACATGAGTACAGTTTGAAGTTCACAGAAGCCAGAGAGGCCCTGGAGTCAGAGTTACAGGCAATTGTGGGCCACCCAACATGGGTACTAAGAAGCAAACTCAGATCCTCTCCAAGGAAAACGCATACTACAGTATGCTCTTAACTATTGAGCCATACTACAGTATGTACTCTTTTACTGTGTTGCTAAGAGGTTGATGGTGTCCATCTCTAGATGGCCAATATCATATCATCAAAGAACAGTTTGTGGAAGTTGGTCTAAACCAATAAAAGTTCACCCTGATTTAGCTTTTCAATTAATCGATCAGTCTTTCTTCCTATTTTTTTTTCATGTGTATGAGTGTTTTATCTATATGTATGTAAGTGTACCATGTGCATTCAATATCTTTGGAGGCCAGAAGAGGGCCCTGGATCATCTGGAACTGGATTTGGGAAGGTATTAGCCACTATGTGGGTGTTGGGAACTGAACCTGGGTCTTCTGCAAGAGCAGTCAATGCTCTTAAGTGCTGAACCGTTTCTCCAGCCCCACTCTGATCTACCTTTAAAGGAATTTTCTGCTAAGTTCCAAGAGAACTTACTTACTAGTTGGTATAAATAAAATTTCTCAAGAGATACATTAGCACTATGGCACATGTTAACCTTTAATGAGACTTAAAAAAATTTAGGGCTGGGCCTACAAAGCAACATTTATGACAATCCCCCCTCCTCTGCACCCTACAGATAATTCTTCCATGGTGTAAATAAGTCATATGCCTGCTAACACAGTCATCCATCTTAGTGATAAAGTACAATTTCTTACCCAAGCAAGGAAAAAGGTCCTCTCCCCAAAATTAATTCATTTATCCTATTTGTTACCAAAATATTGATTAAATTTTGAAATGTCTATACCTAAAACTCTAACAAGAAAACAACTAAACACAAGACTTTAAAATTATATAGTACTAGCCGGGTGTGGTGGTGCACGCTTTTAATCCCAGCACTCAGGAGGCAGAGGCAGGTGGATCTTTACGAGTTCGAGGACAGCCTGGTCTACATAGCGAGTTCCAGGACAGCTGAGGCTGCAGGGAGCCCCTGTCTCAAAAATACCAAAAAAATAAATAAAATTATATAGTACTGTAAAGTGATTTAAAAACGTGTTTTTGTACAATAATATGAAGGAATTACAAACTAAACATATATACAAAATGCATACCCATATAAATGAATTAAATGTTAAAATTATTTTTCCTGAATGATGTTATAGCTAATTAAAAGATTTTATTGTTTAATTATGTGTATGCATGGGCGTCTGTGTGTGGGTTTGCAAACATGAGTGTAGGTGCCTATGGAGGCCAGAAGCATCAGATCCTCTGGAGCTGGAGTTACAGGTAGCTGTGAGGTGCCCAACGTGGGTGTTGGGAACTGAACTCAGGTTCTCTGCAAGAGCACTACATGTTCTTAATCACTGAGCCATCACTTCAGCCCAATTTTATCTATTTTTATTTTATGTGTATGAGTGTTTTGCCTGCAGGTATATAAATGCAGCATGTGCCTGCCTGGTGCCTGTGGAGGCCAGAAGATGGATTGAATCCCTGGAACTGGCATTAAGGGCAGGTGTTAGCTGTCATGTGGATGCTGAGAACCAAACCCAGGTCCTCTGGAAAAGCAGTAGGTGCTCTTAGCTGCTGAGCCATCTCTCTAGCCCCAGAGATTATAGATTTTTGTTCTTTTTAAAATATTATTTTTATGTGTATGAGTGTTATGCCTGCATGTATGTAAGTGCATATATGTTGTGCAATGCCTGTGGAGTTCAGAAGAGGGTGTTGGAACTCCTAGAACTGGAGTTATGGATGTTGTTAGCCGCCATGTGGGTGCTGGGAACCAAACCCAGGTCCTCTGTAAGAGCAGTAGATGGTCTTAACTGCTGAGTCATCCCTCCAGCCCAGATTTTCATTCTTCTAATATTTTCTAACCAAAAGAGAAAAGTAACCAAAGAATCTATATGTAATCTATTAATTAAAAATCAATGAATGAGTTAGGTGTGTTGTTGCCCATCTATAATCTCAGCATTTGAGAGGTTAAGACAGAAGATTGCTGTGTTATAAAGCAAGACCCTCTCTCAAAAGGAAAAAAGATGAATGATTAAATTTTACTACTGCATTCTGAACTTAGTAAATAGACAAGCATAAAAACTTTAAAGCCAACATCTTACACTCCCCTACCCCCCCATGTTAAGACAAGGTCTTACAATGTTCCATGCTGGCCAGAAACTCAATATGTAACATAGACTGGCCTTCAACTGGAGGCAGTCCTCCTGTCTCAGTCAAACATGTGCTGAGATTTACAGGTATCAGCCATCATGCCCTGCTAGAAAAATTTAATACTTTCTGAACGAGAGAATTGCTGAAAAAACATACACTCGCAAATGAGTTTACGTGGACTGAACTAGTATGACATTTAAAATAATCATAATGTAAACCTTTGGGCACAATTCAAGTGTGCACTCAACTATCATTCATGTAGAAGTATATTTAGAGAAAATGACATACTAATGACTTCTGTTAAAGAGCTAGAGAGCCAATTCTGTAACAAGGTAGCTGAGGGGTAGTGCACTGGTAAACAGCACAGACTAGTGTCAGAACACTTCAGACTGAACCTTCAGGTACATATCTGGAAACCTCTATGTACCTCAAATTTCTTCAACCCAATAATAAAAATACCTACTTCATTGTGTTGCTGGAAGGATTAACGACCATGCGTTTGTGTGGATATGATCCTTTCAACAGCATCAAACATATAGCAAATATTATGTAGCATTTAATAAGCAAATCAATCAACACACAACATTTGTTAGATTAGATTAATAGATATAAAGTATCTGACAGAGTAAGCAAAAGGAAAATGTTAGCTAGTGCTACAAGTAACATCTTTTTAATACAAAGAATGCTTAGAATTTATCTGCACACAATTATAAAATCTACTCACCTCATCTACAATAACATGAGACACATTACTCAGAAGACCATCTTCTTGAAGTTTCCTTAGCAAAACTCCTGTTGTACAATATAGCAGCCTGGTAGATTCGCTAGCTCGAGATTCCATCCGGATCTGATATCCACACAAAGAATTCTGAAGGGAGAACACAAAGCTGTCATTAGAGCTCACAAACAATCTGGAAAAGAAGCTGTAAAGAGTGAAGCCCAGGTATTGACCTTAGTACTGCAGGGTAGTTCTAAGTCCAGGTAGATCTATTTATGCAATTTATTACCAAAAGTCTATTTCTAGGGCTGGAGAGATGGCTCATTGGTTAAGAGCACTGGTTGCTCTTGTAGAGGACCTGAGTTTTGTTCCCAACACCCACATGGTGGCTGACAACTATCTGTAACTCTGGTTTCAGGGGATCTGACGCCCTCTTCTGGCCTCCAAGAGCCCTGCACTCACATGGCACATTTACATACATGCAGGCAAAACACAAATAAAATCACATTTTTTTTAAGTTACAAAAAAAGAATACGTTTCTAGTTGTACCTGGTAGACCAAAACTGTAGGAACAGCACTCAAGAGGCTGAGGCACTATTGCTCTGAGTTTCAGGCCAGCCTGGGTTACATAGAAAGCAGCTTGGGCCACAGCACAAAATCCTGTCTCAAAGCCAAAAAAGTACATTCCTATATTTTCAATTATATGAAACTATAAAATTTGGTTTGGTAATTTTAAACTTTTTCTTGTTTTATTTAGTGTATGCGTGTGAGTACTGATGCGCACTCATGCTACGGTATATATGCGGAGATCAGTTGGATGTGGTGTTGCCCATCTATAATCTCAGCACTTGAGGGGTTGAGACAGAAGATTGCTGGGTTTTAACTGTTGGTTCTCTCCTGCTATCATGTGTGATTCAGGGATTGAACTTGGGTTATCAGGCCTGGGTACAGCACAAGATGCTGAGCCATCTTGTCGGCCCCATTATTATTATTTTACATAGGATTTAAAAATAATCCAATATTTTCATCTACATTGCTTTCCTTTTCTGTTCACTGAAAAGCATGAAAATCAGTTAGGATTTACACGTATAAGATAGACTTACAAAAGCTTGAGCTATATGGTACAGGAAAGTCAAATTTCAATTTGTCCCTATTCTTTGAATGCTAAGTCCCTAGTCCTTGAATGCTAAGTACATATCTGAACATTCTAAATTATAAAGTCAGAATTTTTTATGAGAATTTAATGACAAATTTACTGAAGTTTT
Source organism: Nannospalax galili (assembly GCF_000622305.1). NCBI lineage: Eukaryota > Metazoa > Chordata > Mammalia > Rodentia > Spalacidae > Nannospalax > Nannospalax galili. The sequence goes on along the minus strand of NW_008344185.1, from coordinate 2,076,846 downwards.
TTCATATGAAGAGCATAATATCTAGCAAGGACAACATGAAAAGTACCTGAAGGGGGTCACTGCCCAACCACTAACAGAACTCTACAGGTTCCCAAAGGGGAGTCACGTCATCACTCACTGAGGTGGAATCCAGAGAACAATGCCTTACCCGTCCTCCAGGTCCGTTTTCACAGCCCAATTCATCACACACCCTGGTGGCTAAACTCACTGCTGAGATTCTTCGAGGTTGTGTACAGACTATGTTACATTTGCTTGCTCCCCACTCATTTAGAAGTAAATCTTCCAATAGGAAATGTGGCACCTGAGTGCTTTTGCCACTTCCTGTTTCACCTGCCACAACCACAACCCGATGCCTTTTAAGAGTTTCCACAATTGAATCCCGGTGTTTGAACACAGGTAACTGTTGTCTTTCCTTCAGAAGTCTCTGATACTTAGGCGTACTTTGCAACTTTCTAAAGAGGTTCCTAACAGGCTGCAAATCTTCTGCATTTGTTGATTCCAAGGACAGTGCACCAAGATCCTCATCAGAAACTAAGTTTTCCCAGGATTCCTCGGGATCTTCAGAGTTCTCTTTTTTACCTTCAGAATGCTGCTGTTGTTGCTGCTGCTGTTGCTGTTTCAACTTATTCAAAAGTTTGGTAATAAAAAGATCACGTGGTTTATTGGTTTCCATTTTATTTAATTCTTCCCTTTTCTTTTCCTCATCACTCCACTCTAACCAAACATCTCGGTAAGTAGGAGGGAGTAACTGATGAATAGACTATAAAGAAAAAAAAGAACAATGTTTTACTGGATATCAAAATTCAATAGATTACAACTTAGTATATGGATTCACCTTAAAATGTAACTTTTAAACTTTAAGTCATTAATGTTAGATATACATATATCTAATATAGATTCATAAATGACACATATATTCAGATTTCTTAACTTAATAGCTATGTGACTTTGGGGAATAAGTTAACTTCTCTGGCTTGTTTGTGCATTTAAAAACAGCTAATAGAGTACATGCAAAGTGCTTATTTTTATTTTTACTTTTATGTGTATGAGTGTTTTGCCTGTACATATGTAAGTGTACCACATATATGCAGTTGTCTATGGAAGGCAGAAGAGGGTATCTGATATCCTGGAACTAGAGTATAGATCTGGCAGTTGTATGATGCTATAGGCAAAAGTATTTTAAAAGAACTACACCAAAGAGAACCTAAGTTATTCCAATTCTCTGCTGTGAAATAACCTACAATTGTCTGACACTGGCAGCAATTTTTATCAGATAAGAAGTTTATGAAATGTTACTTTGTAAAATGAGGGAAATAAAGACCTAACTTTAGCAGAAGTTGGAAAAGAACAACTTTTGAATTGTTTGAATTCCCACTTAACGTCTAAAGCTTTAAAAAAAATTTTAATTTTATGTGAATGAATACTTTGCCTGCATGTATGCAAGTGTTCCTTGTGCATACAGTGCCTGTGGAGGCCAGAAGAGACTGTAGGATCCCTTGGAACTGGTATCAGGGATGGATATTAGCTGCCATATGGGTGCTGGGAAATGAATCTGGGTCTTCTGAAGAAGAGCTAGTGCTCTTAACCTCTGAGCCATTTCTCCAGCCCAGCATCTAAAGAATTTTTGTTTGTTTTTTTTTAAAATTATATATGTCTGTGTATGGGTTTGTGCCTGTGATACAGGGCCAGAAGAGAACACTGGATCCCCTGGAGCTAGCGTTACAGGCAGTTGTGAGTCACCTGACATGGTTGCTGGAAACTAAACTCTGGTCCTCTGGAAAAGCAACAAGTGGTCTTAATTGCTGAGCCATCTCTCCAGGTCTACCCAGCAGCTAAAGTTTTTGATGGTTCTAACATCCCATGAAGAAAGATAAAAATTTATTATAAAAAGGAAATGCTGGCAAACCAAATTTTAAGACTATTGTGTTCTCCCAATGAACTTCCTTCAGCAGTACTGTGATCGTTCTCTAAAATGTAAGCACATAGCTAATATAACCTAAAACAAAAAATGGAACTACTTGTCTATATTTTTAAGTTGAGAGAATATAACATTAAAGGAAAATACACTTTAAAAAATTCCTTTCAGCTGTGTATTATGGTGCATGGCTTTAATCCCAGCACTCAGGAGGCAGGGGAAGACAGGTATGTGTGAGGTTAAGGGCAGCCTGATCTACATAGTTCCAGGCCAGTTGTACAGGGAGACCCTTTGTTAAAAAAAAAAAAAACCAAAAAAACCCCCCAAGATAAATTTAAAAATTCCTTTTAATTCAACAACCTTGTACAACTATTTTTAGTCTTTAAGTTAGTGTAGCCCAAATGTTCCATCAGATTGCCTCTTCCAGACCACTGGTCTAAGGAAAGACTAGGGATGAAAGGAAGCAAAATTATAATTAATCAGATATGAGGATTACTCAGAACTAGTCAGTAAAACTGGTACATGCCATAATTAAATACTGCCTTCCATGTACCCAGCCAATTTTAATTTTACTTATTATTAGTAGTAGTATGTATGTGTTATGTTTGTGTGGGCACAGGAGTGCTATGGTGTGTGTGGATGTCAGAGGACAACTTTGTGGATTCGGTTCTCTCCTATCTTTATGTGGGTTCCAGAGCTCAAACTCAGGTTATCAGGCTTATGTGGTAAGTGTTTTACCTGCTAAGCCATCTTACTGGACCAGTTTTATGGACAATTTTATCATAGAGTAGGCACCTCTTATCCAAAATACTCGATGCTCAAAGTTTTGGATCTTAGATTTAGGGATATTGGCATATACATAGTGAGGTATTTTAAGGATGGATCTTGTCTAAACACAAAATCCATTTATGTCATATATGCCTTATGTAGAAAGCCTGAAGATAATTTTAGAATGTTCCACTTGTGGCATTACATCAGTGCTCAGAAAGATTGGGATTTTAGAGCATCTCTGAAAAAGATGTTTTGAATCAGGGATGCTTCAATGTGCATACCCACTCTTCCACAAATGATTTTTGAAGCATCTGGGCCTAAAACATCTTACCTGCCCTTTTACCAAACGATACAGGGCTAAAGTAGCTCCCAGGTGCTGAGCCTGCATTCCGTCCTCTGTTAAGATTGTAGGACACACAACCAGAACATCATCTTCAGACTTGATTACCCTCACCCTAAAAAGCATAAAAACAAAATAACTTTTAAATTGATGAAGTCAGATTTTTTTAAAGTCAGAAATTCATTAATATTCAAGTTAAGCTTACAATAATTATTTAAATATTTCAATGGAAGGCACTGAATTAGATGATTCAGAAAACTTTACATTACAAACCTGAGATGAAAAATTAAAGACTTTCTTAAGAAGAGGAGGAGGAGGAAGAGGAGGAGAAGGAGGGGAAAAAAGGTGTCCTAAATGGTGGCCTACCTTTAATCCCAGTACTCAGAAGCCAGAGGCACACAGATCTGACTTTCAGGTCAGCCTATCTATTTAGTGAGTTCTTGGCCAGCCAGGACTATCAAACTGAATAAACAAAAACAACAACAGCAAGCATTTCCTATATGTCTACCTGTTTTTGTTTTATGGATTTATTTTTGACATAGGGTCTCACTCTAAGGCCCAGGGTAGGCTGGGCCTCAGCCTACCAATTACTGAGACTATAGACACGAACCATTACACCTGATGTTCCTAAACATCTTGTTTTTAAAATTTATTTTTATTTTATGTGTATGAGTGTTTTGCCCTCATGTGCATAGGTGCATATGTGTGCAATGCCCATGGAAGCCAGAGGAGGGCATTGGATACCCTGAAATTAGAGTTGAGGACAGTTGTTAGCAACCGTGTGGGTGCTCGGAACCAAACCTGGGACTCTGCAAGAACAGCCAGTGCTCTTACCACTGAGCCATCTCTCCAGCATTCCCCCCGCAACATCTTCTTAGTTCATAGGAAACAAAAAGATTTTCATTCCTCAATTTTAAAAAGTTCATTCAATTAACCAGATAAACATACCTACATTTCCAGTATCTACCTACTGGAACTTTTTCAAAAGAAGGATTTGGGCTCTTGGGAAGATTCTTCCTCACCCAATCGATTAGAAATTGTTTGGGAGATTTTCCAGTCCAGCTTCGTGCAGTGTAGTCAAAATTTCTTATGTCATGAGGTTCTTTCTTTTTACCTGAAATGGAGACAAAAGGTATTCTTTACAAATAATAACAATATAAATTCTCTTGTGTGATCATAGCTCTCTCACTTTTGGGAACAGCATTTTTTAAGAGAATAGGTGAAGAACAGACAGAGAGGCCCGCTTTTCTCCAACTGATGTCATTTTCTTAAGTGACAGAACCATAGAACATTCTGAATCTTTGTTGTTGCTGTTCTATAGTTTTGAGACAGGGTCTCATATGGCCCAGGTAGACCGGAAAGGAGTGATGCTAGATAGGCTGACACAAACTTGACTTGATAGGCCTTAATATGTATGACAGAATGCATGAAATTCTATGGGGGGAATGTAGATAGGGGAGGGAGTCTAAATATGATCAAGATGTATTGTATGAAAAATGCACAAAAATTTAAAAAATATACATATATTAAAAAAAAGAATGAACTCCTACTGATCGTTGGAATTATAAGTATGTGTCATCACAAGGTGGCTGATCTTGAGACCTTATGTCTTTATATTTACTGAAGGGCACCATTTGGTAGGATATCCAACAAGTAGTCACCAGAAGTCAGAAGTTAGAATTTCTCTACTTACCGTGGCTATTGCCATCAACACCATCACCTTCAGTGGCTTCCTGCTACAGACTTAAAAACAAGAGGCTGGAGAGATGGCTCAGCAGTTAAGAGCACTGACTGCTCTTGCAGAGGACCTGGGTTCGATTCCCAGCACCCACATGGTGGCTACAAACCCTCCTTAACTCCAGTTCCAGGGGAATCTGATGCCCTCTTCTGACCTCTGTGGCATTGCATGTACTCACATACATACACGCAATACACTCATATACATAAAATAAAAATAAATAAAATATTAAAAAAAATAAAAAGAACAAAAAAGAAAGGACTCTCTTTTCAGTAGTTAAGAACATGTACTGCTTTTGCAGAGGGCTACAGTTAGGTTCCCAGTACCCTCACTAGGTGGTTCACAACCACCAGTAACTCCAAGCTCCAGGGGGATCCAACACCCTCTTCTGGTTTCCTCTGTACTTATGTGCACAAACCCACACCTATGATTCTAGGCTGTGCCTAACTGACAGTTAAAAGCTAAGACAGACAGCTGGAACAAGTTTGGAGACTGACCTCGAGAAAGGGAAGACTTAGGCAAGGTCTTTGCAATTGCAAAACACAAGTGAGTTTTCACAATTGTTATTACTTTAAAAAAAAAATCTGTGAAAGTACAACTTCACTACCACCTTAAGTACTTTGCCAAAATGCAAAGTACCCAATTTTACAATTACATCTTCCTTGATATACAGTACTCATAAATTGCACAGCAATTGTGCTCCTTCACTTCACCTTTCTCTTCTTCAATAGCAGCAGCACATTTTTCAAATAAATTAAAGTCCAAAGCACTTTCCTTTTCTGTGGCTAGAGGAGGCTTTATCCTTTCATTTTGTTGATGTGAAATCTTTATGGCTGGGTTGAATACTGGATGGTCTTCTAAAGTTTCCATCTCTACCAAGAAAAAAGACATTTGCTTTTATGCTTTGCATTTTGCAAATATAGTTTAAAAAACAGCATTTTTTCTTTTTCCTTGTAGCCAGTTAATTCATACTTGGAATCCGATAGAAGCCAGATGCAGTTTATTAACTTTCATGAAGTACACTAAAAAAAATAATTTAGGGGGCTGGAGAGATGGCTCAGCAGTTAAGAACACTGGTTGTTCTTGCAGAAGATCCGGGTTTGAATCCCAGCACCCACATGGCAACTAACAACTGTCCGTAACTCCAGTCCCAGGGGATCCAACAGCCTCTTCTGACCTCCACAGGCATTGCATGGCATGGGTGCACTTACCTACATGCAGGCAATACACGCATGCACATAAAATTTAAAAAGATAATAATAAAAAATTCAATAAATGTCATAAATAAAAAACCCAAACACCTTCACTAGAAATAAGTGCACATTCTGTTACTGACAGACCTAGGTATTACATGGTGTGTTTGCCAGTACAAAAGGGACGAATTGGCTTACGTGTGTGCTGTCATAACATCTAGATGCAGTTTTGATTGTAACAGGAAAAACATGTTATTGACACCTAAATAAAGAGGTCTGAGGGGGAAAAAAAAGAGAAATATGTGCACATAAGATTGCATTCACATTTCTTTCTTGGAAGATGGCATTTTATAGTAAATCTAGGATCTGCAAACTATGTCCTGCAGCCAAATCTAGCCTGCTACCTTTTTCTGTATGCCTGCTAAAAGGGTTTTCATATTTTACAGTGGTTAAAAATATAACAAAGGGGTTGGGGAGATAGCTTTGTGGGTAAAGTACTGAATTTGGATCTCTAGCACCCATACAAAAGTTGGACATGGTAGTTTTCATCTGTAACCCCAGAGCTGGGGATGGGGGACAGGTATACAGAGATAGGTGGGTCCCAAGGGCTTGCAGGCCAGCCAGTCTAGCTGAAACAGCAAGCCTCAGATTTAGAGAGAAACCCTGTCTCAAAAAATATGGTAGAAGAAGTAGAAGACAACAGCTGACATTGATACCTGGCTTCCACATGTGCACACATGGGCAAGCACAGCACACACATGCACACATATGCATTTACCACACACACACACACACACACACACACACACAAATAAAATATTTGGTGACCTGTGAAAATTACACGAAATATATAACTTAGTATCAATGAAACAGTTTGATTACAACAATCGTTCGTTTTTTTAAATTGCTATGGCTCCTTTTATGCTGTAACAGCTGAGCCGAGAGGCTGTGACAGAGACACTATGATCCACAAAGTCAATAGCATTTACCATTTGGCTTGTTAAAAAAGTTTCCATTCTTAGGTAGAAACTGTTTGGAAAATACAGACATATTTTTAAAAGACAATTAGGGGCTAGAGAGATGGCCGAGCAATTAATAACACTGTCTGCTCTTGCAGAAAACCTGGGTTCAGTTCCCAGAATCCACATGGCAGCTTACAACATCTGTAGCTCAGTTCCAGGGAATGTGACACCCTATTCTGGCCTCCAAGAGCACCAGGCACATACATGGTGGGTGCACTTACATGCAGACACAACATTCATTCACAAATAAAAAATTTTTAAATGAAATAAAAGACAGTTCTACATGAATAGTTTAAAGTGCTTACCTCTTTGAAATTTTCTTATTTTTTCTTGAGCCTCTTTTTGGCCTTGCTTGTTTTTTTCTAGTTTAAAGGTAGCTGCTTGCTCCTTTGCATCCAGAAGTCTAGCTGTGAGATGCAAGTACCTTTGATTCTTTTCCAAGTAAAATGATGAGGAGGACATTAAAAAAAAAAAAAAAGGTGAGGTTAGTTTATCAGTGACCAGTATAAAACCTATGATTCCTTGACCTAGCAAACCTACTTTTAAGAGTTTTTCAGAGAGAAGAAACAAACGGAAGGCGCATATTAAAAGGTATGGAGGAAAACTAAGAAAACACAAAGAACATGACTCAACCGAGCAATAGCTACTGAGTCGAATGCTACAGAGATGATTGCTTTCCCTAGATTAATAAATGATGTAGATTATAAGCAGAACGACTTGGGTGGCGAAGATGAGTCCCAGTGGGTGCTGCTGTGAAATGCAATTGTTGTTGAGGGGAAAACACAGCTAAGTAAGCACAACTGGAACCCCTTTGTGTGCAAGCACACACCAAAGTGGAGTAACAAACAGGAGGCCTCGCTCCCACATCAGATCCACTCAATGCATCCTTGCCCCTTCCACTGTACTCTGTGAGCACTGACACTGCCACTCTTTGCCTAGGCATCTTGACATCTTTGGTTTCTTAACAGTCTTTTCTCATAAAATCTACCATCATGGGGCTAGAGCAATGGCACAGCAGTTAAGAGCACTGGATGCTTTTGCAGAGGACCCAGGTTGGATTCCTAGCACCCACATGGCAGCTAACAACCATCCCTCCAGTTCCAGGGGATTTGATGCCCTCTTCTGACCTCTGTGGGCATTGCACAAAAGGGGTATACATGCAGATACTACACTCATACACATAAAATCAAAATTGTAAACAAAATATTAAAAAATTTATCATAACTATCTTGAAATGTAAACTTCAGTGCTATAAAATGAATTTATATTATTGTGTAGTCATCATGGTCACAACCCAGACTGCACATCTGACAAAAGTGGAATACTAGCCTCATTAGAAAAGATCCCCACCCCACCCCTTCCTCTATCCCTGAAAAACAGTATTCTACACTATGTCCCTATGAATTTATTTAATGTACTTCAGGAATGAGTGGAATCATACAGCATGAGTTTTATAACTGGCTTAGCTTACTCAGCATGAAGTCTTCAAGATCCATCTATGTTGCCCCATGTATCAGAAATTTTCTTCCATCACATACACAATATACTTACAGATTTATCCCATGGTTGACATTAGATTGCTTCCACATTTTTGCTATTGCTACAAACATGGTGTACAAATATATCTTCCCAGACCCTGACTTCAAATCTTAGAAGTATATACCCAGAAGTGGAATTGTTGAGTCATATGGTCATTCTATTTAGAAATTTTTAAGGAAATGCCACACTGCTTTCCACAATGGCTGTACCATATTACTTTCCCATCACCAGTACATGTACTCCACATTTCTCCACATTTTCTTCCTGTTTTTTTCAATGTACCTATCCCAACTGATGAGAAGGCATCTTGCTGTTGTTTTGATTTGTATTTCCCTAAGAGTTAATAACGTGGAACATGTGCTTACTGGTCATTTGTAAATCTTCTTTGAAGAATGTTCCTTAGCCTTTATACTCAGGAAACCACTAATTTTTGTTGATTCTTGCTTTAAAATATGTCTTCCTTTCCAACTTCAGGCATAATTTCACACCTGAGCAAGTAGGGATAGCTAACAAAATGAATAGGGGAGGTTTCTAAGTCATTGTTGAGTACCATTCAATATTTCAAACCACCCTGAACACTACTAAATGTGACCCAAAATGCCAGTCTTCTTGTTGGTCATCTGCCCCCAAACCCTATGTACTAGCTATTTAATATTCAGTTATCAAATGAATTTTCTGGGAATCATAATCTTCTGGTCAAGTAAACTCAGCTGTTTACACCTACCTGCCAGGACTCTCCTAAGTCTTTTAGTTCTACATGTGCATATCTATTTTTTTCAATGGCCAAGGGGGCCTTATACAATTATACTGCTGTAACCTTGTTCACATTATTTTATCCACTGGGACTATATTCCTATCATTCTTTGCCTGTCCGAACTCTACGTGCCTCAGATTTCACCTCTTAAGTTCTGACCTAATGTTCCAATTTGAAGAGTCCTTTCCCTAAATCCCAAAGTAGATTTATACTGCTCTAAAGACATTTATATAATTCTAATACAGGCACAGAATTGAAAACTTACATTTACAAAAGAACACACAAGTTTCTATCCCACCCTACCACTCCTTCTAATCAGCAGCAAAAGTTGTATATCTTTCCAAATACAGTACAAATGTGTCAATATTTTCTTCTTTTACACAAATGGATTTCTCACATTACACATGCTGTTTTGTAACTTCTATCACAATTTGCTTAGCCATTTGCCTACTGACTGACAAGGGTTGCTTGCAGTATTTGGCTACTATGAATAAAGCAGCTGTTAACATTTATGTACAATGTTTTCATCTTTCTTAAGTAAATATCTATAAATTAAACTGTTGGGTCAAGGGACCCTTATTGGGTATTCCAGCCATTCCTCCCAGCCATTTGAATGCAATTTCACCCTAACTGCACATGGCCTTCGGGTCTAGGGGAGGTGCTAGAGTACGTAGGCTGGGGAAGAGTAAGGGAAGGGGGTCCATCTACACAGACATGGGAAGCCATCATCCCCGATGAATACAGACCTTCTAGCCCAGCTGCTTTAGGGTCACTCACGCTTCTGTCTACAGCCCCTCACCCATGCTCTAATACACTCACTAGTTCCCCAGGGTGAACTTTGGTGGAACTCAACTTTGGTTTGTTGTTGAGACCTTAGAAGGCGGGAGTAGATGTTGTTCACATCTCCCCCAGGGAAAGAATTTTAGCAACAACAAGTGTGTGTTTAACTTTATGACAAAGTGCCAACAGTTATCCAAAGTGACTGCATCACATTCCACTCTACAGCCTCCCTAACACTTCATATTACTGGTCTTTAAGGTGGATATATAGTGATGTCTCATTATAGTTTTCATTCTTACCTCTTTAATAATTAGTGATACTAAATATATTTTTTCATGTTTATTGGCTATCTGCATGACTATTTTTGTTAGGTACCTACTTTTAAAAAATTCTTTACATGAGGCTGAAGAGATGGTTCAGCAGTTAAGAGTACTTACTGCTCTTGCAGAGGACCCAGGTTAAGTTCCCAGTACCCACATGGTGTCTGACAGTTACCTACAACTCTAGTTCCAGGGGATCTGATGCCCCCTTCTGGCCCATGTGGGCACTGCAAACATGTGGTACACTTTCATATAGGCAGGCAAAACACTCATACACATAAAATAAAAATAAATAAATCTGGGGCTAGAGAGATGGCTCAGTGGTTAAGAGTACTGACTGCTCTTGCAGAGGACCTGGGTTCAATTCCCATCACCCATATGGTGGCTAACAACCATCTGTAACTCCAGTTCCTGGGGAATCCGACACCTTCTTCTGACCTCCACGGGCATTGCATGACACAGGTGCACTTACACACATGCAGGCAATACACCCATACACATAAAATAAAAACAATAAAAATAAATATTTAAATAGGGTTAAAAAAAGTTCTACTTATAGAGAGACGTGCTTTGTCAGATACGTGTATTTTCTACAGATTGTAATCTACAGATTGTAGTATTTTCTTTCCACAACTAGTCTTTTTCACTGTTAATGTTTTGGATCTTAAATGTGTCCCAAAGACCCATATGCTAAAGGCTTAGTCCTAAAGGCTTAGTCACTAACCTCTGGTGGTGGAGCTTTAGAAGATGAGGCCTACTGAAGTTATATTAGTGGGGGCCTACCCTTAATGGAGCGCTTGGGGACTCCAGTCTCATCCTCTCTCTTTTGTTTTCTATCTACCATATGAGTAGCTCCTCCACCAGACACTCCCAATCATGACATCCTTCCTCACCACAGGTCCAAAACAATGAAGTCAAATGACCACAGACGTGAAGCCTAAATAAACATTCTTGACTTCTTTTTTGGGTGGGGGACAGGTCTGTAGCCCTAGCTGGCCTGGGATGCACTTTGTAGACCAGGCTGGCCTGGAACTCACACAGTCACTTGTCCCTGTCTCCAGATTAAGGGCATGTGTCACCATGCCTGGATATTTTTGACATTCTTAAGTTGACTCTCTAGTTTTGTCAGTGATGCAAAGTTGATTAACACATTCATGAAACAACACTCAGTTGCAGTTTCTACTTTATCTTACATCTATTTATCTTTCCAGAGTACCAGCTTCCTCTATAAGGGAAAATGCCTAACCTTTTTTTATTACTCAAAGAATTTAGTATATGATTTACACATAATCACTTTAAAATATTTGATGTTTAGCTCCTTTTTTTTTTTTGGTCTTTTTGAGACAGGGTGTCCCTATAGCCCTCCCTAGCCCCAGCTGGCCTGGAACTCGCTATGTAGACCAGGCTGGCCTTGAACTCACAGAAATCCACCGGAGTGCTAGGATTAAAAGCAAGCGCCACCACACCCAGCTTGTTTATCTCTTTTTGAAAAATATTGTTTTTATTTTATGTGTATGAGTATATTGCATGTATATATGTAGGGGCACCCTGTTGTGAAATGCCCATGGAGGTCAGAAGAGGGTGTCAGATCCCCTCGAAATGGAGTTACAGATGGTTGTTAGCCACCATGTGGGTGCTGGGAATCAAACCTGGGTCCTCTGCAAGAATAGCCAATGCCCTTAAGCACTGAGCTATCTCTCCAGCCCTCTGTTTATCTCTTTAAATATGGGAAAATGTAATTAACATCTACTGACTACTGTGCACCAAGTTCTTACTTTCATGTTACTATGTTTAGTCTTTGTATTACTTCCTAGAGGTATTTCTCCAATTTACAAGTGAGAAAAACAGTAAGGAAAGTTAGACATCTTGTCTACTTACATCCAGGATGCTAGGAGCTTAATACAAAGTTCTACTCACAGGGTCAAACTGTTCTTCTTCTTCTTCTTCTTCTTCTTCTTCTTCTTCTTCTTCTTCTAAACTTTTAGAACTCTTTTCCTCTTCATTTTGTTGTTCAGCATACCTCAAAATCCACTCCTTCATATTTACCTCCATATTTTTTTCTTCCTTTTTTGGCTAAAAAGAGAAAACAAATATCTGAAAAATTGAAGCTAGAAGATACAAAAGGGTTTGCTTTTATAATTTCTTCACACTAAAAAAAATAGCACACATATAAAAGCCTCAAAAATTATTATGTAGCAAAAGACAAATGAACTGAACATTTTTAAAGAAGTCTAAACTTGCAAAGCCAAAGAATATGATTCCTTATTTGCTCATAATCCCAGTACCTGGGTAGCAGAGGCAGGAGGATTATGTATTTGAGGCTCCTCTGGGATATACAGCAAGACCCACTCCCTCAAAAATAATAAAAGTAGTCATCTTAAAAATTAGTATTATTCCTTGGCAAGGCTACTGTCACCCCAGATGTCTGATATCTATAGAGGACTTAAGTGTAATGCCCTAATGAATGATACCACCCAGTATCCCCAAATTCATGTCCTGTAATTCTCTTCCACAGATACTTTGGCCATGTGACTTGCATCAACCAATGTTACATTATCAAGTATGATTAAAGTCGGGACTTAATAAATACAGTTGACCTTCCACATATGTGAGACCCACATCTGTAGACTCAACCAACATCATGACTCTGAATATTAAGAAAAAAATTGCATCTTGGGGCTGAAGAGATGGTTTAGTGGTTAAGAGACTGGCTGCTCTTTCAGAGGACCTGGGTTTGAATCCCAAAACCCAGATGGCAGCTGACAACTGCTTGTAACTCCAGATCCAGGGGATCTGACACCCTCTTCTGATCTCAACAGGCATTACATGACATGGATGCACTTATATACATGCAAGGAATACATTCATACACATAAAAATAATAAAGTATTTTAAAAAAAGAAAAAGTTGCATTTGTACTAAATATAGAAGCTTTTTTCTTGCCATTTCCCAAACAATATAGTATCACAACTACTTATTACAGCATCCACATTATGCCAGAGATTATCAATGATCTAGAGATAATCTAAAGAGAAGAACGCATAGGTGATATAAGGGACTTGAGCACCTGCAGATTTTGGTATTCCTGAGGATCCCGGAGTCAACCTCTTACAATTATTAAGGGCAATTAAATTTGCTCTTGGGAGCCAGATACCATGTAAGAAGTCTGACCCCTGTGGGACCAGCAATGTGAAGAAACCCAAGAAAATCATGTGTGGAGAGCATGTGGAGAATGGGATGACTGGCTGGTATCCAGCAGAAGCAGTCCCATGAGTAAGGAGCCATTCTGGATGTTACATTCCAGCAGTCATCTTCTAGAACAGAAGAACTTTCAGCTGACCCTGGCTCAGAATACAGAAGCATGAAAAATAAGAAACTTGATTTAAAACACTAACTTTTGAGGTGGTTTGTTCTGCAACAATAGATAAGTGAGACCAACAGTAATAGAACAGCCTGGCCAACTTTAGTTCTAAGAAGTAAAAATGCTATAGACAACCTAGTATTTATATGCTTATGAACTTCATATGAACATCAGTTTCATACTAATTTTATGAAATTTTAAATGTTTAGCTCTTTTTAAAGATTAAAATTTTCTTTTGTGCATGGGTGTTTTGCCTGCATATATAAATATATACATATACATACACATATACATATACATACATAAATATATGTTGTGCAATGCCCTTGGAGACCAGAAGAGGGCATTGGATCCCCTGGAATTATGGAGTTATGGAAAGTTGTTAGCCACCATGTGGGTGTTGGGACCCAAACCCAGGTCCTCTGGAAGAGCACTCAGTGCTCTTAACCCCTGAGGTATCTCTCTAGCCCCAGAATAGTGTTTTATCTTGTTTTCTTTAAAACAGTATCTCACTATGCAGTTCTGGCTGGTCTGGAACTCCCTATGTAGACCATGTTGGCCTTGATCTTGCAAAGAACCACCTGCCTCTGCTGGGACTAAAGGTGTGTACTATCATACCTGCCCCCCTCCCCCCGCCACCCACCTTTCTTTTATTTGTTGTTGAGATAGGATCTCACTATTTGCACAAGCTAGCCTTCCCCTTGTGATCCTCCTGCCTCGGCCTTATGAATGATGGTATTAGAGGTTCTATTCCATCAACCCCAGCCTAGATTTTAATTCTTTTGTTGTTGTTGTTGAGACAGGGTCTCACTGTGTAGCCCTGCCTGGACTGGAACTCACTATGTAGACCAGACCAGGCTGGCCTCCCACTCACAGAGATCCACCTGCCTGACTCCTGAATGCTGGGATTAAAGGTGTTTGCCACCACATTAGGCCCTAAATTTTAATTCTTAAATTACCTTAATCTGAGGTTCTTCTTGTTTTTTGGTTTTAGTTTGCAATGGAAGTGAAATAGTGGCTTGTATTTGAGGAGACTGGAATTTTGGCCTACTTTTAGGTTGTTGCTCTTCAAATTCCTGACTGAATCCTTCAGGAAGTGCATCTTAAGATAAAACAAAATGTGCATATGATATACTGAATTCACAAATACTGTTACCATACATGTAAATCCTGTCAACACTCAGATCATCTAATTTTCTTCTACCCTCATTTCCTAAGAATAGAAACCCTGTGATTAATCTGATTTTATGTATCAAGCAAAGTCGGGTACACTCAGATGACAGCTAACCCACTTCTGCCTGGCTGTTTATTTCACCTTTACTATGCTAGGCTCCTAAATTTTCTTCACAAAGATCAACCTACCCTACTCTTTGGCTTTGTTACAGGATTAATTCACAAAAGCCCTCTGTACTTCAGGTTCTTGTCAAAGATTACAGCCACATC
This sequence comes from Nannospalax galili, assembly GCF_000622305.1. Classification (NCBI taxonomy): domain Eukaryota; kingdom Metazoa; phylum Chordata; class Mammalia; order Rodentia; family Spalacidae; genus Nannospalax; species Nannospalax galili. Next base: position 2,061,670 of record NW_008344185.1, on the reverse strand, counting down.
CCTGTACTTAATTAAAATACTATTTATGCAAGGTCAGCCCTATTTTTAAGCCAAAATCCAAGAGGCAGGCAAATTAGGCAAAACTTGAGAACCTGTTTTAAGTACATTATAAAATGACTATAAACGACCGAAAGCAACACAAAAAATTATTTATTCTTGCATTAATCAGAACCTCTAAGGAGAATATTCTGAAAACAACAGGTAGAGCTAAGAATATTTTTAAAATAAACAACTACAACTGAAAACTTTTAAGTGCAATTCAAAGGTCAATGCAAATTCCAAAAGCTGTTTAGCATACAAAATACTGACTATAAATACAAAATACTGAAATGTTTTAGAAACTGAAAGAATTTAATGACAATAGTGTTTACCATCTGAAAGGTTTAAACAGAGCCAATCCAAGGCAGAATGAAGGTCACCTCCATGTAAGAGTGTATTGGTCATGGCATCTTCAATGTCCTTAGTCTTAAAGGAAAATGCTTGTAAAGCCATGTATAAATCCTATGAAAGAGAAATATAAGTCACATTTGTTAATTTGCTTTTTTATTTCTAATTTCATTTTCTCTTTAAATAAAAAACTATGACACAAATTATAATTCCAAAAATATTTTTGGGGGGTTGCTGGTGAAGTAACCCAGTGGTAGAGTATTTTCTTAGCATGTTCAAAGCCCTGGGCTCAATCCCTAGCACCACCAAGAGAGAGAAAGAGAAGAAAGGAAGGTGGAGAGATCCCCACTTCCAAGCTAAAAGTTAAATATGCTCATTGTACTATAGGTGTGTGCGTGTGTGCACGTGTGTTTAAAGGATTAGGTTTTCTCAATATCCAAAGATAATGTTTACAGTGTAATGTTTCCGCTCCTAATTTTGTAAAACGAATTTCACATTTTAGCATATTTATCTTCCAAAATATTAGAAACTCTTCCTTAGCACACGTAATAGTTATATAATACACTTTTGGGTAGATATATCATAATTTAAATACACATTTTCCTATGGGTGAAAATTTTTTTCCTTTTCTTATGAGTAGTGTTTCAACAAACATCTTTATATATAAAGCACTGAAATGTACCTTCTACAGCATGATACTTAAAATTGGACAGAACTGGTTTAAAACCTAGATTCTGCTTATTCTGCTACTCACTAATCAATAACTTTATGCTATAACCTGTCATCTTCCCAAATCTCAATTCTTCTTTTTTTGTGTGTGTGTGTGTTTTTTTTGTGACAGGGTCTCCCTGTAGCCCCAGCTGTCCTGGAACTCACTATGAACTATGGAAATTAGTCTAGCCCTGAACTTACAGAGATCTGCCTGCCTGCCTACTTCTGCCTCCCAAGAGCTGGGACTAAAGGTGTGTGCCACTATGCCCAGCTCTAAATCTCAATTCTTACATTTGGAAAAATGGGCCAGATACATCTACCTGTGGGCTGCCATGTCAGAGCATGTAAGCAAAATGCAGGGCACAGAGTAAAACATACAGGTACCCAATAACATAATTTGGGAATGTATCTTACTTTTCACACCACCATTTCATGTGTGCACTTGTATGGAGACCATTCCTCCCCTATTCTTGCAGACATGAAACCTACATGTGATTCCGATGGAAACTTTTTAAAAATCATTTTTATCCCACACTTAGAGCTGTCCTTATATTGTCTCTCCAAAATGTACAGGCCCTAGGTTCAATCCCCGGCTCCGAAAGAAAAAGGGGAAAAAACTCTCCACTATGTCAAGTATTGGCACGCTGAGCTACAAAGTGAGATCTTGCCTCAAAAGAGAAATAAAGGGGGTTAGGGGAAGAGTTGTAAATACCTGTAATTTTTTGGCAGTAAGTCTTCCAGAAATCATTCCTTTGTCATTATTTTGCTTTTTATGCTCATTGATAACTCCAATAATTCTTTGTTCTAGTTTATTATTAATTACCACCTGTTGAGGTCAAGAAAGGTTATATAAATTAGAAACTAAATTATCAAAACACTAAACGCAAATCATAGTTTTTTTTTTATATTACTCTCAAACAGGCCCAAAATTTTAGTTAAAAGCAGGTGTAGTAATTAGCATTTTCTTCGACTACCATTCATTAGACCACATTCCTGTAACATATGTAAGAAAAAAATGAGACATGGAAAAAGCAACAGATCACATATTGCAAGAAAAAAAAATCCTCTTAAAAGACACTGTTCTTAGATTACCCTTGGGTTGCTATGACAGAAATTGCTAAGCCCTACCCTATTGAATCAGAATCCCTAGGGTAATATCTAGAAATAGGCCTTAACGTAAAGCAGCCCCCCCCCCAAAGAGCTTCACAGACTGAATGCTACATTAGAAAAAGGCATGACAAATAAAAGTAAAAACTATGTATCTAGTAGTAATGGGTTACAAATTCTTTTGGCTCCCAGTTTGTTCCCTACTTTTTCCTACTAGTCATTTATCTCCTGTGGTTTTGATATTTTTAACTGAAGAATATACAGGCATCTACCCATAAAAATATGTTTCCTTTATCACTTAACTGCATGCTATTAAGCACAGAAGCATATTTCAGGAATTCAGTCTAGTCAAGAATATATAAACAGACAAGTTATAACCCAGCATGGCAATGCTTTAAAAAGATATATTAAATACTAACATCACCACCATAACATTGGCTTGCAAAGGTATGTAGGCTCACCAGGGAGGTGGGGGGGGGGCACAGACACTCTTAGGGTATTATTTATTAAAAAATCAAATGATCCATCATTTTCTTATTCCTGGAGGATACTTCTTTTAAATTTTATTTATTTTTATTTATGTATGTATGTGTGTGTTACTGTGCATGCTACTTATGTGTGGTACCAGTAGAGGCCAGAAGTGATACCCTGAAACTGGAGTTAGAGATTGCTGTGAGTTGCCCAATGTGGGTGCTAGAAACCAAACTCAGGTCCTCTGAAAAGAGCAGTAAACACTCCTAACCATTGAGCTATCTCCCTATCCCACAAGTTTTTTAATTAAAAAAAAATTTTATCTTATGTGTATGAGTGTTATGTTTACATGTATGTAAGTACACCCACATTGTACAGTGCCTGAGGAGGAAAGAAGAGGGCATCAGAGCCCCTGGAACTAAAGTAGTTAAGGATGGATGTTAGCTACCATGTGGGTGCTGGGATACAAACCTGAGTCCTCTGTAAGAACAGCTAGTGCTCTTAACCTGAGCCAGCTCTCCAACCCAACTTTTTATTTATTTTTTTAAAGGAGCATTTCCCAAAATGACTCAAAACCTTGATTACTCACTTTCAAAATAGATTTATCCAGATTTGCAGAACCTCCAGAGTCATTTGCAGAATTGAAACTATAAATTTTGGGACCTGTATATAATGGACAACAAATAGTCAAGGTGATTTAATGATTAATATTCATTATACTGTTTTAATTTTCCTGTAAAGATTGCTAAATATTAAAATTTGATTTTAGCTCTTTCCTCAGTTTAGCAAAAAACAAAAATCTTTATATCTTTTAGGTCACATTTATTTTCTTTTTTCTTTTTTTTTTTGGACTTTTTCAGACAGGGTCTTCCTGTAGCCCCAGCTGGCCTGGAACTTGCTTTGTAGACCAGGCTAGCCTTGAACTCACAGAGATTCACTTGCCTCAGCCTCCCAAGTGCTGGGATTAAAGGCATGCACCACCATGCCTGGTTTATTCACCTTCACATTTTTTTTTTTGTTTTTTTTTTTTTGGTATTTTTGAGACAGGGTCTCCCTGTAGCCCCAGCTGGCCTGGAACTATGCAGACCAGTCTGGCCTCAAACTCACAGAGATCCACCTGCCTCTGCCTCCCAAGTGCTAGGATTAAAGGCATGCACCACCACACCCAGTTCCACCTTCACATTTCTTATCAGATGCTTTTATTCTTGACACTTAGATAAGATTTCTTGGGGGATTTCAGATTGCTGCAATTCTGATGAGAAAACAGTCCTCCATGAAAACAGGATGCTAAGGGAAAAGGTGGAAGTTCCTGTCATCTTTCTCCTTGGCCTCAAGTCCAGGGTTACCATATTCATTTCTGAGGAATAGCAAATCACCACACCTGATGACTAAATATAATTGAAATTTGTTCTTTCACAATTCCAAAATCAAGGTATGAGCTCCCTCTGATGGCTGTAAGCCACAATCTTTTCTCTTTTTTAATTGAAAATTTCATACATGTATACAATGAAATATGGTCATATACAGCTCCCCAGTTCCATCTTCCAGCTCTCCCAACATGTCTCCCTTCTAACTTTGTCTCCCCCCCACCCTTTTTTTCTTGATAAACCATTCTGGTAGCCTGAATGAGAAATGTCCCTCATGGGCTTATGTATTTGAACAACTGGTCCTCAGGTAGTGACACTGTTTGGGGGAGGTTATGGAACCTTTAGGAGGTGGAGTCTTATTGGAGGAAGTTCTTCCTGGTGACAGACTTGGAGGGTTTACAACCTTGCCCTACTTCCGCTCTCTCTACTTCTTATGTGATTAGCCAGCTTCCTGCTCCTGGCACCATGTCTTCCCCACCATGACAGACTCTATCTCTCCAAAACGATAAGCCAAAATGAAATGCTTTCTTCCCCTAAGTTGTTTTTGGTCATATTATTTTCTCACAGCAACAGAAAAGTAATTAATACACCCACTAAGTCCAATTAATGCTGCCCACTTGCACATGGATGTGGGGCCATCCACTGAAGCATGAGAAACCTACCAGTGGCCACACTCCCAAAGAATGATTCTCCCTCCCCCCAGCTACTATCAATTGCCAATACCTCCTGCAGTAAGGGTAGGGGGCTGGAGATTCTCACCATCTCTGTAGGAATTTTGGCTTGCTTGATCTTGTCCAGGTAACCTCAGCTGTTCTGAATATGAGCACAATAGCCATGTCATGTCCAAAAGACAGCATTTCACAGCACTTCCTCCTCATCCTCCAATTCTTTCTACCTCCTCTTCCCTAGTATTCCCTGAACCTAGGCAGGGACTGGAGGGGTTGACAAAGATGTCCCATTTAGGGCTGAACATTCAGTCTCCTCAACACACCCTTTCTTGACTCTTCCAGTGGCCACAAGTACCCCTTGGCTTATGGTAGAATAGCTCCAGTCTCTGCCTCCTTTGGATGGCCTCCTTCCCTGTTTCTCAGTTTCCAAATCTTCTCTTTTAACACTAGTCGTTGGATTAGCACTCATTCTAAATTTAGGATAATTTAATCTCCATATCCTTAACTAATGGGATCTGCAAAGATGCTATTTCCAAATGAAGTCAAATTCTGAGGTTCCAGGTGGACATGAATATTTGGGGAGGGACACTATTTAATTCACTGTAGTGGCTGTCTGTTTCAGTCAACAGAAAGAGTATATATTCTCAGTTTTCCAGCAATAACTACCTAGGAAGGAATAAATAATACTTTCAAACTTTTGGTCTCTCTCTCTCTCTCTCTCTCTCTCTCTCTCTCTCTCTCCCTCTCCCCCTCCCTCCCTCCCTCCCTCGCTCTCCCTCTCTTTTTTTCCCCAGGTTTGGGGTTTGAACCTAGGGTCTTGCCCATGGCAGGCAATCTTTCTATCACTGACCTATATCCCTCCAACCCATATTTTTTAAACTTAAAAACAAACAAGGAATAATTAATTTTTCATGCCTGTGTGCCTGGGCACAAATACATAGTTTTTGTGTGGAAATCAGATGATGACTTACAGTTGGTTCTCTTCTTCCACCATTTGGATCCTGGGGATTGAACTCAGGTCATCAAGTTTGACAGCAAGCACCTTTACCTGCTGGGTCATCTTGCTGGCCCCCTCTTTACTTTTTCAGAAAGGGTCTCATTAAATAGTTCAGGCTAAACTTGAACTCCCTCTGTAGTTCAGGCTGGCCTTGAACTTGTAAGCCTCCAGTCTTAGCCTCCTGAGTATATGGGATTACAGGCCTCCACCAACAGGTCTAGCTAAAGACTTTTTTACTCTTAAATACTGAGGATTCAAGGGACAGGTGTGGCGGCACATGCCTTTAATCCCAGCACTCGGGAGGCAGAGGCAGGCGGATCTCTGTGAGTTCAACACCAGCCTAGTCTACATAGTGAGTTCCAGGACAGCTGGGGCTACAGGGAGGCCCTGTCTCAAAAAGACCAAAAAAAAAAAAAAAAAAAATTGAGGATTCAGCACTGGGCGTGGTGGTGCATGCCTTTAATCCCAGCACTCTGGAGGCAGAGACAGGTGGATCTTTGTGAGTTGAAGGCCAGCCTGTTCCAGGTCAGCTGGAGCTACAGGGAACTCTGTCTCAAAAAGACCAAAAAAATAAAAAAAAAATAAAAATAAAAATTGAGGAGCCAAATAGTTTTTATTTATGTAAGTTATAGCTATTGATTAAAAGCTATTGATCATGCTATAAATTAAAAGGTGAATTTTATTCATTACCATTAAAAATAATGCCATGTTAATGTAAATAACATTTGAGAAAAATAGATTTTCCAAAGCAACAAAAAAGCCCTTATTTTCCATTTTGGAAGTTTCCTTCTTTTTTTTCTTGGTGCTATGTCTTGAACCAATGCCTTATGTAACAAATCCCATACATGTTTGCTGCTTTAATCTGCTCAGGCCACCATAACAAAATATTATACACTTTTGGTGGCTTAACCAATGGAAATTTATTCTTCAGTTCTGGAGGTTTGAAATGCAAGATCAAGGTACCATCCAGGGAGGTTTAATTCTGAGGTCCTCTTGTTATGTATGTGATCACCATCTTACTGTATATGCTTACTTGATTTTTTTCTATGTGCTTACTAGGAGAAAGATTGAGCTCTCAACATTTCATCTTATGAGAACACTAATTCTACTGAATCAGGATCCTACCCTTTCAACATCATTAAACTGTTACCACTTCCACAGAGGACTTCCAAATACAGCTGCCCTGAGGGTTAGAGTTTCAGGCCATGAATTTTGGGAACACATATAGTCAGTCTATAACATCTGGCTTCTATTCTGAATCTGATATATAATATGTGGTGTTAAAACAGTGACCAAAACCAACTTGGGGAGGAAAGAGTATTTCAGATTATAAGCTAGCCCATCACTGAGGGAGGCCAGGACAGGAGCTCAAGCAGGAACCTGGAGGCAAGAAGTGAAGCAGAGACCATGGGAGAATGCACTGCTTGCTGGCTTGAGCTGCCTACATGTTTTTAATCTGTTACACAGGAAAAAGTGAAGGTGCCAGAAGAAGATAGCTATTTAAACTTGCTAAACTAGCAACTCTTGATTTTAAATTCTAAGCCAACAGTCATGGAATAAAGTTGGTTCCCATTTTTTTGCCAAGTAAAATGCCTAAGATTTTGATAGTACTTTCCTTACCATTTAGCTCTCTCTCTCTCTCTCTCTCTCTCTCTCTCTCTCTCTCTCCCCCCCCCCCCTTTTTTTTTCTTTTCTTTTGAGACAGGATCTCCCTGTAGCTCCAGTTGGTCTAGCACTTGCCACGCAGACCTGGATCTCACAAACCTTCACCTGTCTCTGCCTCCCTAGTGCTGGGATTAAAAGCATGCACCACCATGCTCACCCTCTTAGAGATCTTTCTCTGGAAGTTTTGGTTTTGTATTTCAGTTGGTGAAGTTACTACAGATGGACCTGCAAGTAAGGATCTTAATATGCAGCATCTCCAAGGCAAAAGTAGTATGAAATACAAATTTATAACCAAAAGGTCATGTAACAATGCACCCTACACAACTGGCTCTCAAACATGCTTATTTTATTGAAATCAAAGCACACATTTCTTCAAAATGACTCAACTGATTAACAAAGAAATAACCAGAATCAATTTTATACTCACTAATGCTTTTTGGTTACTTTTATATTGCTTTTTAGATCCAACAATGATGCTAATGACCTCCTGTCACTATGACATTCACTTTGCGTTACCACTGACTTCCTTTTAATCAGGCAAAAGACCTAAACAAGGATTCTGATGGTAAAAAAAGATCCACTTTGTAACCTCATGGGGTTTATAATCTAGAGGAGTAATAGAATTACTAAGCAACTGATTACCCAAATCAGCTATGATCAGAAAGTACAGAGTGTCAAGAGAATAACTGAGTGACAGACAACCTGAGTGGTTAAGGCTGTGAGGAGGTTTACACTATCAGAGCTTCTTGACTAATTGTTTAAAAACATAAACCAAGGGCTAGAGAAATGGCTCAGTGGTTAAAAGCACTGGCTGCTCTAGTAGAGGACCTGGGTTGGGTTCCCAGTACCTACATGGTGGTTAATACCATCAGTAACTCCAGTTCCAGGGGATCTGACACCCTCTTGTGATTTCCATAGGCACTGTATGACAATAGGTTATACACATGCAGGCAAAACACTTGTACACATAAATAAAAAAGTAATAAATAAAAATGTAAACCAGTTCAAGTCTCTTTCCTATTTAATACTACCACCAGCCTCTCACTTCCATTCAACTTGGTCTGGTCCCTTCCTAGACTCCAATCTTATTTTAACACTTTCCCTTTCACTCCAGCCACATATTCTTCCTACAATGGCCAAATTTGTTTCCACAAGGCTTTGGGTGTCTTTTTCCCTCTGCCTCAAATATTATCTCCAGGCCTTCCAAAACCTGCTTACTTCATCTGAGCTTAAAGGTTTCATATGGGAAGTGATTCCTATTCCAAATCAAAAATAGAGCTCTCAATTCATTCAGTTTTTACCAAGTCACCATTTTTTGTTTTTCACAAAATGTTTTGTTTGATAAACTGAAAATTTAGAGGACAATTCTCTCTCTCTCCCTCTCATTTGATTTTAAATAATTCCTTTGACTTTCTCCTTGTCACTTATCCAAGGATTTTTTTAAAATAACTACACAGCATTGGACCAGAAACTTTGGAGATGTTAATACATATTCATTATATCCTATAATTTTGCAGGATATATAAAATGTAGAATTCCTCACATAAGGCAAGAGCTGACTATCAAAAAGAATGAAATAAGCAACCATGATACATGCACTATGGAGATCAGGAAGAATTGAAAAAAAAAAAAACAAAAAACCTGATGTCTGAAACAAGTAGCGTAGGATTTTGGTAGATGGTTTTGGGGATAGATGACATTCCATGATGAGAAAAAAATTATAAATATGATAAGGCAAATAGCCAGGTTCTATTTGGAGCCAAGAAAATACCAGATTTACTACAGTTGAAAATTGAGATTAGTAAAACGGCTAAGAAAGTGCATCCTCAATGTAGCTGAACGGTTTGGATTTTATTTCAGTCAGTGAGAATACTATGAAGAATATGGGAAGTGCTCAAAGTAGCATTTCTGAAAGATCAATCTACTGATTGGAAGAAAAACGAGCAAAGGCCCAGAGACTCATTCATGGTAGTCCATGAATTCATGAATACTTAAAGACTAGGATGTAAACAACACATGAAAAGTATAACAACACATGAAAAGTGAAACAACACACAAAAAGATCCCACAGGGCTTGGCTAAAGATTGAAAGCAAAGAAGAAAGGAAAGCATTAAATGTAACTTTTGAGGGCCAGTGAAATGGCTAAGCCAGTAAAGATTCTTGTTGCCAAGCCTTATGACCTGAGTTGGTCCCTGGGACCCACATGGTAGAAAGAATCGACTCTCACAAGCTGTCCTCTGATCTTTAAATGTGCACGTGCACGCGCACGCACAAATACACACAAATAAATGTTAAAAATTGGTTTTTAAAAAGTAACTTAATTTTGGATAAACACATATGGAAATAAAAGGAAAAGTCAGTTTGAGGAGAGAAGAGTCGCTTACCCATGATATCTAGATGCTTGAAAAAAAAAATTTAAAAAGCCAAAAAAAGTTTAAGTAATATGAATATGGCTGTCCTGAGCTCGGAAACAAAGCCAGTATTAAGAAATCTCCACGGAGAGGACTGACCAGTCATCGAAAATAAAATGGCAAAGACACAAGTAACATCAGTAGGTGAACTACCCTGGGAGGGCTGTAGCAGAGAACTATACTGTCAAGGGCAGATACCTTGAAAAAGGTAGCATTTTAGGACTGGAGGAAAAGGAGGACAGCACTGTAACAAATGACTACCAGAAACTTGAAAGAATTCAGAGAAATGTCAGTAAAAGAAAAAAAGGGTAAGGAAAAGATGTAGGTGCACAGAGTAAAACTGTCACAGTTAAAAGTGTTATCTCCTCTAGGGACAGGTGTGGTGCCTGCTGGTTTCTCCAGTCTCAGCTTTTTTCCTCCTTTGAGAATGCTTACATTCTGTGAATTTCTCAAGAGGTCCAAGCTCTTTCTTGACTGGAGATCTTTGGAACGTGACTTCTACCATGCTTTGCAGTTAGGTCCTCCACATCCCCTAATTTCAGCTCAACTCTTACTTTTTCAGAGATGATTCCTCCCCAGAAAAAATGATATTATCCCATTAAGCACTTTTCCCAGGTTTTTCTTTGTGGCACTTAACAACTATAAAGCAATTTGTCTGTTTGTGTGATTAGTAAATTAGACTCAAGCTGCCTGAGAATTGAGGTTTCTATGTTGTTCATCTTACAACTGCCAGCCAGATACTTGGTAAATATTTGTGTATATATACATATATGCTTGAAGTTTTTACAATAAGAACGCTAAGCAAACAAAGCAAGCAGAACAAAACAGCATATTTTGAATTTTTTGAAACTAGCCATAATAGTGTGCATGGGAATTAGTCATTTCTAAGTTATCAAATCTGCAGGGTGGGCAAAAATCCAAAACTGCAGAAAAGAACAAAGGTAATTTTACAATGTTATACCAATGCTTAGTGTGTAAAGTGCTGCAATTCTAATGAAAAGGCTGATTTTTCCAGAATATATGGAGACACTACACAGATACTGAAGATATGAGTGATCAGATGGAAAACAGAGCTGGCATCAGGGTCTCAGAGCTTGGCTACGCTACTCCTCCCAGCAGAAGCCGAGTAGCTTAGGCAGATGCCATTCATTCATTACTTTGTTCTTGGAAAAGGAAAAAGAACGACTTAGAAAGGCGATGCCAGGCTGGAACAGAAGTTACTCTCGGAACTTTGAGGGCCCAGAAGCCCTGGGGCCCACCCCATCGGCAGCTGGCAGCCTGGGTGTGGAATCAATTTGGATCTCGGCAGCACCGCTTTGATTTCCTTTCCTCGGGACCAGGAGCCAGGTCTCAGGGTGGGACGGCCGGGAACTGGGCGAGGTCGTACCTTGCTTGACTCTAGGCTCCCGGGCGCTGGGAGGGCCGGCAGGGACCGGCCTCGACACAGGCTTCTTGCTCTGGGCTTCCCCAACCGCTCCGGCCTCCGATCTGGCTCTGGCAGCAGACACTGCGGCCCGAACCGCCGCAGCTCCCGGGGCCTTGTTCTTCTTGTTTTTGCCGCCCATGTTGAGGCTGCAAATTTTCCAGATCAGACCGTTGAACCAACACAGCAGACGCCGGGGCAGACCTTCACGTTAACCCGGCTCCCATCCTCCTCCATCCGGGCTTCTGCGCCCGGGCTACGGCTCAATTGGCTGGATTGACCAGGCTCCGCCTCTCGGCTCCCGACCTCGGGAACCTAAGGCTTCCGGTGGTGCGCGCCGCGTGTGGCGGTGTTTCTAGTCACTGATCTGCCCAATCCGCCGGGGCCGAGAAAGAAAAGAAGGGGCAAACCTCCACAAACAGACTAAAGGCGGAAAGAAGGGCCTCCAGCTTTAAGATTTTTGTCTCCGACCGGCCACTGTAGAGCCTCTATTTGGCGTCACTGGGTGCAGTCGCGGGGCATCTTGGGTAGGAGGGAGATTTGGTCTCGGAGCTCGGAAAAATGGCGGACGCTTTCGGGGACGAGCTGTTCAGCGTGTTCGAGGACGACTCGACCACTGCAGCCGGAGCCAAGAAAGACAAAGAGAAGGAGAAGGGGAAATGGAAGGGACCACCAGGGTCTGCGGACAAGGCCGGGTAAGGAAAACTTCGAGATGTTTTTGTTTTGTCTGTCTTTGGTGTGGAGGAAGGAAACACGACTCTAACGAGCACAGAAAGTGGGAGTGCGTTGAGTGGAGTTGGGAGGTTGAAGGGGTTTGAGAACGAAGTTGGAGAGGGAGGAAGAATGTTGATTTGGGGAAATACGGTCTTGACGTTGCCGCTTGTCCTTGGACCGGCGTGAGGTGTCGCCGAGACACTTCTTTAGGCCACCGTTGCTGGCCGTCAGCCCAGTTTCGCAGGGCAGGTAAGGTTTTTCTTTGGGGTTCTGTGGCACCAGCACTGTCCCTTGCTCGTAGTCTTTAAAAAGCTAAGAACTAGTTGAGTAAAGGGCACAGAAGCATAAGGAAACGATTTTGAGCAGTGAGCGCAAATAGCCTCAAAAAGGAGAGATTTAATCGGCGAGCTGTGGGCTTCAAAAAAAAAAAAAAATGCATTCAAGGTCTAGCAATGTACGTCAGACTGGCCTCGATCTCCTGATCCTGCCTCAGTTTCCTCGGCGCCTGAATTACAGGAATGGCCCACGGCACCCAGTCAAATTAGTTTTGTTGCCCATAAAGTGGAGATTTAATAGTACTATCTGTCAGTGATGGATAATGTGTTTAAGTGCTTAGCAACGTAATGAAATCAAAGAAATGCAAGCCGTGGATGAGTAAGCTTATTTAGAAAAAAATGTAAATGGACTCTAAATACGTGTAGACTGCTGCATAGCACCATAATAAAATGTGTTTATACAAGGGAAAACTGTTACTTGAATTAAGCAAAATAAAGTGACTCTTTTGTTGTTGTTCTAAAAGGTAATTATATAGCCCAAGTTGGACTACCTTCATGGTAGACACAAGAGCTCAGCACTCGGTCCTAACAACTGAGGGACCTATGAGTTCCAAGATGGCCTGTGTTCAAGGAGCCACTGGAGGAAAAACATACAGATGGACCACAGAAAGAAAAGTGGACCTTAGCACAGGACGAGTTTCTCATGTTTACTCTCCAACTTGGGAGCCCACATCCATTTCACTACAAAGAGTGCTGCTGACGGCTCCAGCATTAGGATTGCCAGATCTAACAAAACCTTTCATCCTATATATAGATGAAAATAATGGGATGGCAAAAAGAGTCCTTACTCAGACTCTGGGACCCTGGAAAAGGCCAGTGGCTTATCTCTCAAAGAGACTGGACAATGTGGCCACAGGCTGGCCCCCATGCTTGAGAATCATGGCGGCAATAGCATTCCTGGTAAAAGATTCAGATAAACTCACTATGGGTCAGCCCCTGACTGTTATAACACCACGTGCAGTGGAGTTTATCATTAGACAGCCTCCTGACAGATGGTTGTCAAATGCCAGAGTGACCCATTACCAGGCATTATTATTAAATCCAGAAAAGATCAAGTTTGGTAGCCCTGCCACCTTAAACCCTGTCACGCTGCTACCAACTCCCCAGAAAGACACTGAGATTCCCCATGATTGTCAGCAAATACTTGTGGAGACCCATGGGACCAGAGAGGACCTCACCGACCAGCCCCTAACAGATGCAGATGTCACCTGGTATACGGATGGGAGCAGCTTTCTGCGAAATGGTGAACGTAAGGCAGGGGCAGCAGTGGTCGATGGGGAGAAAATAATTTGGGCCCAAGCTCTGCCGGCTGAAACTTCAGCCCAACGGGCTGAATTAGAAGCCCTAACCCAGGCCCTAAAATTAACAAAGAACAAAAAGGTTAACATTTACACCGACAGCTGCTATGCGTTTGCCACAGCCCATATACATGGGGAAATTTACCGGAGGCAGGGACTCCTCACCAAAAAAACAAAAGTGGCTCTTCTACAAGCCTTGTACTTGCCAAAAAAGGTCCCATCTGGTAAAAAAAAAAAAAAAAAAGAGACACAACCAGAGACTAACTGGGAAGTAAATTTTACTGAAATCCTCCCAAGAAAATGTAGTTATAAATATCTTTCAATGGTAAAAAAAACTAATCAAAAACATTTTCCCTCGATTTGGACTGCCTAAGGTAATTGGGTCTGATAATGGCCCAGCCTTCTTCTCCCAGGTAAGTCAAGAAATGGCCAAAGCACTAGAGATTAATTAAAAATTACATTGTACTTACAGACCCCAGAGTTCAGGACAGGTAAAAAAAATAAATAAAACTATTAAAAAAACCTTAACCAAATTAGCTTTAGAAACTAACACTAAAGACTGGGGTTTTTTGTCCAAAGCCAGTAAATGATTTTCTAGCCTCTGGGTAACCTTTAACAAATCTTCACATACCTGCAACATCCCCCCACATTTACAACACAGCTGTGGCCCATGCTTCTGCTTGGCCTGGCCGGCCTCTTTTTAGTTACAGATTTTATGATCCATTGAATGACCCACATGACTATCACTAACCCCATTAAGTGTGATGGAATCAAACTAAAGCCCCCCAGGTTAAAGTAGATTTAAATCAAATTCCCCAGACTAAAGAAAAATATTCAGAACAAGGAAGTAAGAAGTAAAATAATTCTAACTGTTGAGAAAGAGCTGACCTTTTCATGCTCCAGACATCAACAGAGACTCCCCCCGCCCACACTGTTGCCAGCCCCCGCCCACTATTGCCAGTTGCTGCCGGCCCCCTTCCACTACTGCTGGTTGCTGCCAGCCCCCTATTGCTGGTTGCTGCTGGCCCCCTCCCACTGCTGCCGGTTGTAGTTTGTGGTTTTTGCCTTTAAAAGTCACCTGTAAGCTGAGCTCGGGGCTGCTGTTCTCTCACTCTCCTTCTGAGTGAGGCAGGAGCCTCCTCTGCGCAAACGATTAAATCCTCTTGCTTGTTGCATCTCCTGGTCTGAGGACTGAGTTATTGGGGTGCGGCCTCCCGTGGATGTTGGGTACTCCAGCCTGGGGGTCCTACACTTACTGTATCTCAGAGTCTGACTGAAGTCCTGATTCTCCTGCCTCCACTTCTCAAGTGCTGGAATTACAACCTCGAGCCACCACACCTTGGCTCTTTATTTACATGATAGGAATAATTAGTAGTTGCTGGAGTATATAAGTAGGCAACTGATATTTTGACAATAGTTGTATGATTACCCACTTTATGCATTTCCTCAAAATGACTGTGGCACAGTATTCCGTTTGCAATACAGTAGAGAGGAGCTGTTTAGTGGCCTTCCAAAGTGAAGCTTAGAAGGAAATACATCTAGTTTGTACTTTAATTTTATTAGGAAATTATGTGAACTTTAAAGAAAAGCAGTAGAACATTAGGAACCTAAGAGATTTTTATTATCAAGATATTTAAGTGGAACATTTATAGAAAGAAATTATAACTTGCCTGGTTATAATTGTGTACTGCCATAGTGTGACTCCTGTCTGATCTGTGCAACACAAGAAGGCAAATCATGAAAATTTAGAGGAGCTTGTCCTATATACTTAATACACATTATAAATGCGCTTTTTTTTTTTTTCACAAACTCTTATCAGAAACCATTGGGGCCTAGAAGCCATCTCAGTGTTCAGAAAATTTTACATAAAAATAATAACAGCAGTTACTTCTTACTACTTGGCCTCCCATGTTGGACCTTGGGCAAACTGTCACAGTCTAGACTATTAATTCTGCATCAAGATAGTCACACTAGAACTGGCTCAGAGGTTAAGAGCACTTGCTACACAGCCAAGAGGACTGGGGTTTGGATTCAAGCACCCACATAAGAAACCAGGCATCTTCTGTAACCTGTAACCCCAGCTCTGAGGTGGGCAGAGCCAGGAGGATCGGTGGCACTTGCTGGTTTCTAGGCCTAGAAGAGAAAACATGAGCATCGGGTCAGGAAGAGACTCTGTCTTGATGGAATGCACAGAGAATGATGGTGAAAGACGCTTGACATCCTCTTCTTGTCTCTGTGCATGCATACAGGTGTGTGTACCCACATCCACACATATGAACACACAGGCACAGATGTAACACAGATAACACAGACACACATACACAAAAAAAAAAAAAAAAAAAAAAAAAAAAGAAAAGAAAAAAAATCCCAAACACCCAGAGTCAATGAGAATTGACAAACTTTGCATGTGAGTGTATGTATCAGGAATGCTGTGGACTGGTAATTTTGCTTCAACAATATCAAGTCATGGTCAATCTTTTCCCATGCTTTCCTCACATCTGTATATATACAATTTCACATCAGATGTGTGAAATATATATGTGCAGAGGCCATAGGCAGATATCAATTGTTTTCTTTTATGGTTCTCAACCTTGTTTTTTGACACAGGGTCTCTTACTAAACTTGGAGATCATGAATGTGGCTAGATGGGCTGGCCATGAAGCACCAGGGAACCTTCTGTCTCTGCCTCCCCAGCAATGAGATTATAGACCACTACTGTGCCTAACATTTAGGAGGGTACTGGGAACAAATTCAGGTCCTCATGCTTATGTAGCAAGTACTTTACCAACTATACCATCTCTCCAGCCTCTTCCCCACTTTAATTTTTTTTTTTTTTAATCTGTCTTGGAGTGGGAGTAGGGAGTAGGTGTACATGCTACAGCATATATGTGGAGGTCAGAGGACAAACTTGAGGGAGTTGGTTCTCCACATCATGTGGGTTTTGGGGTTAAATTCTGTTCTCAGTAAGCACCTTTGCCCTCTGATCTGTCTCACTGCCCCCTCCCCCCTTTAAAATCAAATGATACTTTATTTCCCTGTATTTCAATATTTATTTTATCCAACAAGACTAATAGTAATGCTTTAAAATTGCTGGATATCCAATCCATGATGAGATTTTCCCATTAGTCTCTTTGGGAAGAAATTTTTTGGTAGGTTATTTTTTGAGTCAAGAATTTATTTATTTTGGTGGGGGGGGCACCCATTCATCCTCTGTGTGTGGTGATCGGGTGATAACTTTGTGAACTCAGTTCTCTCTACCGATAGGTCCCAGTTATTAAACTAAGGTCATAAAACTTGGTGGCAAGCACCTGCTGAGCTTTCTTGCCATTGCTCAGATTACTTTCTTCTTTTTTTTGGTCTTTTTGAGACAGGGTCTCCCTGTAGCCCCAGCTGGCCTTGAACTCACAGAGATTCGCCTGCCTCTGCCTCCCAAGTACTGGTACTAAAGGTGTGCGCCACCATGCCCTGCTTCAGATTGCTTTCTTATGCTGTCATTTAACATATACCCCTTTCCTGAAGTATAACTAACTTGACCTTATATCTAGGTCCGCAGTGATTAGTGTAATAGGTAGTATCCACATGTAGCTGGTAAGCACTTAAAATAATGGCTTCTCATAATCAAACTGTGCAGTGAATATACCAATTTTGAAGATTTCATATATTAAAAATCTTAATTGTTTAGTTTAACAAGATCTGCGTAATGACAAAAACCTGTTGACGTGCCGAGGCAGATGGGGGAATGTCACAGGGTCCCATATCAAGATGAAGAACTATAGGCAATCAATGGATGCTGAGGGAGGGAGGAAGGGAAGGAGGATCAGTTTTCTCTAGGGACTAGTTCCCTGCCTAATCTCAAATGGGTATCCCTAAATGTAGGTACACACAAGCACCACTAAATGGTGCTTTAAATTAGAAAGTTAGATTAAAATTAGAACTGATACTATGGAATTTATTTTAAGGTGTTTACTTTACAGGAAACGTTTTGAGACTAAATTATACCCAGAGTCAGCCAGCAGTGGGAAAAACAAGAGAGATGCAGATGTTGAAGGCACAGATGAACCTATTTTTGGAAAGAAGCCCAGGATAGAAGACTCATTAAATGAAGACTTAAGGTAGTATTTGCATTGTCATAAATGTTAGTAGCCTTAATTTGGTAGGTTATGTGAAATTTTTAAAATTGCTTGGGTACTGTTTTATAATTTTATCTGAATTAGAGAAATAAAGATAAAAATAGTCATGTTCATATAAACATGTAAATATGGAAAATTTACCTAAATTTGGAGAATTAAGAGACAGTATAGAAAAGACATATCTTTTAATATTTTAGAGTCCAATTTGAGAAAAATCTTTAAAACGTGTGTGAGTGTGTGTGTGTGTGTGTTGAGAGAGAGAGAGAGAGAGAGAGAGAGAGAGAGAGAGAGAGAATGTGTGTGTGTGTCTTTTGTAAACAGGATCTTCCTATGTAGACCAGGCTGACTTTGAAATCATAGAGATCTCTCTACTTTTGTCTCTGCCTCCTGTGAGTGCTGGGATTAGAAGCAGATGATACTATACCTGGTCCTGATTTAATTTTTTTTTTTTTTTTAAAGCTAATGGCTCATAGAATAAAAGAAAATAAAACTGAATGAAAGGAATATGCATAGAACCTTGGCACATGCCTTTAATCCCAGCACTCAGAGGCAGAGGCAAGATAGCTCTGTAAGATCAATGCCAGCCTGGTCTACATAGTGAGTTCCAGGCCAGCGAGGCCCACAGGGAGACCCTGTCCTAAAAAAATAATAATTTAAAAGAAAGAACATTAGAAGGGATTAGATTTTTCATTGCCACATGTAGTAGACAGACTATATAGCTCTCAAAAGTCATATTGATAAGGGAAACACATGGATGTTGGTGACTGAAGAGTCTCTGATATTTGTATTTCTTGAGTTTGGAAACCTGGAACTCTTTCAACCCATACCAATATTTTTGATTGACTTGTTTGGTATTGTGATGATAATGTTTACAATTTTGTTTCTCTTTCCTTCCCTCCCTCCCTGTTCTCTTTCCCCTTTCTAGCCTGACATTACCGTGAAGAGTTCCAAGTTGTTCTTAAAAAAAAACAGTTTAGCTATTATACCTACTAAAGTATCACTATGAATGTTCCTGGATTGCCACTGAAGTATTTGAAAGAGCACCATTTGCCTAAAATAATGTAGTAGGTTACAAAATAATAGTAATAGTTTCAAAATCTTATTGTTGGAACTTTTGGATTTTACCAAAAGTATGTTTACTGGCATAAAAATCACAAATATAATCAATAAGAATAATGAATCTGGCATAGAAATAGTGTTGTGTAATAGTGCAGCTAAGAGAGAGCCTTATTACCTAATTATAGAAAAATAATTTCTGTCATTTTAATAACTTTTTAAGTTTGGCAGACCTGATGCCCAGAGTCAAGGTCCAGTCAGTTGAAACTGTTGAAGGCTGTACACATGAGGTAAGCTCAACCTATTTATTTAGTAAGTTAGCATTATGCTATTTTTCTTGTATTGTCGAATGTAATAACCAACAAGCTTAACCATGAAGTCCTTTCAAACAAGTCATTTCTGTGAGCTGTACATATACAATGGAAGCTCGAGAACTCTGTGATTAGGCCTTGAGTTCAGAAGATGGCCCATCATTTCTTCTAATTACAATCTTGGGTAAACGTTCTAACCTCTTTGAAGATTGCTTATTTAATTTAACAATGCTCTTTACCTCATGGGATAGCTGTAATGATTATATAAGAAAGTTAAGTAAATCACCCAGCACAGAGGCAGTGCTTAGAACCTGCTTAGTCTCTTATTCCTATGGTCAAGTTATCTGCTGTTGTTTTTTTTGGTTGGTTTGTTTTGAGACAAGGTCTGTGTGTAGTCCCAGCTGGCCTGAAACAGCTTTGTGGATGAGGTTGGCCTTGATCTCACAGAGCTCTGCTTGGCTCTGCCACTCAACTAGGGGATTAAAGATGTGTGCCACCACACCTGGCACCAATGTTGTTGTTGTTGTTGTTGTTGTTTTTTTTTTTGTCTTTTTGAGACAGGGTGGTCCTGGAACTCACTATGTAGACCAGGCTAGCCTTGAACTCACAGAGATCCGCCTGCCTCTGCCTCCCAAGTGCTGGGATTAAAGGCGTGTGCCACCATGCCTGGCATTACCAGTGTTGTTTTTATAGCTCCCATGTTACTTCATACCATGCACTGGTGATTGATAGCGATTTTTTTTTTCTGTCACAAGATAATAGTCATTGATGGCCTATAGTATCCATTTAGGAATGAGAGTGTATATAGGTAAGGGATATAATATTACTGTAACACTATTTTATTCTAAGCTTTTTATCATTATAAGCCAATGAAACCGTACAGCTGTCTGGGCCTGTGAGAGGACTTAGTGGGTAAAAGAGCTTGCCTCGTAAGCTAGACAACTTGAATTTGATCCCTGAAACCCATGGTAGGAGAGACCTGACTCCCAAAAGTTGTCTTCTACCCTCCACGTATGCACTGAGGCACAATCCCCCCTGCAGACATATACACACAGTTGTAATAAATAATGTAAGAAAATTAATAAAAAATAAAACCTTATAGCAAGTTATTATTACAGGTGATTGGAGAGTCTTACTTAAAAATATATTAAATGGCTGGGTGTAGTGGCACACACCTTTAATCCTGGCACTTGGAAGATAGAGACAAGTGAATCTGTGAGTTTATGGCCAGCCAGGGCAGCATAGTGAGGGAGGAAAAAGGATCTGTTAAATGAGCAGAGAAATTCCAAATTGATTAATGGCATTTGGTGTGGATTTAGAACTTTCCTTACCTATTAAAATTCTTGTTTTCTACTGAAAATCCCTTACGTTTCTTGAAAAATGGCACTTTGTCACATAAAATGCCCAATTCTTTCAGTGCTTAGATCCTGTCCAATGCTCTGGCTTATTTAAAAACAAAAAAACCAAAGAAATGCAGAACCTGTTCTAGAGAGGTCAGAAGCTCTTTTTGCACTCCATGGTTATTTTTAACACCTCTTCACACAGACACCCGGCCCCAATTTCTGTCACTTCCTGGGCATGTATCTTGTATTTCCATGAAGATTCTTGAGGGTGTCAGTTATAGTTTTCCTCTGATTATTACTTCCATCAGCAAGCCCACCTGCCCATCCTGTCTACTGAGAGAAAAAGGCATTACCCCTGCCCTTTAAGTGAACAAGGGTTGTTCTGACAGTGTTATTTCTTGGATCTTCGTTCATCTGTTCATCATAGGGCCTCCTTTTATGACTATTTACTTGCCATTTTCTTTCAGTATATGAACATTCAAATGATAACTTTTTACAGGTTTCTTTTCAGCCTCTGTATTGGTTATTGTTTGGTTGGTTTGTTGGCTGGTTTTTTTTGGCTATAGTTATTTTTTTGGTGCACATCTTTTGAGTACCAAGTAAAACAGTCATGATCCCTTCTCAGTGTTGCTGCTGAGCATTCTGCTTGAAGAATCCCTGTTAGAATTTCTAACTTTTCATTCATGCTTCAATCTACTGTAGTGTGATGTCTTCTCTCTTAATTTGAAATTGCTCTGCTAAAATCACCAATGACTGCTAAGCATTCATTTCTGTTCTATTTTCCTGACTCCTTAGTGTCCATAGGCCTCCCCCCTAGTGTGTGTGTATGCACACGTGTGTGCATGATTTGTATGCCCATGTACACTTGTAGAGAGCAGAGGATGTTAGGTGTCCCATTCTATTATTCTCTGCCTTGTTCTCTTAGATAGGGTCTTACTGAAGCTGGTGACTATAACTGTAGGGGTTTATTTTGAGGTATTCATTCACTGGTTTATGTGTCTCTGTACCAGTACCACCCTTGTTTTGCTTACTTAATGCGACGGACCAGCCCAGACCAGAGCAGTTCAGTCCGACAGGAGCAGGGTCCCCAAAGGGTGGACAAGGATTCGGCGAATGACAAACACACCGGAGTTGGTGCAAGTCTGAGTGTAATTTTGCAGCTGCAGAGCTCAGATTATAAAATACAAAGTTACATGATTACATCAATAAGCCATTGTTTTGCGGTTTAATCATTTTTCTTAAGAGTTCTGATTCCAGAGACAAAAGTGAAACACAGGTGAACAATACATTGTCAAACATTAACTGGCATTAAACAGAAAGTTTCTGTTTTTCATCTTAGTGAGTCACATTAGAGACCTTTATGTTTTGTGGTTACCTGGTGAGCTGACCTCAAACCACTATTGTACTTTCAATACTAGCTCTGTAATTATTAATGTTTCTGTTTGAATTCTAGGTGATACACAACAATGTTGCTATATATCTATCTTTTATTTTTCCTTATTCATTAATATGTTCCAAACCCCAAGTTACATCAATATCCTATTCTAATCCTGTAGCTCTCATGAAATCCTTCCAAGTATGGGACTTATAAACATAACTATTTCATCTTAATAAAGGTGGTGATAGTGGTGCCAAGGACACCAGGTGCTTTCCAGAAAGCCCAAGATACAGTGACAGTTAGAAAAATAATAGCAAGTAAAGCATACCAAGTACACTGCATGTTTCTCAGCACAACCAACTCCAAGAGGCAACCTTCCTTGAAGTTCCAGCCTCAACCCACGGAGGATCTCACGTGGGCTCCATTGGAGATGGCGTGACAACTTAATTACAATCATTTTACAGTTTTCTGAAACCAAATACATTATCTTGGTTGTAACTGAGTTTTAAGTTTGCTATCAGTATTTCTATTTTTTTTTGAGACAGGGTCTCCTTGTAGCTCCAGCTGGCCTGGAACTCACTGTGTAGGCCAGGCTGGCCTTGAATTCATAGAGATCCATCTGCCTCTGCCTCCCAAGTGCTGGGATTAAACGTGTGCCACCACATCTGGCTCAACTATCAATATTTCTAAAGCAACAACTTCCATTTTTTTTTTTAAACTTCTACCATTAGAAATGGTTCCTAATTTCTGTGTATAGCTTAACTTAAACTTGTGGATTGTTTATATGCCAATTAGTTAGATTCTTATAGAAATGTGTAAGCATTGCTAGTATTTATTTTTATGTCATAGGAATCTTGTAACAAGGAATATCATTAAATTCCATATACCTTTGTTTAACATCCAACTTTGCATCTATACAACTTTTTTGAGCATTCAGTATTGTCAATACATTAGGTCTGGAAAATTTAAAGATAGCCAAGATAGGTTTTAGACCTATCTTAGACTTGAATAAACAGTTTCTTCAGGAAAATAACTGACAAGTTTTCAGTTACATTGCTATTAAACCAGTACTAATAGAGGTTTTTTTGAATGATGTAGCTTAACTTTTTGCCTTGTTCTTATAGGCAGTTAATTTTTCTAGCATTTAAGACAAGCAGAAACATTCTAGTTCATCATTTTATTTTTCAAACAATCACTGATTTTGGAGTCCTGAATGTCTAATAGTAAATTTCATTTTTTTGTTTAACTTTCACATTAGGTTGCACTTCCAGCAGACGAGGATTATTTACCACTTAAACCTCGAGTTGGAAAGGCAGCAAAGGTCTGTACTTGGATGATGTAGTTGTGAAGTTTTGTTTCCTTTTTTTTCTTAGAAATCTTTTTTTTAAATATTTTATTTATTATTTTTATGTGTATGAGTGTATTGCTTGCATGTATGTGAGTGCACCCTGTGTCGTGAAATGATGTGGAGGTCAGAAAAGGGCTTTGGATTCCCCTGGACCTGGAGTTAAGATGGTTCGTAGCCGCCATGTGGGTGCTGGGAATCGAACCCAGGTCCTCTGCAAGAGCTGTCAGTGCTCTTAACCACTGAGCCATCTCTCCAGCCCCTTTCTTAGAAATCTTAAAAAGAATTTCAAATTTGATTTTTTTTTTTTTTTTTTTTTAAATACTTGTGTGTATGTCTTAAGCCTATTACAAAGCAAGAACTGAGTTAGTAAAGAACCATGCTAGAGGGCCGGTCATGGTGGCGCACACCTTTAATCCCAGCACTTGGGAGGCAGAGGCACGAGGATCTCCGTGAGTTAAGGCCAGCCTGGTCTACATGTGAGTTCCAGGAGTCAATAAAAAAAAAAAAAAAAAAAAAAAAAAAAAAAAAAAAAAAAGCCATGCTAGAAACCAAGCATCATGTGATGAAATTTTAAAATATTAAAAAAGTGATTTTCAGGCTGGGCGTGGTGGTGCACACCATTAATCCCAGCACTTGGGAGGAAGAGGCAGGCGGATCTCTGCGAGTTCGAGGCCAGCCTGGTCTACATAGTGAGTTCCAGGTCAGCTGGGGCTACAGGGAGACCCTGTCTCAAAAAGACCGGAAAAAAAAAAAAAAAATGATTTTCAATCATCTTTAAGCAGCTAATGAAAATCATCAACTTTTCTCTAGAAAAAAATGCATGTATACAGGTTTTGCAAATAGTTTTTAAAAATTAAAAAGCTTTTAATGATACCAAGACACTTGGGTTTTTTTGTTGTTATTACAGTTTTGAGACAGTCTTGCTAAGTAGTCCAAACCGACTTCCAACTCCTGATCCTTCTGCTTCAGCTTCCTGAGTACTAGGATTACAGGTGTGCACCATTATCCCTGGCTTTGTTTTTATTAGATGGGATTTTAAGTCCTGATAAGCATTAGACCCTTAAAAGAATTTTGAGGTTAATATTTCCAAAGAATTTTATCTAAATAAAAAAGGCAGTATAAAGGAGTGAGCATAAGCATAAATTCTAATATTACATTGCTCTTGCTGAGTGACACTAGGGATTTTATTTTGCAGAACCTCAGTTTTCATCTATCAGGGAAATTATACTTACACCTATTTTAGGGAATTATGAGAATAATATATGGAAAGTATGATGCCTAGTACTACAAAGCATAGTCTTTGTAAATAGTAATTATTACTAATTAAATGTTTGTGCAAGTACAGTGTAATAATTGAAGATTAAACAGCAAAATTAGCTTCTTTTCTGTCTGGAAAAAGATGATTTTATTTTTTTTTATTTTCACTACTGGGTGGGGAATAGAGTCAAAGGAATCATCCCAGAATGCTATTGAAGGGTAGTCTTTTTCTTTTGATTTTAAATGTGCTTTAAGATAGGTCAATACTTTCATGTGCTTATTAATACTTATTTTTCTAGGAGTACCCATTCATTCTTGATGCTTTCCAAAGAGAAGCCATTCAGTGTGTTGATAATAATCAGTCTGTGTTAGTGTCGGCACATACGTCAGCAGGAAAAACTGTGTGTGCTGAGTAAGTAACATTCTTAGATGAAATACTAAAATTATGTTTTCTGGATTTGTTTGTTTTTTGGTCTTTTTGAGATAGGATCTCCCTGTGGCCCCAGCTGGCCTGGACCTTACCTTGTAGACCAGGCTGGCCTTGAACTCACAGAGATCCTCTTGCCTTTGCCTCCCGAGTGCTGAGATTAAAGGCATATGCACCATGCCTGGCTAAAATTATGTTTTCTTATTTGAGCTTTTGAAAGTTTAAATTTCTTCTGTCTGTATTCTGTAAGTAAATATTTGTACTTTTCTATTTTAGATAATTTTTGGTTTCTTTTTCTTATCTTCGTTAAGCAGGATTTTTAGTACGGCATTTTAAAAAATGTAATCAAAAGAGCATCCTTCTTTTGTTTCTGATATTTGAGAAAATATTCTGTTTTTCATCATTAGGCACAATGTTATTTGTGGGATTTTTTGGGTTTTGTTCTGTTTTTTGAGACAGGATCTGGCCTGGAACTGGCTGTGTAGACCAAGTTGGCCTCCATCACAGTCCTGATCTACCTCTACCTCTGCCTCCTGAGTCTAGGAATAAAGACATGCACCACCACATCCAGCTGCTTGTGGGTTTTCCATAGATATTTTTTTTGAAGGAATGAGTCCTTCTATTAATAGTTTGTAGTCAGTCAGTCAGTCAATCTCCCTCCCCTCCCTTCCTCCCTCCTAGCCTCCTCTCTGCATTGGAGGTATTTAGATACAGAATTTTGTCAAGTTCCCTTTTTTTGATATGTATTGAAATAAATGGTGGGTTTTTTCTTTCTTCTGCTATTGATTAAATATGTAATTGATGTTTAAACAATGAATCATTCTGAGATAAACTCCAATTGGTCATAATGTGTAATTGTATTATGTTGTAGGGGTAATGAATTAAAATTTTGTTAGGAAATAATACATATACATTCCTGAGTAGGTTTTGATTTATTATTAATGTCTTTTTCTCGTATCAGGCTGATGTTTGATTCTCTATATTTTCCCTAATTAATCTGACTAGAGATGTGTTATAATCTTCTGAAAAAAAACCAGTTTTTGGTTTCATTGGCTTTTCATGTTTTCCATTTTATTGATTTTTACTCTAATTTTATTTACTTATTTACTTTGCTCTTTTTTTTCTAGTTTCTTATGATTTTTGTTTTTGTTTTTGTTTTTCTTTGTTGTTCTTGTTTTTGAGTTAAGGTCTCACTATGCAGCCCTGACTAACCTGGAACTCACTATGTAGACCAGCTGAACTCAGAGGTCTGCCGGCCTCTGCCTTCATGGTGCTAGGATTAAAGGCAGGTGCCAGCATTCCAGGGTTCTAGTTTCTTAAGGAAAGATGAAGTCATTATTTTGAGACCTTTCTTTTTCTAAATTTATATGTAATATTACTGTAGTTGCATGCCATAGATTATTTGTGAAATGTTTTCATGTTACTTTTGCTCAATTTTTATGTTAAAGATGTAGTTGATTCTATGAAACTGGTAGACTTCTTCCAGTTGGCTATACCATTTTCTATTCATGCCAATGATATGTGAGGGTACCGGTTTTTTGTTATACCTATTTAGTGAGTATGTAAGACATCGAGTAGTGGTTTCATTTGCAGTTCTGATGACTCATGATATTAAGCATCATTTCATGTCCTTAACTATTTCCATATCTTTGAACTATCATTGACTTTAAAATTTTATTTCACTACGTTTGTGTGTGTGTGTGTGTGTGTGTGTGTGTGTGTGTATGTGTATGCATGTATGCACTCACGTGGCTGTGTGCATGTGGAAGTCAGAAGACAACTTTCAAGTGTTGGTTCTTTCCACCATGTGGGTGCTGGGAAATCAAACTCAAGTTGTCAGACTTGGTGGGAAATGTGTTTACTTGCTGAGCAAGCTTATCAGCCTCCATTTGGCTTATATTTAAAGTTGTGTAATTAATCTTGTGTTGTTAATAAGTTTTATCATCATAGAGCTTAGTGTTCTTTTTTTAAATCTTTTTAGATGTGTGTGAGTTACAGTTTTTCACATTCTGTGACTGGTCTTTTTACTCTCTCAACAGCTTTAGTAAAGGGTTTTAGTATTAATTTTCTTTTTTCTTTTATGGAGTGAACATTCTATTATGAATTGAATTCTTTCCTTTTTTTTTTCCTCTTTTGGTCTTTTTGAGACAGGGTCTCCCTATGGCCTGGAACTCAACTATGTAGTCCAGGCTGGCCTTGAACTCATAGAGATCCACCTGCCTCCTGAGTGCTGGGGTTAAAGGCCTCTACCACCATGCCCCTAACTGGATTCTTAAGTTCATGTTTTGATTGCTAATGACTTGTGGAGGTTTGAATAGCTTGTGTAGGTGGAAAGTTTCCACGTAGAGGCCTATCAGATTTTTGTAAGTTTTTATAGTTTAGAACCTTTGGATATAATTAATGAGCTATTTTGAGGATTGGACTCAAGTCTAAATACCAAATTCATTTGTTTCATATATACCTGGCATATACAACCTGAAAGTGATTTTATGAAATAGTTTTGGCGTGTCTGTATTTTGAATACAGCCTCTAACATGAGGTTAGGTGTGGAGTTTCTCACTTGTGCCATCATGTTAGTGCTCAGAAGTCTCAATTTTTGTATTTTCAGATTTAGGACATTTAATCTATATATTGAAATATAGTTGAATTTATATTTATATTTTGTCATGCTTAGTACGTTACTAGCATTTTTGTATAGTAATGAGATTTTCTATTGTATGTTGTCTGTGAATAAAGGCAGTTTTAATTTTTCCTTTCTAATATTTACTGTACTGGAAGTACGTAGTACAGTGTGACTAACAGTAGTGAGTGGACATCTTTTACTTGTTCCTGTTGTTAGGGGAAAAGCATTTAGTCTTCCATTGAACTCTATTAAAGTTGGTTGTTTTTCTCCAATTCCTTCCTTCTGTTCTTAGTTGGGAATAGACTAGAATAAAATATTTTTGAGAATTTTTATCAAGAAGCATTGTATTTTCTGAAATAATTTTTTTTTGTATTTTGAAGTAGCCCTGTAGAATTGGCTTTTTTATTTATTTATTTTTTATTTTTGGTCTTTTTGAGTTTTGCCTGAATATATGTAAGTACACCCATGTCATGTAATGTCTGCAGAAGCCAGGAAAGGGCATCAGATCCCCTGGAACTAGAATTACAGGTGGTTGTTAGCCACCATGTGGGTGCTGGGACCACCACGCCCAGCTAGAATTGGCTTTTTATTTATTGTTTACCAAATTAATTTTCTGATGTTAGATCAATCATATATTCCTAGAATAAACCTGCTTGTTTATTGAAGATGATTACTTGTGTCTGCTCCTTGTTTCAATTTGTTCCAGACTTTTTCATGTCTTTTTGTTGGATACATGATACGTAGTCAACCCTTTTTGAGACAGGTTCATCAGTTAGGCTAGTCTTGACTAGCCAGTGAGTGCCAAGGATCTGACCATCACTGCTTCCCCAGCACTGGGATTACAGACACACACACACCACAGACTCAGATCCTTATCCTTGTACTGCAAGCACTTTACTGAGCATCCCCACAGCCTCACAAGATTTTTTTTTTTTTAATTAAAATTTTTTTCTTTTATGTGTATGTGTGTTTTGCCTGTATGTGTATAAGTGCACCCATGTTGTGCAGTGCCCACAGAGGCCAGAAGATGGCATCAGGCCTCCCTCTAATTGGCGTTAGGATGGTTGTTAGCGAGTATGAGTGTATTCCCTATATGTATTGAAGTGCACATGTGTTGTGCAATGCCTGCGGAGGTCAGATGAGGGCACCAATTTCCCCCAGAACTGGAGTTACAGATGGTTGTTAGCTGCCATGTGGGTGCTGGGATTCAAACCTGGGTTCTCTGCAAGAGCAGCCAGTGCTCTTAAACTGCTGAGCCATTTCTCCAGTCCCTTACCCCACACTCTTAATACTTTAATTCTGTGGTGGTTTTTCCTTTCAATTTGATACTTTTTTAAAATACGTATTTCTTTTCTTTTTTCTTTCTTTTTTTTTTTTTTGGTCTTTTTGAGACAGGGTCTCCCTGTAGTCCCAGCTGACCTGAACTCACTATGTAGACCAGGCTGGCCTTGAACTCACAAGGATCCGCCAGCCTCTGCCTCCCAAGTGCTGGGATTAAAGGCGTGCACCACCACGCCCAGCTCGAATATTTCTTACAGGATAGTTTTGTTTGTCAACAATGAATTCCCTCAGTTTTTATTTGGAAATTGGTAAATTTTGCATTCATTTTCAAAGGGTAGTGTCATTGGACATAGGATTCTTTGTTGGCTGGGTTTTTTCTTTAAATACTTTGGACATGTCATTTCATGGGTATCGTTTCATAGGTTCTTGGCTGTTTTTCATGAGAGATCAGCCTGACAGTGTTCTTTTGAATATTTTCTTTTATGCTTGTTTGCTTTTTCCGTTACTGCTTTTCAATGACTTTACCATTCAGAAGGTTAACTGTGCTCCAGTTATGGTTCCCTTTTGAATCTTCTGGTTTTATTTCATTGAACTTTCTGCATCTATATATTACTGGCTCTTTTTTTTTGATGAGGGTTTTTATTAATTATTAAATTTTTTTGTTGTGGCTATTATTTTTGGTTTCTGTCATTTTGGAATTTCTGTTAAGCTGTATAGGTTGTCCCTAATGTTTACTTCTTTCATTTTTCTTCTCTTTTTTTTCCATCTAGATCACTTTTATTGATTTGTCTTCATAGTCACTCTTTCTTTTGATCTCTCAGATCTATTCCTGTGCCTAACTACTGAATTTTTCACTGTTACACTTTTAATTCATAGAGTTTTTGTTTTTCTTTGATTTTTGAAGTATTGAGACTCAAACCCATGGATTTTTGAATGCTAGACAAGTGCTCTACTACTGAGCTGCATCCCCAGTCACCTTAATTTATATAGAATTTTCCTTTGCTTGTATTGGTCATAGTCTCAGTTTCCCTGTTGAGATTGCCTACTTGTTGAATCATTGTCCTATTCTTAATTCCTAAGGCATAGTCCTACATCTTGAGTAGCATCTTTCTAGTGGCTGCTTTCACATCTTTGTCTGCCAAATTCAACCTCTGGACCAACTCAAAATCAGTTTCTCACATCTACTTTTCCCCCTAAGTATAGATTATACTTTTCTGTTTCCTGGTGTTCTGTTTTTTTGTTGTTGTTGTTACTGAAAAATTGCTATTTCAGAAAATGTAGCATCTCTGTATTCTCGTTTCTTACATATATATTGTTCATTTTACTATTTGATCATGTTTAGACAACTTTTGTTTTTTTTTAGGGTTTTTTTGTGGTCTTTTTGAGACAAGGTCACCCTGTAACCCCAGCTAGCCTGGAACTCACTATTAGACCAAGCTGGCCTCGTACTCACAGAGATCCGCTTGCCTCTGCCTCCACCTCTGGAGTGCTTGGATTAAAGGCATGCACCACCTGGCTTAACTTTTGATTATTTTTTTTTAATTACTTATTTCATTATTTTAGAGGATGACTAGGTTAAATATCTTTCCTTTCCCTGTTGGATCATAAGCATACTGTGGGCAGGAACTATATCTTACAGAGAAATCCACCACAGTGTTTGACTTAAATCCTAATTTCATGGTCTGTATTTAAATGCTAAACTGAATTTTCCTTGAAAAAACAAGCAATAGCAATGTATTGACTTCTATTAGTAGCTGATGAAGAATTTTCTATAATTGGAACCTACCACAATTTTAGCCAAGAACTGATTTGTTAAATATTACATGTAGGAAAAGAGTACATATGGATTAACACGTACGAAACTCCAGAAGAAAAACCCACCCCATTTTCCACAGGTTCCTTATTATTTGAAGTCCGTATAGGTATAAACTGGCAGGCAAAAGTGCTGACCTTTTAGGTGCCTGTCAGTAAAACCAAAGGCTTTTCTAGCAAGAAATAGGGTAACCACTGGTAAGCCATTTGTATTAAGTAGTTTTAAACTTCAAGTAACTAGAATGTCCTGGTTCATTTAGGCTACTACATTTCAGACACAGAATAATTATTAGTATATTTGTCTATATAGTACATAGATTAAGATTATTAGTAGTTTGTCTCTAGCATATAGATTAAGATATGAATGCTCTGCAAAGTTAAAGTTCTGTATGCTTATTGTCTGTTTTCACATTTTCAGGTATGCCATTGCATTGGCTTTACGGGAAAAACAACGTGTAATATTTACCAGCCCAATTAAGGCTCTGAGTAACCAGAAATACCGTGAAATGTATGAAGAATTTCAAGATGTTGGGCTGATGACTGGAGATGTTACTATTAACCCCACAGCATCTTGTCTTGTTATGACTACAGAGGTAATTATGTATGCCTTACCTATCCTTTCCTTATTAGTTTAATCAGTGTATCTAACTCAATAGAACCTTTTATATGTTTTAGATAGTTCATAACTTGCTTTTTCAGATAAAACATAATAATTTGTGAATAGATTTGTTTGAAATGGGTAGTTTTATCTTAAAATGCTCTGCTATCATTAAATATAGCTCTAAATAGTAATTGTTACTTGTTTTATAATATAAATGCTTTAAAAGTATTTAATAGTTTATTACTGTCACTGACTTAAATACTTAGTTGGTTTTCTTTTTTAAAAAAATTTATTATTTTTATTTTATGTGTAAAAGTGTATTGCCTGCATGTATGTAAGTGCATCCATGTTGTGCAAAGCTTGCAGTGGTCAGAAGAGGGCATAGGATTCCCCTGGAACTGGAGTTACAGATGGTTTTCAGCCACTGTATGGGTGCTGAGAATCAAACCCAAGTCTTCTGCAAGAGCAGCCAGTGCTCTTAACTGCTAAGCCATCTCTCTAGCCTCTTAGTTGGTTTTCTTATATAGTTTCTGTAAGTAGTGGCTCTTTGTTTCATGTAATTTCCCCATCCCCCAACATCTGCATGTTGATTATAATAAGGTAAATAATCAACTTTGGAAAATGTATACAGTATTATCTGTAGTTTCTTACCGTAATCATAGTTATGTTTAGCATATACCATGATTTGGGCATGAATATCTTTTTTTTTTTTTTTTTTTTTTTTTTTGAGACAGGGTCTCCCTGTAGCCCCAGCTGTCCTGGAACTCACTATGTAGACCAGGCTGGCCTTGAACTCATAGAGATCCACCTGCCTCTGCCTCCCGAGTGCTGAGATTAAAGGCATGCGCCACCACGCCCAGTCAGGCGTGAATATCTTTATCACACACAGAGCTTAAAAAATTTTGTGTGTGTGTGCATGTCAGAGAAGAACTTTGTGGAGTTGTTTTTCTCTTACCTTTATGTGGCTTTCAGGGATTGAATTTGGGTCCCCCTGAGCCATCTCACTGGCCCCATACTCAGTACTTTCACGTATACTTTAATAATTTTCTTTGCTTGATAAGGGTAAAAGTAGAGTCTGAATTTCATTCTAGTTTTGAGCATCAGCCAAAGGCATAGCTCATATTTCTTTCTGGAGCCCTGTGTAAGTTTTTCTCCATTCTCAAAACTTCCACCTCAAGATTTTCTTTACTCCAAAAATCAAGAAAATGATCATTGGTAGCTGGAGAAATGGCTCAGCAATTAAGACCACTGGCTGCTCTTTCAGAGGACCTGGATTGAATTATCAGTATTCACATGGCTAACAACCATCTGTAACTCCAGTTCCATGGGAACACTCTTCTTGCCTCCCTAGGCATTGCACACATGGGTGCACTTAGATGTAGACAAAGCATTCATAAACTTAAAAAATAAATAAATTTTTTTAAAAAAAGGAAGTGATTACTTCAACATATTCACATTGTGGGGCAGAAAAGTAAACAGTATTGGGATCTAGTATCTTCGATAGAAGGTAAGTATGTCTCTTGTCCTAGAAAGTATGGATTTTGGGAAAATGTTGTACAGAGAGGAAATTGGGTTTGTAGTCTATGTAAAGAGTGGGAATGATAATATGTGTCTTCATGGACTATATCTGATTAGTAACTGTTGAAGTTAAAGATAAAGGTGTAAGATTATTTTAATGCTTTCACCTAGTAATGTCAAAAATTCCTAGTTGGGAAAAAACAGTTCTTGTCTAATTATTAGCTATTATGTCAAAATCTTGCTGAATTTCTCCCTCCCCCCTTAGATTCTGAGAAGTATGCTGTACAGAGGTTCTGAAGTTATGCGAGAAGTTGCTTGGGTCATATTTGATGAAATCCATTACATGAGAGATTCAGGTATATTTCTGTAGTGTTGAAATGCATTCCATGCATTTCCCTTTTGAATGCCATTAATAATATTGAACAAGAATTGTTCCATTTTGCTTTCATTTTTCATGTGCTTAGAATTCTAGTAAACCATTGCATATTCAGGTTGGACAGCATGATATGATTTTCCTAATATAGGACTTATAGTATAATTCTTGAAGTAATCATTTTAGATAAAAATAGACATTCAAAGAAAGTAAATGGAATTGAAAAACTAACTTGTTTTTAATAGAGAACTCAGGATGCCAGGCATAGTGGAACATGTGTATGATCCCAGCACTTGGGAGAGTGAGACGGGAATGTGGAGAGGTGAGGCAAGAAGATCATGAGAAATGCCTACCTAGGCTACTTAGTAAAACCTTGTCCCCCCGACCCAATAAAGAGCTCACTAATATAAGTAATATTAAAGAATTCTTAGAACTTCTGGCTTACAAAAGTAACATTGTTGATTTTCATTATATTTGGTTTTTATAAACCTGTGAAATGCATGTTTAGTGTAAAAAAACAATGACATGAAATAAAATAAGGTAAAAATGTACTATAAATATACTTTTTTTCAGGCTGTTACTCTACTATATTTAAAAAAGTATACATGGAATTTGGGGTACACTGGGAAGGTCTGCATTTAAAAGCTAGTGTTTAATATGTACACACTTAACTCAGTTCTTACTTAAGGACCTAAATTAGGCTATATTTATGATAATAATAATGCAATGTGGCGGGTTGTGGTGGCACATGCCTTTAATCCCAGTACTCAGGAGGCAGAGGCAGGTGGATCTCTATTAGTTTGAGGCCAGCATGGTCTACATAGTGAGTTCCAGGCCAGCTGTGGCTACAGGGAGACCCTGTCTCAAAAAAGACCAAAAAAAGAATAATGCAATGTAAGAAAACATCTAACAATCTAATATTTCACTTTTGCCAAATTCATTCAGATATCCTCTGAACACATTTTCTGTTTGCTTTACAAATCATCAGTCTTGGGCTGGTGAGATGGTTTATAAAGGCACTTGTCACCAAGCCTTGATGACCTGAGTTTATTCCCCAGTACATGGTGCAAGGAGCGAACTGACTCCTAAAAGAACTCCTCTGACTTCCAAATATGGGCCGTGGCATGCACACACCCACAGATACACACAAAAAAGTTTAAAAGTACTTGGTATGGTAAAGGTAATCATGCCTAAATCATGCTATATACAACACTTAACAGTGGTTGGGGGAAGAAGCTAAATATAATATTGCATATGTCTCTGAAAAGTTGATTACTTATATGCTTATTATAATCAATACCCAGATGCTAAAAAAAAAAATAATCACATGAGACAAAGCCAGTATTTATACGAAAGTATGTATTCAAATCCTTCAAACTATGTATAAAAAAGCCAACTAAGCATTTTCAATCACTGATAGTAATAAACTATTTCAAGCACTTTAAAAAGTATATTATCTTAACAATTACAGATATTATTGAGAGATAAATTTAATATTACTAGGACATTTTAGACCTGCTCATCAGCCCTATCTTTCATTTCCAGAGGTCATGAGGGTAATTTGGATGACAGATGCCATATAGAGTAGTGATAGCCAGTCTTCCAAATTTGTTGCTGTAAATTTCTGCATGCCATTAATTCTGCTTTTCTAAGTGAAGTGGAAATACTGCTAACTGCCTTTGCTACTGGGGCTCTTGTTTGTTGATGGGAAGGATAGTCTGGAACTGCTGTTTCAGGGAACATTATACATGTGTTGGTTTGGTGTACTAACTTTGTCTCCATAGATTCATGGACTAAAGTAGGTTTCAGGAAGGATCTGTGGCAAAAAATATGCTGTGTAAAGTGGTTTGCATGTTTAGTGAGTAAACTTGAGAGAAAATAATTTTAGATATTGTCTCTTAACTGACACTAAATTCCAAGATGCATTTCTTTTTTTTCAGAGCGTGGTGTAGTATGGGAGGAAACTATTATTTTGCTTCCAGATAATGTCCACTATGTCTTTCTTTCGGCTACTATTCCAAATGCTCGACAGTTTGCTGAATGGATTTGCCATTTACATAAACAGGTACATTGATCCTCTTTATTGATGATTTTAGTATTTCCAAATGTTGCAGATTGGACTTAACATACATTTTTTCCTAATGCTATTACAGACAAAGAAGGCAGTTTAATATGAAACTACTTCTCAAATCAAACAGCTTATCAAAATTAGCTATTTAAAAAATATTTTATCATAATTTGTGTGTATGAGTGTATTGCCTGCATGTATGGAAGTACACCTGTGTTGTGCAATGCCTGTGGAGGTCAGAAGAGAGCGTAGGATCCCCTGGAACTGGAGTTACAGATGGTTGTTAGCTGTCATGTGGGTGCTGGAATTTGAACCAGGTCCTCTATAAGAGCAGCCAGTGCTCTTAACTGCTGAGCCATCTCTCCAGCCCTAGTTAACTTTTTTTTTTTTTTTTTCAGTCTTTTTCCTTTTGAGACAGGGTCTCCCTGTAGCCCCATCTAGCCTGGAACTCGCTATGTAGACCAGACTGGCCTCAAACTCAAGAGATCCACTTGCCACTGCCTCCCAAGTGCTGGGATTAAAGGCATCCGCCACCACACCTAGTTAACAGTTTTTAAAACTGTTCATTTCTGAGTTCCATCTCAAATCTAGTATAGCTAAATCTCTGGGGATAGGGCCTTAGAATCTCTGATTTTTCAGAAGTTCCTAAGCTAATCTTGCTGATCTGCCAAGTTTGGTACACCTACTATGTCAGTGAGCCATGAGTACACAGTGTTTTCTCTAAGGCCTTGAGCATTCAATTTGATAGTTGTTATGTAACTATGTTCACATTTTTAATTTCCATTTTGCATTTCTTGTTCAGCTTTAACATTTGTATAAGACTTTGTAACATTTGCTTATGAGTTCTGTGTATATTACTGATTTTATTTTTCTGTACTAGTTTTAACACTGATGCCTTCATGAGCTCATTTTATCTGTTTATGAGGTGTCCAATTGCATTCCCCTTCTTTGGCCCAGTGAATCTCAGTGAATCTCCTGAAGGAGCTAGATCAAGATGCTGTCTTTAAAAGCCTGTATGTGATGCAAGAGTTTGTTTTTACCTTAGGGATCCTTTGTATCACAAAATTACTTCTCTATAGAAAGAGGCATCTTCTGTAATTACAGTCCTCTGGGATGAGTTAATGGGGACTGAATTTCAGATAATGTATTTGGCCCTGGTTAGAGAATTGGTAAATTCATTTAATTGACCTAATTTTTCCCAGTTTTTAGTTGCCTAGTTTTGGAATTATTTGTGTTTTCTTGTTGAATATTGTAAGAATTTTATTTCCCTAATGTTTGTTTAGTAGGACAAATTTGCACTTTTATTTTAAAGAAATGAAATTTTCTGTTTGATTATTTCTTTTATTTTACAGCCCTGTCATGTAATTTATACTGATTATCGGCCTACTCCATTGCAACACTACATCTTTCCAGCAGGGGGAGATGGCCTTCACCTTGTGGTTGACGAAAATGTAAGGGAGTAATTCACACGTCTATAATGTCATTCTTAATATGTTGTTTTTCCTCAATTTGAATTGGAGAAAAGTGTCGAAGATCCCTTTTTTTGTCTCGTAGTTTCACACTTCAAAAATAATTATTACAAAAATTATATTGGATGCTGGTGTAGTGGTAGTCACTGTAGTGTTGACTTTTTAAGAGGTTGAGACAGGAAGTTCGAGGCCAGTGTAGGCAACATAATGAAATCCTGCTCCAAAATAAAAAAAGAAATTATAGTTGAGACTTATTTTTCTTATGTATGAATTGACTTTCTTTCTCAGTGTTTGAAATGCCTGGAGTCGAGAGCTCAGGCATGGCAGGGATCTTAGGTATTGCTTTCCCAGGTTCATTTCTCCTTTACCATATTTTGTTATCACAGATCACTTATTTTAGTGACTTTCACTATATTTATTGTTGCATTAAATTTTTATTATTTGTGAAAACCTTGTATTTAAGATATGAAAAATGTTTTAATTACGATTAAGTATTTTTCAAGTTGCATAGAAAAAAAAATTGTGATTCCAGGGTGACTTCAGAGAAGATAATTTTAATACTGCGATGCAAGTGCTTCGTGATGCTGGTGATTTGGCAAAAGGAGACCAGAAGGGACGGAAAGGAGGAACCAAAGGTAACTTGGAACTTTGTTTCAAGACAAGATTTTATTTTTATCTTTATTTTATGGAGAATGTATTGCCTGCTGTAAACATTTGGCATGTGCTACAAGTTTTTCTGAGAATATGTGTTTTCTTTTTTCCTCAGTATGTATCTAGGAGAATTGATGTCATATGGAAAGTTTAACCTTTTGAGTATTACCAAATTATTTTCCAAGTAGCTGTACCATTTTGTATTCCCCTAAGGAGTGTATCTGAGTATCATTTTCCCTACCTCCTTGGCCATACTTAATATGTCTATTTTATTATAGTCTTCCTAGTAGAAGTGAAGTGGTGTCAGTGTGGTCTTCATTTGCATTTCCTTTGTGGTCCCTGATGTTAAACAGCTTTATGTGTGCTTGTTGGCATCATATACCATAGGAGAAATGTCTGTTATAATCTTTGTTCTCTTTTCAAATTTATCTTAAGTGCCTATTTGTATCTGTATGTTTGTATGAGTATATGTGCGTGTGTGCGTGTGTGTGTGTGTGTGTGTGTGTGTGTGTGTGTGTATGTGTATGCGCACGCGCGCATGCTCAGACCAGAGAAAGCATCATTGATCCCTTGGAGCTAGAGTTCTAAGTATTTGTGAGCTACCTGATCTGGGTGCTAGGACCCCAACTCTGGTCCTCATAAATGAGTAACAAATACTCCTAACCCCAGAGCCATCTCTTTTGCCCCCCTTTGTCTAGTTTTTAAAAATTTATTTTAGAGTTTATGTATATTTTTTCTCTGTATGTGTCTGTGTGTATGCCTGGTGCCCAAGGAAGCTAGAAGAGGGTGCTCAATCCCCTGGAACTGGAGGTACACATGCCTGTTAGATGTCATATGAATGCTGGTAACTGAACCTGGGTCCTCTGCAAGAGCAGCAAGTGTTCTTTTTTAAAAAATATATATATATTTTTTTATTTTATGTGTTTGAGTATATTGCCTGCATATGTGTTAAGTGCACTCATGTCATGCAGTGCCCAAGGAGGTCAGAAAATGATGTCGGATTCCTCTGGAACTGGATTTACAGATGGATTTAGCCATCATATGGGTGCTAGGAATTGAACTCGGCTCCTCTTCCCAGAGCAGCCAGTGCTCTTAACTGTTGAGCCATCTTTCCAGCCTCTTCATCCCACCCCCTGCCCCTTATCTATATTTAATTGGATCGTCTTTGCTGAGTCATAGAAGTTCTTATGTTCTGGGAAGACCTTTGTCAGATAGATGACTTGATATATTTTTTTCCCATGCTGTAGATTGGGTTGATCTCCCTTACTGATTATATCCGTTAAAGCTCAAGAATGTTTTATGTTGATGAAATATAGTTTCACCTGTCTCATAATGTTTCTGCTGTTCAGACCACAGCCAAGAATCTTTGTCTAATCTAATATTTTAAAGACTACTTTTGTCTTATTTTAAAAAAATTTTTAGCATTTACATTTAAGTACATCATCCATTTTGAGTTAACTTGGGGGTGTGGTTTATCTACTCTTTATAGGTCCATCAAATGTGTTCAAGATTGTGAAGATGATTATGGAAAGAAATTTTCAACCTGTAATTATTTTCAGTTTTAGTAAAAAAGATTGTGAAGCCTATGCTCTTCAAATGACCAAATTAGATTTCAACACAGGTATTGCATAGTTTCCATATGATGTTAATGTTGTATGTAAATTAGTTGAAAATACATATCTGTTAATATATCTGCTGTGTATTACTAGGATATGCAATTTGTCTATAGTTAAAATAGTAGGTACTCAGTAGCTTTGAAAAACTTTGAAAGGTTCTCTTTTCAGTTTCTTTCTCCTGGACCTAGTGCATGCTGGGCATGCCTTCTACTACTAAGCCATGTCTTTGGCCCTCTCTTTTATTGAAAGATAAAACTACATAGCTTTGTTTTAAAGCCAGGGAACATTACTTTTAAGCATTACAATTGTACCTTCTTGTACTTCATTATCATAAATTCATTTACTATGCTTCTGTCCTTGATTCCTTAATACTAGGTTTCTTGGTTAGAGCATTTCATAGAAAGCACTGTGCTTCCTTGTTGTCGCAATCCAGACCTGCTCTTTGTGTGAACGGTTGCTAAAATTCTCAAAGTAGCCAAACGTTTAGCAAATGTATATTCAGTGTAAATGTACCTCACTTAAAGTTACATATAATTAGCTGGATAGTAGCTCTTACAGTGTGCTGATTACCAGTGCAATAGTTACTCAGTTCTGCTTGTGTGTATAATCCTCTACAATGAAAAGTAAATACCTTGACTCGTACAGAGTTAATTTCAGTTGTATTCAGATGTGATAATGCAAGCCTGGAATCCCAGCAGTTGGCAGGTTGAAGCAAGACTGTGAATTTGAGCCCCGCCTGGACAGCATAGTAGACACTGTCTTAAAAAAAAAAAAAATCTTAGACTGTTTTCTTTATGTATTTTAAAGCTCCTTTCCGGGGGCAAAAGTAAAATGGATGGTGAATTGCTTTGATTATAACTTTCTCTTAACTACCAGTGGTGAATATACTTAAGAATTCAGGGTTATATAATGATTAATTCAACAAATAGTTTTAAAAATATAGTATTTGATTGATACAGCTAAGAAAGAAATTTAACAGCTAATTGCATGGGTTTTGGTATTGTTACTCTAAAAGTTAACTGCAGTGCTGATCATTTATACTAAGCTTCCACACTAAGCCTCTGTTACCTTGGAGTAGTAACAGGTGGGTAATAATGGTTCTGTGTCCTGCAGTTATTAGAATTTAATGTTGCCTCTAGATCACTTAGTTTGGTTATTATTATTTTTATTTTCATTTATTTATTTATTTTGAGACAAGGCCTCACTTTGTAGTTCTGGATGGCCTGGTACTCACTGTGTAGCCTGGGCTGGCTTAGAATTCATGGCAATACTCTTGCCTTGGTTTCCTGATAGTTATTATTTTTATTAACATTTTTTAAATGGATTAAGTCTGTTAGATGTGTTTTCAAGGGCAGTAATTTTATTTTATGTAGTGTTTTTCCTTTTATTTATTTATTTATTTTTGACCATCTTAAATACTGATTCTTTATTTTGGTGCTGTAGAATCTTATTCTTTTAATGCATTCAGTTTAGTATCACTAGCTCATTTTAATATTTATGTGCCCTTGAATTTTTTTTGTCATAGATGAAGAAAAGAAGATGGTTGAAGAAGTGTTCAGTAATGCAATTGACTGCTTGTCTGATGAGGATAAAAAGCTCCCTCAGGTGAGTTGCTATCAGTAAATATGGATGTGAGTGCAGATATTAACTTTGTCATTCTTGATTTTTATTTCTATGTTGACTATTTGCACATTGAAGCATATGTTGGACTATGCCCTGAAATGACACTTCATTTATCTTTCAAACTACTGGAAAGGTGGCAGGAGGCAAGATATGCTCCCTAAAGGAATTTTTTTCCTAAGAGCATATCTAGCACAATCTACAAATTACTTCTTTTAAAAAATAGATTATTTGGGGCTAGAGAGATGGCTCAGCAGTTAAGAACACTGATTGTTCTTGCAGAAGACCCAGGTTCAAATCCCAGCACCCACATAGCAGCTAACAACTGTCCGTAACTCCAGTTCCAGGGGATCCAACAGTGTCTCCTGTCCTCCGTGGGCATTGCACTTACCTACATGCAGGCATAACACTCATACACATAAAATAAAAATAATAAATAAAATATTTAAAAATATATATTATTTTTATTTTATGTGTATTTATGTTTTCCCTACATGTGTATAAGCATACCCATCTTGTGCAATGCCTGCAGAAGCCAGAAGAGGGCATCAGATCCCCTTAAACTGGAGTTAATACTGTTGTTAGCCTTCATATGGGTGCTGGGAACCAAACCCAGGTCCTTTGGAAGAACAGCAAGTATTCTTAACCACTGAGCCATTTCTCCAGCCCCTAGAAATTACTTCTTATAGTCCTACAAAAAAAAATTTATGCTGGTTTTACATCATTCTTAGTCATAAGGCTACCAAACAAGAGAGTATGCTCATTGAAAGTTATGTTTTCCGTTAAGAAGTAAACATATACTTTGTTTTAATCCAGTTTTTATTTTTCCTTTCACTCTTGGAATTTTCTGAAATATGCTAATACTTGGGTGCCCCAAGTATTGGTCTAGTTTATATCCTTGATTGTTGAAATCTTTCACAAACTCCTCATGTGGTTTTACTGTGCTTTTTATTTTAAAATATTTTGTTTATTATTTTTATTTTATGTGTTATGAGTGTATTGCCTGCATGTGTATAAGTTCACCCTTGTCATGCAATGCCTGTGGAGGTCAGAAGAGGGTGTTAGATCCCCTGGAATTAGAGTCAGGATGGTTAGCCCACCATGTGGGTACTGGGAATTGAACCCTAGTCCTCCATAAGAGCAAGTCA
Source organism: Nannospalax galili (assembly GCF_000622305.1). Classification (NCBI taxonomy): domain Eukaryota; kingdom Metazoa; phylum Chordata; class Mammalia; order Rodentia; family Spalacidae; genus Nannospalax; species Nannospalax galili. Next base: position 2,020,085 of record NW_008344185.1, on the reverse strand, counting down.
GTGCTCTTATCTGCTGAGCCAACTCTCCAGTACCTACTGTGCTTCTAAAGCAGAGGACTGGTAAGATAGTACATGAAAATTGTACCAGAAGGAAAACTTCGCAAGTCTGTGTTGTTCTCCAAATGAATGTTTTGATTTGTAGAGGATTTAGTTTCCCTAAGAACACAGTAGCATGTTTCTTGACATTGTTTTTGAGCTACCAATATCTTTTCTGTTTATAAAGAGACCCTGTCTCAAGGAGAGAAAGAAAGGCTTTGTTATATTATCTAGACTGGCTCTAAACAGCTGTACTCAAGAGATATTTCTGCTCAGCCTAAGTAGCTGGGACTACATGCATAGACCACTGTGCCCAACTAATAACTGTATTTTTTATAGATATAAACTGTTTTTGTAACTCATACTTTTTTGTAGGAGATGTAATGTTTAAAACTTTGAAGCAACAAAACATTTGCAACATTATTTTAACATTATCATGTTAAAATTAAAGCTAGGCGAGAATTTTATTATATTTCAAGTATATTATGGAGGAATATGGATTTCAGTTTTGCTTTCATTCTGGTCAAGTTTTTTATAGTCCCTTAAGCATAAACACTTTCTTCTTTAGTTACCCCCTTTGTTTAATTTGCTTAAGTTTAACATTATTTTTCCCTTATAACATGAGTATTCAAAATTACAGGTTGAGCACGTGCTTCCTCTTTTGAAACGGGGGATTGGCATTCATCATGGTGGCTTACTTCCTATTTTGAAGGAAACTATAGAAATTCTCTTTTCTGAAGGATTGATAAAGGTATTCTAATTTTTTAAATTTATGCTCTGGAATTATGTTAAATGAACAATGAAAAATTTAATGATCATTGTTTATAGGCAGTTTTGTTTTGTTTTGACAGTGCTAGAAGCCAAAACCCGGGTCTTGCCCAAGTTAAGCAAGCATTCCACCATTGAGCTATATTCCCAGCCCATATGGGAAGTTTTGTGGGGTTTTGTCCTGTCCTGTCTTGTCATTTCATTTTCCTTTTGAGGCAGAGTTTTGCTTTGTAGCCCAGGCTATCCTCAGACTTATAGCAGTCCTCCTGCTTTTGCCTCCTGGGTGCTGGGAATTATAGTGTGAGCCACCATGTCTAGCTAGTTTTATGTTTCATTAGTGTTTTTTGTTTATCTATTTTAAAAAAAAAAAAAACTGGTTGCATAGAATGGCTTAGGTTGTGGAATGCTTCGGGCAATCAACTTGACTTTTATATATAGTGTCATATCAGTGTTATAAATTTTGGAGTATAAGTAAAGAAATGATTTGTTTAGCTTCTTACAGAAGTAATTCTACTAAGTCACTTTTTTTTCTAATGCCACTCATATTACTGCCAAATTTTTGCACTACATGGTTCTTTTTTAAATGAATGAGTAGCTTTTTTTTTTTTTTAGTTGAAGTATTACCTTCTTTCCTCCTGATGAAAATTTAGTACTCTAATGACATGTATCTTTGTGTGTCTAAACCAGTTATTTTTGTTTATAAACAAAAATAATTCTGATCTTTCCTTAGAAACCTAATTGTGAAGTAATTCTCAGAGTTTACTCATTATCAGTGAAGAAGCCAGGAGATTTGACTGGCTTAGCAAGATGCACAGCAGCCCCATGCTTTGTCCACCAATACCGGCTGTGTTCTTTCTGTTTACCAGCACTGGAGTTTAAGAAAGACTAATTTCTCTGAATTAATATATTTGGAGAATGCAAAGGGCATTATAATATAATAATATATATTATATATATTACATATATGGCATCTTGTCTTTTATATTTTAGAGCCTCATTGAATAACTGATTTTTAAAATTAATGACATCTTTATTTACAGCCTAAATTTTGAAACTTTTTAACTATAAAATACATTAATTAATTATTGAATTGCTTATTTACTTAGGCCTTATTTGCCACAGAGACTTTTGCTATGGGAATTAACATGCCAGCCAGAACTGTTTTGTTTACAAATGCCCGTAAATTTGATGGAAAGGATTTCCGATGGGTAAGTAATTAATTATATGTTGACAGAGTCTAAAACTTCAACACTGGCATGATATCCAAAATGTCTTGGATTTTGAACAGATTAGATTTCAGATTTTTGGATTAGTGAAGTATCTTAAACTGTGGATTGCTTCTATTCTGAAGCATTTCTGATAATAGATCCCACCCTGTTCATCAAGATTGAACCTTGGATCCTGTTCATTTCTCTTCCTAACCCCCTCAAATTTCCTTTAGGTTACAAGTTTAGAGATAGGATAAGGGTACTTCAGTGGCTGTAGTTGCACCCACTTTTAGACCCGTCAGCTTTTACAACAGATTTATGCATGTCTGCTTTCTAAGAAAAGGAAGGAAGGTTGAGAGCATGACTGAAACATTGAATGGGGTATTAAAAAACAAAATCTAAGTCCATGGCAAGAGTTCCATTTTACAGTAGTTACCAAACTTAAAGTATGGACTTAGAGCTCTAATAGATATATAAAGACAAAAATGACTCACACCTATAATCCCAGCACTTGGAAGGTAAAGGCAAAAGTTCTACATTAGTGAGTTCCAGACCCTCCAGAGCTGCGTAGGAAGACCTTAACTCAAATAAATGAATGAATGAATGAATGAATGATAAAATTCCAACTTTATATCTGTCTTGTTACATCTAAATATTACAGTTTTTCTAAGAAATACATAAGAAAAATGGGGCTGGAGAGATGGCACAGCAATTAAGAGCACTGGCTGCTCTTGCAGAGGACCCAGGTTTTATTACCAGCACCCACATGGAGGTTAACAACTAATCTGTAACTCCAGTTGCAGGGGATCTGATGACCTATTCTGACCTCTACAGGCAGGCCTTGCACATTACAGGTTCACTTACACACATGCAGGGAATACATTCATACACATAAAACTAGTAAGTATTTTAAAAATAAATATATAGGAAAGATACAGCATAAGAACAGAAGTCAGTTGCATATAATGAGAGCGAAGTTTTCATAGAGAAGATAGTCCTTAAAATAAGCAACAATAGTGGAAGAGTATCATGCAGGTAGTAGAGCATTCGTAAGGTGATAGAAGAAAGATGATTAGTTTGAGTGTGCATTCTGTTCCAAAGACTCATTTTCTCTCATTTGAAGAAAATTGTAGGTAGTTCTTTTCCTAATCTTTTCAAATTGTTGATTCTTTTCCACTTAGAGAAGTTTATCACAGTAATTATCAAAATCCTGAAAAGTACTTATGGTAGAACTATAAAGCATTGTTTTTTCAGGGCCTTTGTACATTTGAGGCAAACACTATCATTTGAGCTGTAGCTGAGCCTTTGCAACCTCTCTATCTCCCTCCCTTTTTTAAATCTAAAAATTTTGAGTGCTATGGAAAATTGTGTGTGTGTGTGTGTGTGTGTGTGTATGTGTGTGTGTAACAGATCTTGGGTTAAAGATAAGTTAACAAAGCAAATTTTTCTTCAAGATTCAAGATCATAATGATGAAATTTAAAGAATATGATATACTACAATGTAATGATGCCTTTAGATTCTGCTTCAATTTTTATTGAACTGCTTTTGAAATGTCCTAATCCTTATTGATTAGCTTTTCTGTTCTTTCTTCTGGTGCCTTTATTGTTCTTAGGCCAGCAGTAGTGTATCTTCTTATAGCATAATGATTCTAGCTCTTCTTTAGCCACAATTTTTTGTGTGTATTTTGATTTGTTGTTGTTGTTGTTGTTCTGAGACATGGTCTCATTATGTAACACCAGCTGGCCTGGCACTCACTGTGTAGACCACCACAGACTAGCCTTGGTCTCTCAGAGATCTGCCTGTCTCTGCCCTCTTAGTGCTGGGACCAAAGGTATACACCATCATGTTTGACTTTAGTTACATTTAAAACAAACAAAAAAGAATCTGGACTTTATCCATAGGAGAAAAATACACATGCACATTTTGCTGACAGCCGTGTATAGTGGCGCACACCTTTAATCCCAGCACTCAGGAGGCAGAGGCAAGTAAATCTCTGTGGAGTTCAAGGCCAGCCTGGTCTACACAGTGAGTTCCAAGTCAACTGGGCCTACAGGGAGACCTTGTCTCAAAAAGACCAAAAACAGAAGAAAGAGTAGCTCTCCTGAGTGTTCAGGTGGTTCAGGGTTGTGCTGAAAGCTTGCAAGTGGGAACCTTGGTAACCTTTTCCCACTCGATTAATCTCAGTGACAGATGAATCTACTAGTCCCCACATACACAGACCAAGAATTGTGTGCCCCCTCCAACTAGGCTTCAATTTAATGATAAAATAAGAAGTTATAGTTGTTGAATTTAGTAGTTAGTGTTCTTATGTTTTGCTTCTTATTTCACAATATCTAGCTTAAAGGTATTTTTTATGACAGTCAGTTAGACAGTAGTTCCTTGTAGCTGCATATAAAAAAAATTAACAGCAATTGGCCTAGTATAGGGTTTAGTCATTTTGGAACTAAAAATTTAGTTTCATGAAATTCTCATGTGCTTTTCATTTTTATCATGTGCTTTTCATTTTTGTACCTTAACTCTCCTAAAAATTCAGTTTTTAAATAATTTCTTTCTTGGAATGTATATGTTATGCTTCTGAATTCTACAATAAGAGAAATTTCAAAATACATTTTATATTAGATTCCTCCTAAACTTCAAATTTCTATTATATTCATTCAGATTTCCTCTGGGGAGTACATTCAAATGTCAGGTCGTGCTGGAAGGAGGGGAATGGATGACAGAGGGATTGTAATTCTTATGGTAGATGAAAAGATGAGCCCAACAATTGGAAAACAGCTACTTAAGGTAAGATTGTGTGCTTTATCAAGAATTCTAGGAATATATTTTAGTGAGTACTTTGAAATCAGTTTTATTGGTTCAGGTACCTTTCCAAGATGAGATTATACTGTGGGCTTAGGAAGATAGAAGTGGCTGACCATTTATATTCTGTTTCACCTAACAGAGCTATTAGCAATCCATGCAGTGAAGATGGATGTGAAGATTCCCAGAAAATGCAGAAGTACTGACCTCACCTTCTAAATTTAAGATGCCTCTGTATCTTCCTCCTTTGTTGATCAAGTTGCTTTTATTATCAGAATAGGAAGTAGGGTACAGGATATCAGGATTTGGTGTTGTGAGCGTCTTTACCTTTCCAAGGCCAAAAAGTTTGATACATTAGTTTATTAACTGTACCTTCCTGATTCACAGGTCCCAATCATAAATTTAAAGTTTTTAAATTAGCCTTTCAGTGTGCTAACTTAAAATAATTTTTTGTTACATTTTTTATCTAATGGCAGGGGTTTGGGGTTGCTGTGCCAAGTACACGTATGGAAGTCAGAAGACAAATTGAAGGAGTCAGTTCTCTTCCATTGTGTGAGTTCCAGGAATTGAACTCAGCTCTTCAGGCTTGGTGACAAGCACCTTTGCCTACTGAGCCATCTCAGTAGATCACATCATGCTAACTTTCTTTTTTTTTTGAGAGAGAGAGAGAGAGAGAGAGAGAGAGAGAGAGAGAGAGAGAGAGAGGAGAAGAGAGAGATGAGAGAGAGGAGAGAGAAAAATCATGCCTTTTAGTCAGGCGTGGAGAAGATTACTAAGAAAGGAAAAAGCACTCCCAAGAATGGAAGTGGGCTAGTGAGCAAAGGAAAGAGCCCACAAAGCCCAATGATTTTTAAAAATATTTTATTGTTTTTTACTTGTATGAGTGTATTGTCTGCATGTATATAAGCGCACCTGTGTCATGCAATGCCCACAGAGGTCAGAAGAGGGCATCAGATTCCATGGAACTGGTGTTATGGATGGTTGTTAGCCTCCATGTCTGTGCTGGGAATTGAATTCAGGTCCTCTGCAAGAGCAGCCAGTGCTCCTAACCACTGAACCCTCTCTTTAGCCCCCAATGATTCTTTTGTATGAGTACATAACCACTTTCTTACTCATGAAGTATTTGTGTTAAAAAAAAAAAAAAGCCTTCTAAAGAACCATTGCTGCAAGGTAAGCTTAGGAGTCGAAGCAGTATTTTGGATACAAACCTTGGTGTAAGTTAATGTTACACTTTTCTACAGTAAGAATCTACAACAAAATTTCCTGTGCTGTACAATAAAGTATTTTTTAGTGTCTAATCATCAGCCTGTCCTTTCTTTGGCAACAACCACATTTAGAGAGATAAAAAGGAATTATCAAAATATAGAGAAAGAATGATCTGTAATGTGGGAAATATATTAGCTGTTTTATTCACAAGATTTCAAAATATTTTTATCCTTGTATTACTCTGAAATGCGCAGGCTAGGTTTAATAACTTAAGGTTTATGTCTCTCACTTGCTCTGTGCACATTACAGGTTGTTAAAATAGTCTGCTTAACATAGTTTAAATAGCAACTAGATGGAACAGTAACAGTGTTCGAGCATTGTCAGTCACTGTGTCAGAAAGGAAACCCTTGGTCAGAAAGGGACATGTTATTCTCTGTCACAATTTATTGGTTCTACCCAATGGGTGATGAGAAAAGGCAATCCTGCCTTATGCTTGGAAGGAGAGAGCTAAGCGTATTTGACATACATCTGAGCCACTCTTACCTATTGGTTTTTTTTTGTTTTTTGTTTTTTTTCCCCTTCACTTTCCCAAAGATTAACTATTGCTTTGCACTGGTCGGTGAAAGGAAAAGAATTAGTACATTTTTATATGTATTTTCTAACATAGAATAAATTATTAAACATGTTAAAAAATCTTATGTAACTTTGCAAAGTGCATAAAATTATGCTTTTTCTCTTAGGGATCAGCTGATCCTCTGAATAGTGCTTTCCATCTGACCTACAACATGGTTTTGAACTTACTACGTGTAGAAGAAATTAATCCCGAGTACATGCTGGAAAAATCTTTCTACCAGTTTCAGCATTATAGAGCAATTCCAGGAGTAGTAGAGAGTAAGTATAAAATCACCTTATTGTAACCAGATTCAACAACAAAATAACTAATTTATTGGATGTTTTGACCACCTTAATTTTCTAATATGGCAAATCTTGACCATTAAATAAAAGAATGTAGAACTGTAATCTGGTCTTTATAAACAATTAGGGTAAGAAAACCCTGATAAGACACTTTTTCTAGTTGGTTCAACCATAGTGTAAATTATGGCTTCAGATGTATATTTCATCCAAAATTTATGCCCCTAGATAATCTTGTAACAAAAACTCAATATATTAAACTTTAATATGTAAGATGAATATATTATCTTGACCTTTCACATTCTCATTAGAAGAATATTGTAATAGGCTCAGGGTGTATAGCATCTATTTTTAAAATGAAGTAAAAAAAGCTTGGGGGAGGGGGTTGTGGGAGTATATAGATGGAATAGGAAGAAGCAAGTCAGTTTTTAAAACTCACCAGCTATTTAGCTAATTGGTGAGCTTTGTTTAGTGGGAGACCGTGTCTCAAAAAGTAAGGTGGAGAGCCTCTGTCTTTCATACACATGTACTCACATGTACCCGCACCCCTCTTCCCCCCCCACAAAGAATATTATAACATAATCTTGAATAATTAAGAAAATAGTGTTTTATTTTGGATTTGAA
>NW_008344185.1:1984790-2012482 GCF_000622305.1 Nannospalax galili | reverse complement strand
TTTTTATTTTTTATGTGTATGCATGTATTGCCTGCATGTAGGTAAGTGCACCCATGTTGTGCAATGCCCAAGGAGGTCGGAAGAGGCTGTGGGGTCCCCTGGGACTGGAGTTACAGACAGTTGTTAAGCTGCCATGTGGGTGCTGGGATTTGAACCCGGGTCTTCTGCAAAAACAACCAGTGTTCTTGACCACTGAGCCATCTCTCCAGCCCCCAGAATATCTAATTCTTAATATATGCAGAGACATCTACACAACCACAGTTAAACACTTTATAGTTCTTCCATTTTGTTTCTTAACATAAAACCAGATAGGCAGTTTTATACTAATTGTGGTACTTACAATTATTATCATTTATTGACTATTTACCCTATACCTAACCTTATGTTAAATGCTTTACATTTACAAGCTCATTCATTCTGACTTTAAAATAAATGCACCATGATTTATTTAATAATAAAGGGAAATTAGAGATTTTTTCCTATCACTAATGTATAGGACACTCCCACTCAGTTTTAATGTAGCCAAGATTAAATGAAGAGTTATGTGCCTGCCTTAGATTAAAAAGTTAGAAAATGTACACAAGTTATACTTACCTGGCAGGGGAGACACCATGATCAGAAAATGTACACAAGTTAAATTTATTCTGTCTCCTTACAAACAAGCACATGTACACGTGTTCTTAGGTATTCACCAGCACCTGGTTGACAAAGCATAACTGTTTCTTCTATCCTTAAGTATTTCTGGTCTTAGTTTTAAAAAGATTCTTCAGTATAGAACTGGAAGGAGCTTTGACATCATTTTACAGATTTTTCTATGTAGAGGGGGCTACAGAAATTTTTTTTTTTATAAGTATGTGTGTATTGTCTGCATGTAGGTAAGTGTCATGCAGTGCCCGCAGAGGACAGAAGAGGCTGTTGGATCCCCTGGAATTGGAATTATGGACAGTTGTTAGCTGCCATGTGGGTGCTTTAATTTTTTAAATTTATTTTTAGTTACATCTATTTAGAGCTTGTGTGTCTGTGCATTGGACCAGCAAGGAGCAGGGTTATGCCTGTGCCATGGCACACAGGTAGAAGTCAGAGGACGACTTGAGGGAGTCAGTTTTCTCCTTTTACCAGATAAGTCCTGTGGATTGAACGCAGCGTATCTATCAGGATTGGAGGCAAGCACCTTTACCCACTGAGCCATCTAGTTGGTTTTAAGACTCACTTGAATTTTCAGAAGTAAAGTTGTTAATTTTTAAAACACACCTTCAAAAACTGGTGGCAAGTGTATACTTTCAGATCAGTCTACATTTCATTAATTTTCTGAGGCTACATAATTTGTGCTGTGATGAAACATTGACCAAACCAAGGGCTTATTTTATCGTACAGCTTAAAATCCATCATTAAGAGAAACCAAGGCAGGAACTGAAGCAGAGAACTGCCTAATGGCTTGCTTCCCCTAGGTTGCTCGGCTACTTGCACAGACCAGACACCTGCCCAGGCAAGGTGCACAACCCACAGGGAACTGGATGCTTCTACATCAATTAGCAATCAGAAAATGCCCATAGACATGTCCACAGGCCAGTCTGTTGGAGGCATTATCTCAACTAAGGTTTGCTCTTCCCAGATGACTCTAGTTTTTGTTAAGTTGAAAAACCAAAATAAGTGGTTTTAGCAAAGAGATAGGAAAAAGTATGATTCTAGTTCAGGGAATTTTAATTTATTTTAAAGGAGTCTCTCTTGTTGTCAAGAACTATATAATATTGATTTAGGTCAGGATTTAAGTATACTTTGAATTTTGAATTTGGTCTTGAATGAGGGATGTATTAAAATCAGTAGGAAATTCATTAATTTTTGCCTCATTATAGAAATTTCGCATGTTTTCACTGTATCAGTTTAAAGATTACAGTAGTTTTAAAGAATTAAACATTAAGAGGACTGGAGAGATGGCTCATCAGTTTAAGAGCACTTACTGCTTTACCAGAGGATTCAAATTCAGTTCTCAGCACCCACATGGCAGCTAACACATGTCCTTAACTCCAGTTCCAGGAGATCCAGAGCCCTCTTCTGGCCTCCATGGGCACCAGGCACACACATGTATGCAGGCAAAACACTTAAGTAAAATATTTTCTTTAAAAAATTAAGGATTTGGGGCTGGAGAGATGGCTTAGTGGTTAAGAGCACAAACTGCTCTTGCAGAGGACCTGGGTTCGATTCCCAGCACCTACATGGCAGCTACAAATGGTCCTTGACTCTAGTTCCAGGGGAATCCGATGCCCTCTTCTGACCTCCGTGACATTGCATGACATAGGTGCACTCACATACAAGCAGGCAATACACTCATACACATAAAATAACAATAATAAATATATATTTTTTAATTAAATAATTACTTCTAGGCATTTAGCACTAGGCCTTGCATAAGATATCTGTACTTACACATAACCAGCATTTAGACTGGTGTGAAAACTCAAGTAGAAGCAAAGTTATGTACTGATATACTTGCCTCTGCCTGTCTCCTTCCTGTCTTCCTCCTTTTTCCTGGCCTTCCTTCCCTCTCCCTCTCTACTTTTCTCCTTTATATATTGTGACAAGCCACTCTTTAAACTTATGTTACTCTTTTGCAGTTATATAGAAAATATTTCATGTACAGTAGAAGATGGAGGGAAAACTAAAACCCTATGATGTAGCTGGATTCAGATTGTTCATTCTTTAAAAATTTTGTGTGAATGTGCATGTGGGGTGTGAGTGTGCATGTGGAGGCCAGATTGGTGTTAGAAATCAGAATTCTATCACTCTTCACTGCAGTTTATTTATTTATTTTATGTGTATGAGTGTTTTGCCTGCAGGTATGTAAGTGCATCCATGTTATGCAGTGCCTGCGGATGTCAGAAGGAGGCATCAGTCCCTGGAAAGGAAGTTTTAGATGGTTAACATCTATGTAGGTGTTGGGAACTGAGTCCAGGTTCTCTGGAAGAACAGCTAGTGCTCTTAACTGCTGAGCCACCTCTGTAGCCCCCTTCTCTACAGTTTTTAAGTAAAGCTCACTGAATCCCAGCAAGCCTCTTTTCTCTAAAGGAAGAACTTGGATGCAAACTAAGAGTGTATAGCTGTGTTTTTACATACTAATTCTTAAAATACTGGGGTTCTTCATGGCAGTACCCATAAGATCCTCTACTTTGCAGTGAAACTAGCTTCTTAGACTGAAGTTCCTTTTTTTCCCCCATTATCTGATAAGAGATGCAGTAACCCTGCAACCTCATCACATTGTCACTTTGCTCAGTTTCATTTATTCATTCTTAGCTGTAGCAAAAATTTTAAGTGAAATAGTTCAGAAATTGATGTTTTTCACTGCACACTGTTTTGAGTGGCATAGTGAAATCATGTATCATCTCTTCTCATTTTTCCATCTTGGGATCTGCATCACCCTGTGTCTTACCCGTGCTGGACATGCAGCATAGCCATTAGTCTCTTAAATTGTCAGGTTGATTGTCACAGTATCACAGTGTTTATATTCAAGGAGCCCTTAGTTTACTTATGACCCCAAAGCCTAGCAGTAGTGGATATTTGGGTATGCCAAAGAGAAGCTAGGAAGTGTTTCCTTTTAAGGATCATTTTACAACATGAAGAACAGTGTGAGTCCAGGTGTGGTGGTACAGGCCCATAATTCTGACAATCTGGAGTTTGAGTTAGAATGATTCCAAGTTTGGGGCAACTTGAGAGAGGTAGTACAAATTTTTTTTTTTTTTTTTGAAAAGGCTAGGGCTGGGGAGTTGGGTCATTGGATAAAGTACTTTGAAGCAAGCACACAGGAGGACTTGAGTTCAGGTCCCCTGCATGTACCTAAAAAGCCAAGCATGGCAACGGATGTGTGTCTATAATTCCAGTGCTAAGAGGCAGAGATGGGAGGATACTGGGGGCTCACTGGCCCACCAGTCTAGCTGAAACAAGGAAGCTCCAGGTTCACTAAGAGACCCTTGGTCAAAAAAAGGTGGAGAAGCAATTGAGAAGGCCTTACAATGTCAAACTCAGCCCTTGTATATGATTTTAATGACTTCAGTTTCTCTAGTATTCTTCTGTAGATTTATTTTTACTTTTCGTGTGTATTGTTTGTGCACATGTATGGAAGGGTGTGCTTGCCTACGGATGTACATGTTGTGGCCAGTGGTTGACTTGTCTTCCTCTGTTGACCTTTAGCTTTTTGGGGGGGAGGGTGTATGTGTTTATGCAGGTGCGCGTATGTAGCGATCAAAGGGGGTGTCAGGTATCCTCTTTATGCTTCACCTCATTCCCTTGAGACAGGGTCTCTCATTGAACCTGGACCATGCTTTTCTGGTGTGGCTGGTATCCAGCAAGGCCCAGTGATCTTGTTTCCACCTCCCATATCACTAGCCTATTTATGTGGGTGCTGGAGAACCAAACTCAGGTCCTTATGCTTGTGTAGCAAGCACCTGTCCACTAATAGTCACCTCGCCCTTCACCTCATTTTTGCTTTTGTTTCCCCTGACTACATTTATTTACTTACCTTGCGGGTGGGGCCCACGCATGTCCTGGCACATGTGTGGAGGTCAGAAGGCAACTTATGAGAGTCAGTTCTCACCTTCCACCATATGGGTCCCAGGAAGTTGAACTCCGGTGCATCAAACTTAACAGCAGGCCTCTCTGCCCACTGAGCCACCTAACTGGCCCTACCTTACCCTTTTAGTCAGGATCTCTCACTGAACCTGGAACTTACTTTTTGCGCTAAATTGCCTAGCCATTGAGCCTCTAGGATTCATCTGTCCCCACTGCAGCAGTACCGGGGTTACAGAAGTACCAGCCATGGGTGCTGGGGATCTGAACTCAAGTCTTCATGCTCACATAGCAAGCACTTTGCCCACTGAGACATCACCCCAGCCAGGATGTTGTGTTATACTCAGAGAATACAAAAGACCAGCAGTCACAGGGAGCAGTCTGTACAAATGTTGAAGATAGTAAAATTACTAATAATACATCAAAATACTCTTCCTGTTATGCTGGTAGCTAGGAACACTCTATCTTGTTCAGTTAATCTCGGGAAAGATTTGTGAGCTATGTATGCTGTTATCTTTTTTTTTTTTTTTTTTTCTAATGTTAAAAATTTGATGTACTTGGCTGGCAAGAGGGCTCAGCAGTTAACAAGCACTGACTGCTCTTGGGAGAACCCAGGATTCCATGGTTCTCACATGGCAGCTAACAACCGTCCATAACTCCATTTCCAATGGTTTTGATCACCTCTTCTGGCCTGTAGATGTTGCTTGCATATGGCACATTTACATACTTGCAGATAGAACACTCATACACACAAAATAAAGATGGATAGATAGATGATGGATGGATGGATGGATGGATGGATGATAGAGATAGACGATGATAGATAGATAGATAGATAGATAGATAGATAGATAGATAGATAGATAAAAGTTAATCTGAAGCACTCAGGTTAAATAGAGAAGTTCATTATAAATCCAAAGACTAGGATAGAATACAGAAATAATTTTGTGTATCTGTTATCTGTTGACTTTTCAACAGAATAAGTATAGAACATAGTTCAGGCCTTCCCTCAAACTGTGAACAAAAATGAACTCAAAGTTGAAGTTCTAAATAGAAGAATTGAAACTAGAAAACTCAGAAGGCATAGACATAGCCATTATAATCCTGAATTTGACAATGATTTCTTGGTTATAACACCAGAAGTATGAACAAATACATATATGAAACACTGGATTTCAACATATTAAAAAGTTGTTCTTGAAGTTATCAAATGAGTATAAACGAGAGAAACTATTTACATGCCATCTATCTAATAAAGATCTAGTATCCAGAATATATAATGAACTCATAGGACTCAACAAAAAGACAGTTGAATTTAAAAATGGACAAATGGGCTAGGGGTGTGACTCAGTGATTAAGTGGTCTAGCATGTGCAAGGACTTAGGGTTGTTCATTCTGTAAAAATATAAGTAAATACATAAATGTCAATCCCTATGAGTGACCTAAAACTTATACTAAGATGTTCAGCATCTTTCATTATAAGAGAAATGCAACTCGAGGATCTCTGTGAGTTCAAGGCCAGTCTGGTCTACATGGTGAGTTCCAGACCAGCCCCACTACAGGTAGACCCTGTCTCAAAAAGACCAAAAAAATAAAAAAGATAATAATCAAGAGAAATGCAATTCAAAATCGTTCCACACCGGGGATGGTGGCACATGCCTTTAATCAACCACTCAGGAGGCAGGCAGATCTCTGAGACTGAGGCCAGCATGGTCTACCTAGTGAGTTCTATACCAGGGAAACCCTATCTGAAGACAACAACAAAAACGCAACTGGAATGAGTACATTTTACAAAAGGTAAACAACAAAATGGTGTAGTCACTATGCACATAGTTTGACAGTTCCTTAGGTTTAATGTAGAATTACCATATGACCTAGCTAATCCATTCCTAGTTGTGTAACAAAAAGAATTGAAAATGTGTTTAGGCAAACAGCACCATGGACAATAGCCAAAGAGCAGAAGTGATACAAATGTCCATCAATTTTAAGTATTTAAATGATAGTATATTGATACTAAGTTCTAGATTTGTGAGCATATTAAATATCACTAATGGTAAATTTTCTGTTATGTGAATTTTACCATAACAAAAATAAGTTCACAATGGGTTGGAAACGTGATGGAATGATTTAGAAAGGGAGGTCAGCACGAAAAGTGTAGAATAGGGAGACAGATTAACACAGAGGGTTATTGCTATAAGAAGAGACAGAAAAAGTGAACCTTAGTGCAGAGGAAGTAAACTAGACTCAATACCATATCATCATCTCTGAAGACTCTTCCTCTATATAATCCTTGCCTTCTAGAATAATCTATATGAACTGATTTTCTTCTGTGGAATCATAATAGGAAAGTGTAGATGTCTTAGGTATAATTTATTTAAGATTTTTTCACAGCATAATGTGTTTTATTTACAGAGGTAAAAAACTCAGAAGAACAGTACAATAAAATAGTAATTCCCAATGAAGAAAGTGTGGTCATCTATTACAAGATTAGACAGCAGCTTGCTAAGCTGGGTAAAGAAATTGAAGAATATATTCATAAACCAAAATACTGCTTACCATTTCTACAGCCAGGGCGTTTGGTAAAGGTATGTCATTATTTTTACATAAAATTTTTGAATATTACCATAGCTTAAAACATATTAGGTAAGACCCTGTTATTTACCTTGGAAAAACAATTCCTGCTACAATATGTGGTCTGTATCATCTCTCTTACCTGCTTCACATTGCCCTAATTTGGACTGCTTTTTGGTTAACACTTCTTTAAATTTTTTAAATTTGAAATGCTTTCTAAAAATAGGGCAGTTTTAGTCTCAGATTCATTAGATATAAAAGACAAAATATTCTCAGAACAAGTATAGAGTCCTGCTTAGCATTTGTTTGCCAATTGCCAGATTCTTCTTATTGCAGGTCTAGGGACCTAAGAAATCTGGTGTTGATTTTTTTTTTTTACCCTTGCTATAGGATTAGTATCTTGTAATCTTTTAAAAACATTAGTAAAGTTAAAAATCTTTATTAGCCTAAAATATAGGTTTAGAAGACTATA
This sequence comes from Nannospalax galili, assembly GCF_000622305.1. Lineage (NCBI taxonomy): Eukaryota > Metazoa > Chordata > Mammalia > Rodentia > Spalacidae > Nannospalax > Nannospalax galili. The sequence goes on along the minus strand of NW_008344185.1, from coordinate 2,004,882 downwards.
ATTGCATTTTGGATATAAATGTTATTTTTGCTTATTTGCTTTATTTTCAGGTGAAAAATGAAGGAGATGATTTTGGCTGGGGAGTAGTAGTGAATTTCTCAAAAAAGTCAAACGTTAAGGTAAACTGTTACCCTTGAAGTGATATAGGCACCTCCCACCAACTTTTAATTTCATTAGTTTCCATTTCTTCTCTGAGTTCATTAAGTTTAGATTCATCTACTTCTTTTTCTTTGTCCTCTTCCTCCTTCTCTTCTTCCTCTCCTTCCTCCTTCCTCTTTCTCTTTTCTCTCTTCTTCCTCCACTTCCTCTTCCTCTTCTTTGATAGTTTTGCTCTTTAAATGGAACATTATTAAAAAATAGCTTCTGACACTGTAAACTAGAATTTGGATTTAGATATAGGGTAGAAATATGAAGAAAAGAAATTACAGGAACGGGTCAATTATTTTTTTATTTTAGTTCTGTTGAAATGGAGGCAGTAATAAAGTTGATTTTGACTACTATTAATTTGAGTAATTTGGAATTATTACTATGTGACATCTTATATGATCTTATTAATGTATTAGAATGGTAACTGTTCTTGAAATTAATTCAGCCATTGTACCTTTTTTTCCCCACTTATAGTAGGTACTACTTGTTAGGCTAGTAAGGGATCTTAAGCCAAGATGTTTTGTTTCTCCATGCCTGTGTTTCTTATCTTTAAAATGTAGAGTTTGTATTTAAGATGATTCATGTCTTGGGGCTGGAGAGATGGCTCTGCGGTTAAGAACACTGACTGTTCTTGCAGAAGACCCGGGTTCAAATCCCAGCACCCACATGACAGCTAACAACTGTCCGTAACTCCAGTTCCAGGGGATCCAACAGTCTCTTCTGTCCTCTGCTGGCATTTCATGACATGGGTGCACTTACCTACATGCAGGCAGTACACGCATACACATAAAATAAAAATAATAAAACACTTAAATTAAAAATTAAGATGATTCATGACTTTAGTGTCTTTAACTTCTTTTTTCCAGCTAAGTATAGATGTAGTTAAGAATTAAGCTTTAAAATTAAGTTAGCCTTGAAATACATAAGGTATTGAGATATTGATGTTTGTTGTAGGAAAACAGTTAAGATTATAGGTTTAAAATAGATATTTTGGTTCATGATTTGTCATTCCACTGAGGAACTTCTCTTATGTAGTCCCACCCCCTTTCAGTAAATTCTCTTCATTAATAATTATTAATTTATAAGACTATTTTTGAGGTATTATACTTACTATTGCATTTGATTCTCATTTATAACATTTTCTTTGATCGTACGTGCAAAATCCTTGTGTTCACTTGTTTGGTAGGTAGTAATAAGCAGATACTGAAAATATAAAGCAGAATTAGTGAATACCTTATAGTTGTGTATAAATACATAGTATTCTTAAGCTTTCTACAAAAAGTACATTCATTGTAGAGTGGGTAAAGCACCTGCTACATAAATGTGAAAACCCAAGTTATAGTAACCTGAGTAAAAGCCAGGTGGGTGTGACAGCCCACCCGTAATCCCAGCCTCAGGAGACAGAGAAAGGGGATTCTCTGTAGCAAACTGGCTAGCCAGAGTAGCCAGATTGGCAAGCTCTGGGTTCAGAAGGAAACCTTCCCTTAGTATGTAAGGTGAAGAGCAATGGACAAAGACATGCAGTGTCAACCTCTGGCCTCCATATGTAGTCCCACATATATATGCAAAAAATAAATCAATTTAACTAAATAATAAAATTTTAATAAAAGTATAGAAGAATTGATGATATACATTGGTAGAAAAGCATGGGCGTGGTGGCACACGCCTTTAATCCCAGCACTTGGGAGGCAGAGGCAGGTGGATCTTTGTGAGTTCGAGGCCAGCTGGGGCTACAAAAAGACCCTGTCTCAAAAAAAAAAAAAAAAAGAAAAGAAAAGGAAAAGCTGTGGTATACAGCAATACAGCAGTCTCAGAACAGTTTAGGTAAAGGTTAATGATGACTTTGAAAGTAATGGAAATAATTGTGGGAAGTGAAAGATTTAGGTCTTGAATATAGGAGCTAAATCTAAATGTTAGAAAACAATAGCTATTGTAGAAGGTAGTTCATTGGTTGAAGGTTTGCTTGGTTTGATTTTTGTTTGGCTAGTTAGGTTTTTTACCTCAGATTTTTGGAGGTGGAGCTTAGCACGGTCAGTAGTTCCTCTGATGAAAGTGTTGGAGTGCTGTTAGGAAGAAAGAATACAATACCATCAATAGGTCTTTTAAGTATACTTGTATTCTTGTTTGGGTAAGATTGGGAAGGAAAGGTCCAGGAATAGGAAACCAAGTAACTAGAAATGACAGCATTTCCAGAAACTCATGGGGTACCTTTGTCAAAACTCTAGATCTATTAACATGTCAGTTCATTCTTGATTTATAAGATTGGTAATTCTGTTCCACTTATCTCTGTTTGTCCTCATGCCAGGACCCTACTAAGTCTCAAAGGATATAGAAATCTGAATTCCTGGGTTGTTATTTTTCTTTCTTTTTTTCTTTTCTTGCTTTTTTCTGCCTTTTTGAAACAGGGTCTCCCTGTAGCTGCAGCTAGCATGGACCTCACTGAGATCTATCCGCCTCTACCTCCCCAGTGCTGGGATTAAAGGCGTGCCACCACATCCCCATTGGGGGGGGGGTAGTATTTTTGTTTTACAGAATTCTTTCCTCTGTTCTTGCTCTCATTCCCTATGAATTTTTAAATCTGCATCTCCATTTCTATAAAATTAGCTGGAATTCTGATAAGTATTGTTTTGGATCTGTAGTCAGTATGGTTTGTTCATTGCAAATACACAGTTAATTTTTGTAAATTATCTAATATCCTGTAAGCTTGGTGGATTGGATTTTTGTATTTGTTTCAATAGGATTTTCTGAATATTAAAATTGTGTTGTCCTCAAATAAAAATAGGTCGTTTCAAATCTGGATTCCTTTTATGTTTTCTTGACAAATTATCATTAGAACTTCTAGTACGATGTTAATAAGTAAAGGATGTCCTTTTCTTGATGTTAGGGGAGATGCTGGCTTTCGCTGGTGTTTTTTGTTTGATTTTTAAAATTTATTTATTTTCAGCTTTGTGCATGTTGAGTGTTGGGCAGAGGTAGATGTCGGATCCCCTGGAGCTGGAGCCAGTATGCTGACTGCAGCCAATATAGCTGAATCAGTAAGATCCAGGTGCCGTGAGACACCCTGTCTCAAAAAAAAGTTGGAGAAGCAGTTGAGGAAGATACCCCAGCATTGCTCTCTGGCCTTTATACATATGCACACATACACACACTTTGTTTCGTTGCTTTGTTTCGTTTTGTCTTTTTGAGACAAAGTCTTGACTGTCCAGCCCTGGCTGGCTTTATAACCCTGTATGTAGACCAGGCTGGCCTTGAATTCACCTGCCTCCTGAGTGTGGGAATTAAAGGTGTGCAGCACCATACCCGGCTAGCACATACAGTTTTAAAACAACTGACCTATTCTCCTTTTTGCATTTATCCCACTTGGAGTTCAGTGAGTTTTCTGGATACAAAAATTAAAATTTATATTTTCAGTAAGTTTGGGTATTTTCAGTCATTATTTTGAAATTTTTCTTTTCGTTTTTTTCCAGTCTTTCTGGAACTCCTTATTGAGCATATATTATTAGGCTTCTTGGCTTCCACATTGCTCTAGAGTCAGCTCATTTTTCTTCATTATTATTTCTTTTTAGCCTTTGGGTTGAATCATCTCTTACCCGTCTTCAAGTTTGTGAGTGCATTCTTCTGCCAGCTGGGCCATTCTAGTGATTTTATACTTTTAAACTTTAATTTCTTTTTAATTCTTTTTTATAACTTCTCTTTATATATTTATTTGACGTCACTTCGTTATACTAGCTCCTCTTTCCTTTTATTATGGTTCCTTTATTCAGTTCTTTGAACATGCAGTGACATATCCATTTAATTTAAAGTTTGGTTACTCTTAAGGGGAACTGATGTTATCTACTTTCTTACTGGTGTATAGAGCACAGATGATACTTTACTTTCCTGGGGTTTTTGTTTGTTTCTTAGGTTTTTTGGTTTTTGACTTTCCTTGGTTTTTTGTTTGTTTTTATTTTTTTGCATGTCTTGTTTTTTATTGGAAATTGAGCATTTTAGATAATATAGAAATTATGAGTATTCTCTCCCTTCCAGAGTGTTGTTATTTGCTCCTTTGTTGAGTGGCTGGCTAGATTGAGTGAAAGCTCTTCTGTCCAACATCCCTTCACTCTACCATCATTCAGCCCATAATCACTCAGTAACCTGGGATGATTGTGGTTTTGGCAAGGGTTTCTGGTTATCTTTTCCTGGACATACCTAGTAGTTAAGCTCCACTAGCTGGAGAGCTTCTCCCAGCAGTCTTTGCAAAACCCAGGTTCTATCCTAAAAGCTAGCTGGTCAATAATGTAGCCTATCTCCAGGAGACCTCTAGATCTACAAATTATCTTAGCGCCTCCACCATTATTAAGATTTCCATTGTGCTTGAATTTCTACAACCCATGTTGCAAATGGGATCAGTTCCCTTGGGAAGATACTGTATTTCTGTGTTTTAAGATCTGCTTCTGCAAGGCAGATTCTCTGAGCTAACTTCTAAAGGTGATGAGGACAATGGTTGCTTTTCCCTAAGAACTCCTGTTTCAAGGAACTCAGGGATAAATGGAGGGCAGGAGTTAGTGTCAAATCTCAGCTTCTCTGTCCTAACATGGAATCCAGCACTTTATAAGCCTTTAGGGAGGGCTATTGGGTCCTTACTTTGTGCAGCCCCTTGCCCAAGATAGAACCTCTGGCCAGCCAATGGGGCTGGGCAAAGAGAACACCTATAATTCAGTCTCACTGTCTCAGCGCTTAATAAGGTAACGAGGAAGGTGATAAATTCTGAAACCTGCCCCTGAAAAGCTAGCCCTTCTGAGGGCTGCAGACAGAGGGAGCCCTCTTAAGTTTTGAGCATCACATTCACATTCACCAAGTTTCTGTCTTGGTGAGCTGGAAAGAAGGAAGGAGGGAGTTTTGGTGCAGATATCACAAATATTTGCTGTTCTTAATGAATTTAGTAGATTTTCATGACTGTTTATTCATTTGATATAGTCCCTTAGAACCATTTCCATACAATTTAATGGTTGGGTTGTTTTTGGTTTTCTCTTGTTCTGCCACACTACCATGCCAGTACTTTAGTAAATCTAAGATCTTACTTTTTTTAAAATTTGTGTTTTATTTTTATTTTATGTGTATGTGTTATGCTTGCATCTGTATAAGTGCACCCATGTTGTACAGTGCCTGAGAAGGACAGAAGAGGGTGTTGGATCCCCAGGAACTGGAGTTACAGACAGTTGTTAGCCACCATGTGGGTGCTGGGATTTGAACCTGGGTCTTCTACAAGAACAGCCAGTGCTCTTAACTGCTGAGCCATCTCTCTAGTCCTGAGATCTTACATTTTTAATAGAGAAAAATTATAACTAATATGATTGTATTTTTATACAAAGTAGACAGCTTTAAAAACATTACCTGCCTCTGTTGGTCTTTAGCCCATATATAAACGTAGACTAGTGTGGAGCATACTCCGATTTTTGTTTTACTTGATAAACCAATTTTTCCACTAAACTACATGTAGTCATCTGTTAACTAAAACTATGAAATACATTTTTATTAATTTTGAGCTCTAGGTCAGAATGCTGAGCCAAAGATGATTATGGCCAATTGATTTTTCCAGAAACAAAGAAAGAATACTTTGAGAAAGAAAATAGTTTGATTTTTTTTTTTTTATGTGCGTGTATTACTTGCATGTAGCTACCTACACCCGTGTCATGCAGTGCCCGCAGAGGACAGAAGAGGCTGTCAGATCCCCTGGAACTGGAGTTATAGACAGTTGTTAGCTGCCATGTGGATGCTGGGATTCGAACCTGGGTCTTCTGCAAGAACAGTCAGTGTTCTTAACCACTGAGCCATCTCTCCAGCCCCCTAGTTTGAATTATTTTAATGAAATTAAATTCTAATTTTCAGTATTTATTTCATGTGTTTTACATTTGGAATTTTAGAATAATCAAAATTTTGTTTAAATTTAGTCTTAACTTACAGAAAAAAATAGCCACATTTTAAGGGGAGTGAAGAAGTTAAGGAAATTCCTTTGTGTGATTAAGAAGTAAAATTAGAGTCAGTAAAATGCTTGCTGTAAAAGGTTGAAGACCTGAGTTCAGTTCCCAAAACTCAAGTAAACAAAGCTGTGCATGATGGTGTAAGCTTGTAATGGCAGCCCTGGGCAGGCAGAGACAGGCACAGGGATATCCCTCAGTTTTGCTGACCATCCAGTCTAGCCTATTTGTCATACTCCAGACTGTCTCAAGAGACACTGTGAAAGAACTGTCTCAAAAAACAACAACAACAAAAAATGTGAACAGCTTCTTAGGAATGACACCCAGAGTTGACCTCCGACCTCTGCACACCTGCACACACAAAAATATGCACCCACACAATAACACAACAAAGAAATTGAGATGTGAACAAAACTTCAACAAATCCAATAAAATAATCCAGTTAAATAATTCATTGAAAAGCTAAATAGAACACTTAGTAACTTATTTTCTGTTATGTTAAAGATAATGTTGATCCGTTTTTACAGTGCAAAAATAATTTAGATGAAAAATTTTATGATCTTAAGAAATATTTTAATAGCAAATTTTCATTTAATGTTATAACAAGATATTTCCTTGGGTTTTAAAAAATTATTTTTATTTATGTGTATGAGTATTTTGCCAGTATTTATGTACCTGTACCACATGCATGCAATTCCCATGGAGACCAGAAGAGAGCATTGGATGTTTGCACATGTGTCTTTAATTTCTATGTATCTGATTATTACTAGTCAAATACTGTTATTTTAAATGGTTTAGTAGCACTACAAAGACATATGAATAATTTATGTTTGATTAATTTGTAGATAGAGAATATTAAATTTACCCAAATCTACACAATTGAAACTTAACTCTTCCATAGAATAATCCAGAGTTTGAGATTATCGAATAGATACAGAATTGCTTTATGTCTTTTTTTATTTTTTCACATTATTCATTTTTGTGTACGTGTATGTTTGTTTGTAGATATAGATATGCCACAGCGCATATATGGAGGTCAGTTCTCTCCTTCCACTGTGGGTGCTGAGGATGGAACTCAGGTTTTCAGACCTGCACAACAAGCACCTTACCCACTGAGCCAACTTCCTGGCCTTTCTTTTATGTTTTAACAGGTTATTTTTGCCTGAATATCTTACATCGTTTCACACTTTGGAATTTATTCATTCTTCAGATTGTAGAATGTATCCTACTCAGGTTTTGATTGTTTTCTACTGAGTCCCCATATAATTGTTGACTCCTTAGGAAGAGTTAACAGTTGGTCATAACTATTTGTTTAAGTCATTGATTGTAACATTCACTCAGTAATGTCTAGGCTGTATATATACCTAATCCTTGTAGTTAGAGGATACCCAAATCAAAAAACCTGTCCTCCTTTGCTGTGTCTAAACTAAAATGAATGTTTTAGAACTTCTTTTAATTGGGAAAATTATTCTGAGAAAAATCCAATTTTCCTTTTTGATTAGAGAACGAAACTTATACTTTCTTTTGGGAACATTGACCTCAAAAGCCTTAAAGTAATAGTTATCATGTTTATCATTTGTACTTGAAAATATGTATTACTTTTGTTTAAAAAAATTGATAGTTTTTTTTCAGATTGTTACAGATAGGAATTCATTACTGTAATTGGCAGATTATCATTTTTGATGTTCTGGGTAGAGGCCAGGCAGTCAGGTCTTTGTTCCTCCCAATAAAGAACTTTCCTTTTATCAATTTTATATAAAAGAAATCATTGAAATATTTTATCAAAAGTGAGGAGAAATTCTTCGCTGAAAAAGATTGACCATAGAAGATGTAATTAAACTGGGCATGGTGGTTCACACCTATACTCTGAGCACTTGGAAGACAAGAGAATTGTCTGCAGTTAAAGACCAGCAGTGGTTGGTTGCATAGTCAGTTCAAGGCTAGCCTTGGCTATGTGGCAAGACCTTGTCTCAAAAATAGCATAAAACAAAACCAAACAATAAAAATATGATTGGTTCTTGCCAGGCGTGGTGGCACATGCCTTTAATCCCAGCACTCAGGAGGCAGAGGCAGGCGGATCTCTGTGAGTTCGAGGCCAGCCTGGTCTCTATAGTGAATCCAGGACAGCTGGGGCTACAGGGAGACCCTGTCTCAAAAAGACCAATATATATATATATATATATGTGAATGATTGGTTCTGAAAAGTTTGAGGTGGTTTTATTAGAGAATATAAAAGACATAAAATGACTGTCATATGATATGAAGTCATATTATGGAACTGCTGAAATACTGAGCGTTAAGATGATCTACTCCATCTATTTTGCATGTTATTTAATTAGAGAGGTAGACTTATGACTAGTATGACTAGTGGGACATGTTGAAGGATACAGAAAAACAGTCTTCCTTTTACAAAATAAACATTTACTACACAGCATGTGCAATCATAATACTCAATTTCTAGGAAATAAGCCCTGTACATATGTAAATTAAAATTTGTGGGCCAGTTTTTAAGAATTAATGGACTTCATTCATCCTGTTTTTCTAGCCTAATTCTGGTGAACTGGATCCTTTATATGTGGTAGAAGTGCTCCTGCGCTGTAGCAAGGAAAGCTTAAAGAATTCGGCCACCGAGGCCGCAAAACCAGCGAAGCCTGATGAGAAAGGAGAGATGCAGGTTTGCACTTACTCTTTTCATCCATAGGTTTCAGATCTTTGTTTACTATTATCATTTGTTATCATTGTTAATGTGATTATAATGAACTTACTGTCATCATTTCTAAGTTAGAGATTTCAAGGTATTTTAACATTATTAAAACCATGTAAACTATCAGTGGGGTAAGTTTTTTTTTTTTAATGTCTCTTTCATTTATTTTAATGTATTCATGGGAAGAAACAGATAGAAGAGCTATAGATAATTACATTAGATAGTGGATAGTGATAAGCAATTAATAGATAATGGACAAATGGAGGTCTTTGAGGGAAAGAATGAGCAAAACCACAGAATTAACTCCATTTGGTATCTGCATAAAAATTTCAAACTGCTGTGCAAAGTAGAAACCTAGACATAATGAGGCAGACTTCCTGCGTTAAGGAATCAGAATCAAGAGTCAGAGAAACAGGAGGCAGGAGAGTTTGTAAAGACAAAGAGCCAAGGTAGCTGTAATAAGAGACAGTTCTAGAAAACTTCTGTGTTTCCTGTGAGCCCAGTTGAATATCTCAGTTCATGGATGGTTTTTCTTTTACTAAATTATGACCAGGTAAATAATGACAAAGAGAAAAGCTAAAGAGTATTTAATAATTAAATTTCACACAAAACTAGATTTTAGCAGAACTATTAAGGTTTTTCATTATCATTTGTGACTGAAATGATGTTACAGTTTATGTTTATCCATGTTGTTTACTTAATTCCCGTGGGAATTGTGATTGGCATGTGACAGTGAAAAATTATTTCTTAAAGGCATTTAATTTGTGCCTGCTTTTAATTAAAGGTAAAACATTTGAAAAAAAATAACAAAAGAGAGAAAATGAAAAAGTAATGTAAAGAACATTTGTCTTGCCACATGAAATACTCATTTATGTTTGTGTACGATTTTGTTGTTCTTGTTTTCTCCTAGTACTGGGGCTCAACCCCAAGGTCTTGTGCATGTTCCATGCTAGACAGGCCTCTACCTATGAGCTACAACCCCTACATTAACTTGAATGTCTTCTATTTTTATATTGATATAAGTAAAGTAATTACTGATAGAGTCTTATTGCAGAGATTCCAAACAGATGTATGAGATTTGGCATGTTGTAGAATTGTCTTTGTTTAAAACATTGCTTTGGCGTGGTGGTGCTCACCTTTGGTCCCAGCACTCAAGCAGATGCAGGTGTACCTCTGTGAGTTCAAGGCCAGTGTGGTCTACAAAGTGAGTTCTAGACTAGATGTGCCTACAGGAAGAAGATCTGGTCTCCAAAAGACCAAAATAATAATAATAAAATAATAATACTACTTTTAAGTATATGGCATATTGGCTAGGTCTTTTAGGAAGTTTGTTACAGTAAGTAACAAACTTGGTTTGTTTGTTGGTTTCCAGAAAGTAAAATCTATCGCTACTTCTTTGGATCAGAAAATCATTACTGGCTGTGGAGTTGTCAGTATTTAAAGAAAATTTAATATTAAACGTTCTGACTACTACTACCTTTTGATCTCTGTTCTTCAGTGTTCTACTTTATTCTCTAGAATTTCACCATGAAAAGAAGCTTTTATCCTTTCCCTTCTATTTATTTTACCTGTTAACTATCTAACTATATAAAAGAGGCTAAAATTCCTAGTTTGGCACATACTCACTATACCCAAAGGACTCTAGAAGCTGCCATGCTCAAAATAGCAGGTGTGTGACATTCATCTCAGGAATCTTGCTTTCTCATGGCAGATGCTGGTAATAGATTAGGGCTCTCTTTCACACTAAAAGTAGAACTCATTTACAAGAAAATAATCTAGGCTGCCATAGTGACGTTTTAGGTGAAGTCTATTTTCTTTTTGTCTAGGCCCTAGTTTTTGGTTTTAGTTTGTTGTAGTTTTGGTTTTGTTGTTTGTTTGTTTTGGTTTTGGGTCTTCCTGTAACCCCAACTTGCCTGGAGCTCTTTATGTAGTCCAGGCTGGCCTGTATCTCACAGAGATCCACCTGCCTCTGTCTCCAGAGTGCTGGGATTAAAGGTGTGCACTTCCACACCCAGCCTAGGCCCTAGTTTCATTAAGGCTACCTCTTTTACTTGATACCAGATGCTTTGTGGACCTGCATTCAATTCAATAAAAAGCATTTTCAGGGAAGCCTTCACTGGACCTTGTGCTCCTAACAGCACTTTTAGAGTTCCGTTTATTTCAGTTTATAGTGCACTGGCATGAAGGCCAGTGGAAGTGCAAATACTGAGGTGGGAACAGAAAGACTGTAAACACTGAAGGCTGTAGTTTAGGCTGGATTTAATTACCTTCCCTAAAAGAAGGGGTATCCTCACTAACAAATATGAGGGAAAAGTCAAATTTGCCATTTGTAATAGAGCCCATCCATAATTAGTGACATAGTCAAGATCAGTGTACTAAGTAAGTAATTCTAGGTTGCTTATTGTTTAACAGCCTAGTGTGCTAGATAATTTAGGTCTCATTGTTTAACAAATCAGTGTACTAGGTAATGAATTCTAGGTTACTTATTGCTTGACACTTCCCCAGAGTCAGTGAAAACAGTTTAAAGTATATTGTGTGTATATGTGGTATATGTGTGTATTTGTGTGTTGGGGTATGTATGTATGGAGTCAAGGGGTTGGCATTGGTGTCTTTCTCAGTCACTCTGTGACATTGAGATAGTCTTTCACTGAGCCTGAAGTTCAAATTCAGCTATACTGACTGGCCAGCAAGTCCCAAGAATCTCTTTGTCTCTGCCTCCCCGGTACTGGGATTAGAGTCACATGCTGTCACACCTGCTTTTTATTTACATGGGTACTAGGGATCAAACTCAGGTTCATGCTTGGCACAGCAGACACTTCACTGACTGAGCCACCTCCCAGGTCTGAAATCTGGACATTTTAAATAATGCAATGTAATAAAAAACCTGGAAGTCAGATTTTCCCTACTCCCTTGGAATTTACATTTGTTTCTACTTCATGTAGTTGTTTGTTTATAACTTCTCTGAACTAATTCTGTTCTTGTTTCTTTGTTTTAATTTCATGGTCATTGAAAGTCTCGCTTGGTTAGTTTAATAATTAAGTCATAAATGTGCAGAGATTTACTCAGCTGCCCACCACCATTAAATTCTCTTGTCTTTGATTATGGCCTTATCACTGAGCCAGGCAGTAACTTGTCTTGCTTCCTGTATGTTCAGTCTCTTGATCAAATTGAGATGAGAGCTTGGCAACTTTTCAGGTTTTTCTTGAGCGTGCACATAACCCGTACATTCTTGTAGCTTTCTAACCCAGAAGCAACTGTGAACATTTCAAATCCCCCCCATGTTGTATTTCCTAGCTTTTATTTTTTGTGTTTTGATTAGTGTGCTGGATAGTTTTCGTGTCAACTTGACACACCTGGGTTGAGGGAGCCTCAATCTGGGAATTGCTTCTATTGGACTGGCCTGTGGCCATGTCTGAAGTGCATCTTCTTGATGAGTGATGTGGGAGGGCCTAGCCCACTGTGGGTGGTGCCACCCTTGGGCAGGTGGGCCTGTGTTGCATAAGAAAGCAGGCTGAGCAGGGGCCAAGGGAGCAAGCCTGTAAGCAGCGTTCCTCCATGGCCTGTGCTCCAGCTCCTGCCTCCAGGTTCCTGCCCTGAGTTCCTACCTTGGGCTCCCTGATGAACTGCGACCTGGGAGTTGTAAGCTGAATAAACCCTTTCCTCCCCAAGTTGGCAGTGGTCAGAGTATTTTGTCACAGCAATGAAGAAACAAACTAGGACAATTAGCCTTTTGTTTGTCCCAACTACTATCATCTGCCTTCTCAGACAGCCTTGTCTGAGATGTTAAACAGTTGCCTTCATTGTTTTGGACAGATGCCCACATGGAAAAGACAGGTTGTTAGCACAAGCTCTGAAAAGGTCACATAGAGACAGCCTGTGGATATGGTCATCCAGAGAACAACCAGATAAGTGAAATAACAGTGGTCGTGGGGCTTTGAAGTAGTTCCAGTCCTATTCTGTCTGAGTGGCTGCCAGACTGATTTTCACTGCAGTTGTATTCTCTTGGTTTTCAAACTACTAAGGAATCAGAAAGTGGAGAAGAGAGTAAAAGTTAACATGCCACAGAGCTTATTCCTACAGCCAGCCCTTTCCTTTGAGTAAATTCCCTTTTAAGCTTTTGGATAATTTCTAGAATTCTGGAGTTGATTTTGCTGGTACTTACCAAGATGATTTTTGCTCTATCTTAATAATATGCCCTTGAATAAATTTAAAGAAAACATTTAGCATATAATTAAAGTATTACATTTAGTCAGGGCTTAGAAGATTAAAGTACAAATACAATTTTTTTTTCTAGTTCTAAAATTTAATCAGTAGCTCAGAGTTATTTAACTGTGATTTGATAAAACTAAGTTGGTTAAAAAAAAGAAAACATGCCAGACCTTGTGGCACAAATCTATAGTCTTGGTGACTAGAGAGGCTATGGCAAGAAGAGCACATACTCAGGACCTGCCCAGCTGAGAGTGAATTCATAACAGGCCTGGGTAATATGGTAAGGCCCTGCCTCAAAGTAAACAAAAGAAAAATGGATTGGAGCTATAACTCAATGATAAGAGTGGTTGCTTCGCATTTGTGAGGTCTGGACTTCAATCCCTAATACTACTGAAGCCCCCCAAAAAGTTTTGAGTCAAAAATTTTAAAAACACCCAATACCTTTGCTAATAGTCTATATTTGAAGAAAATATATTGCTTGAAGTTTATTTAGAATGTATCAACCTAAAACTTGACGTATATTGTCTACACTATCATTTGCTTATGTGGGGGGAAATTGATTCATGGCAGCCATGAAAAGATCCATAATGTGTAAAACAAAACTACTTCTCATTATTGGTATTCTAGCAGATTGTTGATAAGTACTCACATAATTATTTAGATTTATATAGATTAGTGGTTGCATAATGAGAAACCTGAATTATAAATCACTTTGGAAATAGAGAGTTAGAAAGTTGAATAAATTGCCATATGTAACTTGTTTTGGGGGTCTTGGAGGGAATTTTTGTTATTGTTGTTTGTTTTGTTTTTTGTCTTTTTGAGGCAGGGTCTCCTTGTAGCCCCAAATAGCCTGGAGCTCTCACAGAGATCCTCTTGCCTCAGCCTTCTGAGTGCTGGGACTAGAGGCGTGTTCTACCATACCAGGCTTAAATGTTATAATTTTAAATCCTGTTGAGTTTAGAGGTCTATGTATTCATATGATAACTATTCATTTGACTTATAAACATTTAACCTCATTTAGAAAAACTTTCTGTTTTTTTAAGATACGTTTTTATTTTTAGTTATATGTATGTGTGTCTGTGTTGAGTATGTGTATCAGTGCAATTGCCCACAGAGGCCAGAAGAGGGCATTGTATTCCCTGGAGCTGGAGTTGCGGGTAGGTCTGTGCTTCCTGATGTGGATCCTCTGCAGGAGTAGTACTCTGAGATATCGCTCCAGCCAGCACCAATGTTTCTAACTTTGGGAAATCTTCAGATCCCCTTTCTCTGAATTTAAGGACACCTAAATGGAGTTGCTTTTCCTGTCATTAATGTGAGAGTAGTTGACTTAATTGTTGGATAAGAGTGTATTACAGGAATAAGCCTTAGAAATTTATCCATTTCTCTCTCCCGAACCAGATCTTTAGTTTTTATTGTGTATTGAAGGAAATTCTTTCATACCTATGCCTGTTGACTTTATCTGCATGCACACAAAGCATATTCTTGCTTTCTATAACCAAAAGACATATTTTTAATTTTCCTACCATTTTAAAGAAGTACATATACTTCAATACAGAAAAAGTGTACATTTGTTCCTCTCTTGGCTGCATGGTACATTATTGATCATTTTAGCTAGACAGTGCATCTAGAATTTGTATAAATCACATCTTGTGATTGAGAACCCATGGCAGCTCACAGAATGTCATCTTGAAAATTTGAATTAAACATCTTAGAAATACAGTTGCTAGGGGATATGGGGGATATATATATATATTCACATAAAAATTAAAACAGTACTGAAAGAGAAAGGTAGTATACAGGTAGGATAATCATATTAGAAACATCACTGCTGTTGGGGGGGGATGGAGAGATGGCTCATTGGTTAAGAACACTGACTGTTCTTGCAGAAGACCCGGGTTCAAATCCCAGCACCCACATGGTGGTTAACAACTGTCCGTAACTCCAGTTCCAGGGGATCAGATGGCCTCTTCTGTCCTCCACGTGCATTGCACGACATGGGTGCACTTACCTACATTCAGGCAATACACTCATACACATAAAATAAAAATGATAAATAAAACATTTTTTTTTAAAAGAAAAGAAACATCACTGTTGGGCAATTACCAAAATAGTAATTGATCCAGGCAAAAGTTGTTCATGTTGCTAAAATTAGTAGTTGAGAATTTGATAAGAAATAGAGTATTTACAAATTCTTGAATCTAATTCTAAAGGGAAAAATAGTTACTTTATCATAGAAAACCCTAACAAGACATCACCTTGAAACATAAAACTTAATATCATCAGTATTAAACAATGGACTGTAAAGACCATGATTTCTGGGGACTAGATAGCTACCTCAACAGTAAAGAGCACTGGGTGCTCTTATAGAGGACCCAGGTTCAGTTCCTAGCACCCACATGGCAGCTGACAACCATCTAGAGCTCCAATTCCACAAAATCTGATGTTCTGGGCACCACAGGCATTGCACACACATGTTGTGCTTATATGCATGCAGGTAAAACACTCATACACATAAAATATAATTAATTTTTTAAAATAGCATTATTTCTACCAAAAATGCACATTTTTCTGATTTAACAAACCCATATAACAAGTTATTCTACAAAACTAAGGTCCTAAAAACTATCAGGACCTTAAGAGACACAGAAAAATGAAAAAAGTGTTTTAGATTAAAATAAGGACTAGAATAAGGGCACAGTCTCTAGCACCTATAACCCCAGCACTTAGGAAACTAAGGCAGAAGGAGTACTATAACTTTGAGACCACTCTGCTATAGAGTAAGACTGTGTCTCAAAAAATGATAAAATAAGAGAACAAGGAAATGGCCATAGGTAGGTCAGTGCATAGTCATAGTTTAGATTCATGGAATAGTTGTGGAGGAAACAGGGATGATAAAGATACAGATTTTGAGTAAAGTAGATAAAATCTGAATGTGAACTGTAATTAAATGACATCATGCCAGCAATAGATTTCTCCTTTTAATGCTTGCAGTGGAGACAAGGAGAGGAAAGAATACATGATAAAGCAATTTTAAAAAGTGTAAATAGTGAATCTTAAAATTATCTGGGAGCCCTGTATCTTATTTATTATCAAAGTTTTCTGTAAATTTGAAAGTATATGAAAATGCTAATGCTGTAAGAGAGAGATGATTATTTATGCCTTATGCCTCTGACAAACCATAAATGCAACTACCTTTGATGAATACAAGTTTAGAAGATGACAAGAATTTGAAAGTGTGTAATTTTAATTGTAGTATTATGTAATTTTTTTTGTAGGTTGTCCCAGTTTTGGTGCATCTCCTGTCTGCTATCAGTACTGTTAGGCTTTACATTCCAAAAGATCTTCGGCCATTGGACAACAGACAGAGTGTTTTAAAATCAATACAGGTTTGTATGCTAGTTTTTTTTTTTAACTTAATATATAAATTTTATATGACTATAAATGGGATTTATCTAGAGATAATTGAAGTGCTTTTAAATATATTTCAGAAAAACTGTAAATACATATAATGCAGTTTCTTCATAAAGTAGTCACACACAGAGCTCTATGTGGCGATTTGTCCTCTGTATTCATCAACAAAGTACATTACTAGAGGTGGAGCCAAAACTATACCATTAATCTTGGTTTTATGATAAACATGATTTATGTTCTTCGTTATGGAGTAATGTTATTTTCACTGGGAGAAATATAACTTTTTAGAGAATTAATTTTTCTTCTAGAAATAAATGAAAAGTTAGTGAAAATGAGTTGTAACATTTACTTTACAATGAAGGTTCTATACTAGAATTGGGGAAAACAATGATAAATAAATGGGTTGCTTTCGTTGTAGTGCAAGAATTTTGAAGATGGGGCCCATAGGCTTCCTAAAGTGGATGATTCGCTTGAGAATTTTATAAACTCTTTATGGAGATGTAGATAGTGTTCTGAGAAAGTAATCCTTCAACATAAAACTGTCCTTAACTAGTCTCTTAGTAAAAACAAATATTGGAGGTTAAATAAAAGTATCATGTTCCCGTGAAATTCTTTCTGAAGCTTCAAAATAATACCGTAATTATAACAGAAATACACATTGGTCATTAAGTTAGGGTAAATAATGTTACCATCTGAAAAAAACCTGATCGCTTTGTTCTTTAGAAATGTGCCAGCTTTTATTTCGTTGTTTAAATTAGTTGGAATGAATTTTCTGTTGACTCAGTTTGTCGGCTATCAGGCTGCTTGCTTGTCTTACTTGCTGAGGCAAGTACCCCAAAATGCCTCAGCTTGAACCTTAACTTTAGCAGTGCTTAACTTAGGCTCACTTGGGCCCTATGTAAACAAGGTTAAACTGTTGTTTCCCTTGGTCTTTCGTAGACATTTCTGTCAGTCACCACACTTGAAGAAACAGGAAGAACTGCAAATGAGCCTGCTAAAAGTTGTGTGACTTGGTACTGGCACTAACTCCCCTTTGAATAGACAAACCTGTTGGGGAACTGCAATGTGTACAGAACAGTTTCTTGAAACAGCTTGCTTTATTAGCTTGTAACAGCAACATTCTAATAATTGTTCACCCATTGGATTCTTTGGTTTTTACTCTTACTGTGCTCCCCCACTAACCGCTTTTATTCTTTCTTTTTTCTGAGATGATTTCTCAGTATGTTGTCCAGTCTGGTCTCACACTCCTAAGGTTCAAGTGATCTTCATGTATAGGTTTCCTAAGTAGCTAGGACTACAGGTACAACCGTCACACTCAGCAAATAATTATGCTTATATACTGTTTTGTTTTTATAGGGCTTAGGGTAGAACTTAGGGCCCAGTGCATGCTAACTTATCAAATTCTATCTGTCCTTTAAGATCTCCAAAACTGAAATTCTCCTAGGGGAATACCAGCCTATAGTGAGCTATCACTTCTTTGAATTCATGCTTTTATAATGTAATCATGTAAGAAAGAAGTTAGCAATCAGAATCAAAAAAAGTCTAATTTCCAGAGGCTAGAGAGATGGTTCAACAGTTAAGAGCACTGGCTGCTCTTGCAGAGGACCTAGGTTCAGTTTCTCAGCACCCACATGGTGGCTAACAACCATCTATAACTCCAGTTCCAGAGGATTCAGTGCCCCTCTTCTGGCCTCCATGGGTCTGCACAACACTAGCACATGCAGGCAATACACTCAAGCACATAAAATAAAAACAAATCAAAAAATTTTTTAAAAATTGATTTGGGAGCTGGAGAGATGATGACTCAGTGGCTAAGAGCTCTAGCTGCTCTTGTCAAGGACCTGGGTTCAATTCCCAGCACCCACATGGTGGCTGACAACTGTCCATAACTCCAGTTCCAGTTCCAGGGGAGTCCGACACCTTCTGACCTTTGTGGGCATTGCATGACATGGGTGCACTTACATGCAGGCAATACACTCATACATATAAAAATAATAAAAAGAAAATATGAAAAGAAAATCGATTTCCAGCTTAGTGGTACCCTGGCTAGAAATACCTTCTCCCCACCCCAAAAAAAGAAAAAGCTCATCTGAAAATTGAATTTTGTACATAAGAGATGTGGAATACAGGGCTACTTATGATGGTAAGATGTTACAATAACCCTAATACACAGTAATGATTTTATTAGTAAATCATGCCACACCCAGAACTTTTGGATTTACTATGCAATGATAGATTTATTAGTGAATGATTTTATATCCCTTTGACAGTAAATCATAGTGTAGCAATTGAAAAGGAGTTTTCAAGCTGAGTGTATGTGTGGGGGTGTGTGGGGGGGTGTAATATATGTCTATAATTCTAGAACTCATGCTGGGAAATTGCTCCAGTGTAAATAGAAAAAAATATATGTAGGGGCCTTTTTATGTCCATGGGCATAGGAAAAAAATACCAAAACAGCATTAAAAGGAAATAGTGATTTAGTTTAATCTTACTAATTTCATATAAAAGAAAAAAATGATTTTTGCATATTTTGTTTCAGGAAGTTCAGAAGCGTTTTCCTGATGGTATTCCCTTATTAGATCCTATTGATGATATGGGCATTCAGGATCAAGGGCTGAAAAAAGTCATTCAGAAAGTAGAGGCTTTTGAGCATCGAATGTATTCGCATCCACTTCACAATGATCCAAATTTGGAAACTGTATATACACTTTGTGAAAAAAAGGCACAGGTAAAACAAAAACAGTTTTTATAGTAGAAATCTATATATTTCATTAAATGTGTTTTTCAATCTTGACCTATTTTTGAAACAAATGTCTATCTAGCTATCCTTTGAATAACAGCCAGCTTTGTGGCCTCTTAACCCTTCCTAGCCAGTCAAGATAGGCACAAAAACCTTGAACAGCAGCATACAAGAGGGATCAAAAATAGTTCACATATAGAAATATTTTTATTAGCCACATTAAGAAAAATAAATAATGGAACTAACAATAATTTTATTTCACTCAGTGTATCTATAATGTAATTTCAACATAGTTATATTCAAAATATAAAGGTTACTGAAAAAAAATAATTTAAAATACTGGGCTTCTCCTATTTAGCTTTAGCTATCAACTTGACATAGCCCCAAGTCTCAGGATTTCCTCAATCCAGTTGGCCTATAAACATGTCTGTGGTGCATTTTCTTGATTATCGATTGATGTGGGAGGGCCCAGCCCACTGAAGGTGGTGCCACCCCTCTGCAGTTGGTCCTGGGTTGTATAAGAAAGCAAGCTGAGCTTGGGCCAGAGGAGCAAGCCAGTAAGCAGAGTTTCTCCATGGCTCTTGCTTCAGCTCCTGCCCTGACTTCCATCAGTGATGAACTGTGATCTGGAAGTGTATGCCAATAACCCCTTCCCTCCCCAACTTGCTTTTGGTAATAGTGTTTATCACAATGGAAAGCAAACTGAAACAGGGTTCATTAAGCTGTAGATCTTTAATTCTTGTAGTATTCCGTACAGTGTTTTGTTCTGCTCATGTGGGCATCCTCAGTCAAATCCTAAAATACCTTTTATTTTTCTGACAGACCTGATAAGTCATGCTAGTTTACACATAGCTCTCTAACATAGAAAACAATTCTTTCCATAATGCAACATGACAGTTCATTAGTTCATAGCAGTAGATTAAA
>NW_008344185.1:1926890-1984008 GCF_000622305.1 Nannospalax galili | reverse complement strand
TTTTTTTTTTTTTTTTATGCTAGGGATTGAACTCATGACCTTATTTGTACATACTGGGCAAATACCCTACTACCGTGCTACATCCCACCCTTTATTATAAAAATACAATGAATAATACAGATCATTGGAAATGTAACTTCTGGATAAACATAATTAATTGTTGATCAACTTTATCATTCCTCACCCTTAATTGTATCTATTATAATATTTAACAGTCTGAAAAAAATTAGTTTTGAATTCTAGTTTCTTACTCCATAAGCTTTTGGAGTTTTTCTTGTTTCTGAATTTTTTAAAAAAATATTTATTATTTTTATTTTATGTGTATGCGTATATTGCCTGCATGCACTTAAGTGCACCTGTGTTGTGCAGTGCCCACGGAGGACAGAAGAGGCTGTTGGATCCCCTGGAACTGGAGTTACAGACAATTGTTAGCTGCCATGTCGGTGCTGGGATTTGAACCCAGATCTTCTTCAACAACAGTCAGTGTTCTTAACCACTGAGCCATCTCTCCAGCCCCATTGTTTCTGAATTTAAAGACTCTATTTCAGAATATGTTTTCCTTCTTGTTCTTGTACTTCCTTCCATACTCTTGCCACAGTTAGAAAATATGTAATACTTATCAATTACCTGATTGAAAAATTATTTTGCATAAAGAGTGAACTTTAAAGGAAGACTGATTTAGGGCTGAAGAGATGGCTCAGTAGTTAAGAGCACTGGCTGCTCTTGCAGATAATCCAGGTTCAGTTCCCAGCACTCACATGGTGGCTAGCAGCCATCAGTAACTCTAGATCCATGGGATCTGATGCCCTCATCTGACCTCCTCGAGCATTGTAGGCCTGCAGTACGCTTAGATTTGTGCATCCAAAACACTCATACACATAAAAAATAAAGTTCTAGTTTCTTTTTTTTTTTTTTTTTTTTTTTTTTTAATCTATTTCTCTTTACTAAAGCCACTGAAAATTTGTGGGCAAAGAAGAAGAAAACATTGCCGAATGTCACAGAGAAAATATAGGTAGTCAAGAAAAAAAATTCATGGCTGGAGTGATGGCTCAGTGGCTAAGAGCACTGACTGCTCTTACAGAGGACCCAGGTTCAGTTCCCAGTACCCACATGGCTACTAACAACCATCCATAACTCTAGTTCCAGGGGATCTGATGCCCTGTTCTGACCTCCACAGGCATTGCATGACACAGGTGCACTTCCATACATGCAGGCAATATATTCATACACATAAAATAAAAATAATAGTTTTTAAAGAAAAAAATTCACGAACTGCCAGATTTCTTTGAACACTATTCTCTAAAATACTTGATTCTCTAATAATAAAAAGCTGGAAATTTGGATTGGTATTTTAGAAGCATGGTTATCACATGAATTTTGTCTTGAGAGAACTTGTCCTAATTTGCCACTGACTTTCTCTCCCCTTTTCTACCTTGTCTAGCTGACAATCAGCCAACTCCACTGCACCACCACTTTCTACATTCTCTCACCAAAGCAAGAGCCTTATTGTGTTCCTCAACTTCTTGGGCTTTATTCAATTCCCAGTGTCTCCACATCCTGCTTTCTATTTTTCACATGGACAGTTTGTGCTTTCTGTGAGCTTAACATTTTAGTTAATGTTTTAAGAACTTTTCAGATATTCTTCCTCTCATGGAATTGCATCTAAACTCCTATATACTGTTCATATGCACTCTTACCTGTCTTGAAGTTTTAAATGGAGAAGTGTGTGGATAAGATGGCATTATAAACTACTTTTTGTTTTGGTTCATGAGCTAATTTCACTTTATATTATTCAGTTTGTAATCAAATTGTCTCTACTTTCATATGCCATAGATTGCAATAGATATTAAATCTGCTAAGCGAGAACTGAAGAAAGCAAGAACTGTCCTACAAATGGATGAGCTCAAATGTCGCAAACGTGTTTTAAGAAGGTTGGGCTTTGCTACCTCTTCTGATGTCATAGAGATGAAAGGACGAGTGGCTTGCGAAATAAGCAGGTAAGATGTGGTTCTTCTACAAAGTTGATTTTTAAATGTCATTACTATTTTTTTAATATTCATGTTTTTTAATGTTATGTATATGAGTATATTGCCTGCATGTGTGTAAATGCACTGGTGTCATGCAATGCCTGAAGAAATCAAAGGAGGGCATCAGATTCCCTGGAACTGGAGTTACGGGCAGTCGTTAGCTGCCCTATGGGTGCTGACATGAAACCCAGATCCTCTGGAAGAATAGCAAGTGTTCTTAACCACTGAGACACTTTCCAGCCCCAAGAACTGAGTTTTAAATTGTATGCTGTTTTAATTTGAAATGTCCCATGCAAATGGCAGTCTGTATAGATCAGTGCAATTCTAGACGACAACATGGAGTAGATGGTGCTATTTTGGCCTTCTTTAGAAAATAAAAGGACTGGGCATGGTGGTGCACCCTTTAATCCTAGCACTTAGGAGGCAGAGGCAGGCAGATCTCTGAACTGGAGGCCAACCTGGTCTACATTCCAGGCCAAGTTAGGAATCAATCAGTCAATCAATTGGTTGGTCAATCAATCAATAAATAGTAGGTAAGTAGGTAGGTAAGTAAAAGTAAGTAAGTAAATAAGTAAGTAAAGTAAATAAAAGTAAGTCAGGAGACCCTGCCAATCAATCAATCAATCAATGTAAGTAGATAAATAAAATGAAAAAACAGTTTACAATACCATCTTTAAAATTCATCAGTTATTTGCATCATGACAAATGTTTCCTGCCTTAGAAGCCAACTTAACTCTATTCTTAATTTGAAAGTCATAGGCTAGTGGTCATACGGCATCCTTCCTGAAGGTGTATTTGGTTTTGTCCATGCTATGGGGGTGCCATCATTCTTGATGCATAAGAGACAGTTTTAAGACATTTTTTAAATGTTCTCAGCATGGCACCAGTGGACATGGCTAGACGATCACAGACATAGTAAATGGTTTGGTTTGCAGCATTCCTGGTACAGGGTTATTCATGCTTTCCATCTGTCCACATGCTAGAAACTCAGCAGTGTGCATGGATTAGAAGGTGATATGGTAAAGAGGACAGCACTTGGTCATTAAAGAGATCACTGACTAATCAGCATCAACTCATTGTTATCAGTGGGTACTGTGATATTGGATTCTCTAAAGAAGCCATGAGTCCAGAAATTTAGGTCAAGTCTTCATATGAATACAGAATTATTTATTTAGTTGGTAAGCCAGCCAAATAAAAGATTTAAGTTAGATCTGGCTCATGGGCTTGTAGTTTTTTCCCATCTATAGTAGAGTTCAGCTTTTAGTTAAATCTGCCCACCATAATACAGTTATTCATACACTAAAGTTAATGTTACCGGAATTATTTCCTTTTTGTGTTACCTAGAGTTGAATGATTGACATAGGAATTAACATGAGCTAGATTTCATCTTGGAAGAATGAGTATTGACTCTGTCCAGATACATTTAACAATATATCAAAATACATTATTTTCTCTCAAAATTTGTAAGGACTTTGAGTCAGTCTAGACTCTTGTCTTTCCTCCTATATCTTCTTGTTTTCCTTGTGTCCTTCTGACCCTTCCCACTAACTTGTGTGCTTTCTCGCTTTTTCTTGCCTAGATGTATGTACTGGCCTCTTTTAATTGTTCGTTTTGCCTATTCTTTGAGTTTCTGTGTATTCTTTAGACTGCTATCAGAATATTCTTTTTAAACCACAAATCTTGTGTTATTTTGCAAATCTTTTGTCAGAGATTTCCTATTGCTTTTAGGATAAATTCCAGAACTTTGTACACACCTGCTCTTCCCTAGCTAGACTATTGCCACATTCCACAGGTGCCGTTTCTTTTGCTTAGTATGAATTTTTCTTCACCATTACCTCACAGTTTCCTACATATTTTTTGCCAAGACCTTATGAAACTTGGTATGCATTTCTCCAGTCTGACTTTAGGGCCCAGAACTTTTCACATATAAACATCTGTCCATCTGTCTAAGCTTCTTTTAGAGCATTCTGCTAGATCACTGTGATGTGATCGATGGCCACCTCGTCCGCCTCCCACATTAAACTATATAACCTTGAAGTGACTGTGCCTCATTTATACTGTCCTTTTTTGCTTGACATACATCTCAGTTTACCTTGGTAAACCTAAATTTTTTTTTAATTTTATGTTTAAAGTTATAGTGATAAAAATTAATAGTTTCTAGTTTTATTCTTTCTTAGAATAAAATCTCCTTAAAATGTAGAAAATTTTATCTCTTGTTTTAAGTAATACTCTTATAATAACTGTTATGGATCTATTAAATCCTTTATAAGTAAAGTAATTTATAGGGTCTTGATTATAGAAATTTAGAATACCATCTTTACAATCTAATTCAGAAGATAACACAAGGATTAATATAGAAAAAGGGGTGAAGCTGAAATTGGTCATATTCTCAAACATAAAATCCTCAGGCCTTAGAGTCAGAGGGGCTATGCGTGGTAGCTCATGCCTGTAATTCAGCACTCAGGCTGATGCAGGAAGATCATTGTGAGCTTGAGGCCAGCCTGAGCCAGTGAATTGGAGACCTTTCCTCAAAACCAAACAATGAGTATGAAATGTATTTCTAGAGACAAAAAGGAAATACAAAATTCTTATTTAGTTGTTCAACAAAGAATTACATGCTATTTTTTTATAAGAACCTGAACCATCTTATAAAACTACTGTAACAATAGGTTTTCACCTTTAGTCATGATTTGTTTATCAAATTTTTCCTGATACTTTGTGTATAGGCAAATGTTGAAGGCAGTTGAATATATGATGAAATTGGAAAGAATTATATGAAGAAACAAAAAAACTTTGCTTGAATAATCTAGTCATAATAGTGAATATACTACCTTTTAAAAAAAACTTTGCTTGAATAATCTAGTCATAATAGTGAATATACTACCTTTTAAAAAAAACTTTGCTTGAATAATCTAGTCATAATAGTGAATATGCTACCTTTTAATATAGCTCTAAATATGAAAATGTTTACAGTTACAGAGCAGAAAACATGACCTACCTTCTCCCTAATAAAAATTTCCAACCTTTGTGGGCTAGAGAAATGGCTCAGCAGTTCCTTTGCAGAAGACCTGGATTCAATTCCCAGCACCCACATAACAACTAACAACTGTCATTTCTAGGGGAATCTGACCTCTTAATTGCATGACACTCTGTATGCATGCAATTAAAAATAATAAAGTATTTTTAAAATGTCCAGCCTTTGAAAAATATTTATTTTGATGATGCAAAAGAGGAACCTGAAATGATTAGCTATAGCCTAATGAAATCAGGAATCCATCATCCATTTGGACAGGGCAAGTTTAAGAAGCAGAATTATTGATGAGCTGGTCTCTATTCAAGATGTATTTAAAATTTAGAATTAGATATTTTTCAAAATTTATAGATGAGAGCTGATGAGCAACATTTGTTATATTCAAAAGCTTTGCTAGGCATGGCGGCGAACACCTTTAATCCCAGCACTAGGGAGGCAGAGGCAAGCATATTTCTGTGAGTTCCAAGCCAGTAGGGCTACATAGTGAGACCCTTTCAAAACAAACAAGCAAACAAACAAAAAATGGTTTTACCTGTTTGGGCTACAGAGACTCTTAATACTAGCAAAATGAAGTGCAAAAATGGATCTCATGGGTACATTCTAATTGAGATTTCTAATAAAATTCCTTTCTATTATTTCTTCTTAAAATTGTTATAAAGTGCCCATTTTGTGTTATTTATATATTGGCAGATATGAAGGTATATCATTTCCTTTGTAAATCTTCATTACTCCTCACTTATTACTCCTTTTGTTAAAATAATATATTTTGTTAAAGATATATTCTTCATATTCTGAGTTGTGAAATGTATTCTTTTCTAGTGCTGATGAACTCCTTCTAACTGAGATGATGTTTAATGGGCTTTTCAACGACCTTTCTGCAGAACAGGCAACCGCGCTTTTAAGCTGCTTTGTATTTCAAGAGAATGTGAGTTAATAGATGATTTATTATTATTTATTCACACATGTAGTTTTGATTAAATAGTATAATGGGCTGGGCGTGGTGGTGCACACCTTTAATCCCAGCACTTGGGAGGCAGAGGCGGGCGGATCCCTGTGAGTTCAAGGCCAGCCTGGTCTACAAAGTGAGTTCCTGGAAAGCTGGGGCTATAGGGAGATCATGTCTCAAAAAGACCAAATAAATAAATAGTATAATGGATATTCTTAATTATGACTGTTTCATGTTTATGTATTATGAATATTAATTAGAAAGCAGAAATATTAACACAAATATAATTACATAAGTTGATACTATCAGAAAGGAGAATAGAGTAAGATCTTATTTGTGAGCAGTCATTAATAATATTTCAAGTTTTAAAATTTGTTGTATAACCCTTTATGTGATGGTCTGGCCTAATCTGTCCTAGAAAGAACAAGGATAAGTAAGCCACCAGACATGTGATTCATGATGTACCTCTCAGCTCTTGGGAGGCAGAGGCAACAGTATTGCCATGAATTTGAACCAACCTCGTCTAAATAGAGTTCTAGACCTATAGAACTACAGAATGAAGCCATCTCTAAAAAAGTAGTAATAGTAAGTGAAAATAAAATTAAAATTAGGAGCATTAGATGTAGTGGAGCAGACCTGTGATCTCAGTACTTGGGAGGTAGAACCAGGAGGATCAGAAATTCAAGGTCATCCTCTGTTACATAGTGAGTTCAAGGCTAGCCTCAATACAGAAAAAAAGGAAAAAGAAAATTAGGAAAATCTAATATAGATAAAGCAAGATCATGAGATTGAATTAAACATACATTATTGTTAGAGATCACTGTGAAGCCGTTGATCCTTTTAGAGACTGAAAACTGTCATAAGGTTTGAGGCAGTGACATTAAAAGTCTTACTGATTAACACTAATTTTTTTCATGTAAGTCATTAGTTCATTGTTAACGCTTAAGAAATCTAAAAATGGCAGATTGTGGTGGGACAGAAGTGAAGGCAGGAAGATCCTAAGTTTGAGGCCACCTGGGATACATGGGGGAAAAAGAAAAGGAAATAAAAAATGTCTGGGCTGAGGCTGTAGCTCAGTGGTATAGCACTTGCTCCATATATCTAACGCCCTGAGCTTGATCCCAACTGCCGTACAGAACAAGAGAAGAAATCTCAAATTCAAGGTCTGTGTGGAACACGTAAGAATACAAACTATCCTGTTATTGCATTCCAGAAGCTAGTGTGGTTAATTTTAAAAAATAAAATTTGGAGCTGGAGAGATGGCTCAGTGGTTAAGAGTACCGGCTGCTCTTGCAGTGTACTCTTGCAGAAGACCAGGGTTCTATTCCCAGCACCCACATGGTTGCTAACAACTGCCCATAACTCCAGTTCCATGGGATCCAATGCCCTCTTCTGACCTCCTTGGACATTGCATGACACCAGTGCATTTACATACATGCAGGCAATATACTCATATACATAAAATAAAAATAAATAATAAATAAAATATTTTTAAAATAATAAAATTTGTTTCATTCAAATTAAAGGCTTTATTCATTGCAATGTAGATAAAATGAGAGTATGACAAAACATTTGCCTTCTAAAATGATTTAATATTGTTATCTAAATCTTTAAAGAGACTCTCTCTTATTACATATAGTTTAATTTTTTGGTGTTTTTGAGACAGGGTCTCCCTGTAGCACCAGCTGGCCTGGAACTCACTATCTAGACCAGGCTGGCCTCGAACTCACAGAGATCTGCCTACCTCTGCCTCCCAAGTGCTGGGATTAAAGGCATGTGCCACCACGCCCGGCATATAGTTTAATTTTTAAGTAAACTATATCTGACAGATTTTGTTTTTCAGTTCTACCATTGGTTTGAATGCCTCCTAATTATTTTTCTACTTGTTTGTGCATTCATTTATTAGATCAAATGTATTACTATTGAAGTTGGGGGGTAATCTCCCATGTCCCTGAATCCTCATTAGAACTATAGCTATAGTGGCCTAGATAACAAATAGGATACTAGTTGAACAAACAATTCTGTGTCTCCCCTTCTGAGACTGCCTGGAGTGAACCTAGGAGTAATCTACTTATAAGAAGAATGTAGTACTTGACAGAGTATGTGTGGTACTTGTCATAGGTTCACATTTTTATTTAATTAGTTCCCAAGACAATAGTTAAGGATATTTATTCAGTCTCCTTTGAATAGATTTAAGATTCAACATTGGGATTGATGGTCTTTCTGTTTTTGTTTTTATGGATCTTAAGTTTACAGTAATCCTGATTTCTAAGAGGCCTGTTTGAGTTTAACCAAACCATAATCCTTTTTTTTTTAATTATTTTTTGCTTATTTTTATTCTATTGTGTATGCATGTATTGTGTGCATGTATGCAAGTGACCCATGTTGTACAATGACCATGGAGGACAGAAGAGGACGTCAGATCCCCTGGAACTGGAGTTATGGACAGTTGTTAGCTGCCATGTGGGCGCTGGGATTCGAACCCAGGTTTTCTGCAAGAACAGCCAGTGCTCTTAACCACTGAGCCATCCCTCCAGCCCCAGCAAACCATAATTCTTAAATCTTAGAGCAAGATGTCACCATGTGGGGTTAAGGTTTGTTAGTAAAACCACACTGTGTTACATTCATTGGCATCATTTCTTACGGTAGAACCTTTGAACATTTAGATGAAAATTGTACTAAAAGTCACAAGAAGTTGTGGAGCCAGAAAGAATAAATGAAATAAAATACCTATAAGATGAAGTTTGCTTAAAGCACTAACTTCAATTTTAAAATGAGTTTTAAAAACTGCTATCACATTTTTTTTTCAGTAACATTTAAAGTTTAAATATTTCATAAATCTTTCTAATGTAAAGATCAAGTATCCACAAGAATTTATTAAGCTCTTCACGTATGCAAGGCATAGATCTAGGCCTAGAGAAACAGCATGAGTATTTGCTTTCATGACTAAATGTGGGTGAGTGAAGAAGTAGAGGGCTGGATAGAGATACCTGGTGGCTGAAGTTCCTGTTTTAATAAGGATAACTGGAAAAAGCTTCACCAATTTGAAATTTGAATTGAAACCTAAATGAAAGGTGAAGGAGCAAAATGTACATACCCAGAGAGCACCACTTGTCCTGCTCAGATCAGGACCAATGTCTTCCACTCATAGTGGCCAGAAGAAAGAAAGGTGATGTATATCTTGCTTGCTAATAGCATAATATCAAAATCATTTAGCATCCTGTGAGGTTTTTTGTTTTGTTTTGGGTTTTTTTTGGGGGGGGGCTCTTTCCGAGGCAGGGTCTCCCTGTAGTCCTAGCTGGCCTGGAACTCACAGAGATACACTTGCCTCTGAGTACTGGGATTAAAGACGTATGCCACCATACCCGTTTCAGTGTTTTACTGAAAAATATTTATTATTTATTTTTATTTTATGTGTATGAGTGTATTGCCTAAATGTATTTAAGTGCACTCATGTTGTGCAGTGTCCAAGGAGGTCAGAAGAGGGCATCAGATTCCACTGGAACTGGAGTTACAGATGGTTGTTAGCTGCCATGTGGGTGCTAGCACTCAAACCTGGGTCCTCTTAACCACTGAGCCATCTCTCCAGCCCCTCATCCTGTGTTCTTTACATTCATTCTGACAATTTTCCTTTTTCATAGTTATGTTGATAAACTTTGGTTTTAACAAGAATACTACAAAATGTGCCTGATGACTTCTTACATAACATGCTTTATGGATAAACATACATACGAACATATACACACACAGTACAAATAAGCAACCAAGTCCTATATAACTACCAGTGCAAATGATACTGCAACTAACCAATAGTTCCTTTCTGAAACATTAACCTAGAAGCTGAACCAAGCAGCACAAGTGTCTGTAATCTAGGCATACCTTCAGAAAATGGGAGGCAGAAACAAAAGAATCTCCAGAAGCTTGCAGGACACCTAGCCTAGCTTTCACACACTTGGATAAAGACACCTGTCTGTAACAGAGTAGAATAATCAGGGGCTACACACAAAGGTTGCCTCTAACCTCGACGTGCAGACCCACACATCTCTCTTTTGTACATAGAAGATAACTATAATTATTGTTTAATCTTGAGACCTCCCTCATATAGACTATTCTTTCAGTAATTTTATTTTTGTATCTTCAATAAATAATATTTTATATTTTTATCACAGCTTCTCAGATTTGAGGATCTGGCTTTCTTCTTTAACAGGGAAAGAATCCAACACAGAATTCAAGTAGCTTTTCTAGTTTTATTTAGCTGGTTAGTGATAGACTTGAAATTCCATTATCTGAATAAGAAATCAACAGCTCTTAACTATTGGGAAAGCAACATTAAAATTATTGAAAATCAGCAGGGTGTGGTGGTTCATGCTGTTGATGCCAACACAAGGCAAAGACAGGTGGATCTCTTGGGTTCTGGCCCAGTCTTGTCTACATAGCAAGTTCCAGGCCAGCCAGGGCTACACAGTGAGACCCTGTCTCAAAAAATTAAAAGAGTATCAAAAGTTAAACTATGGGCTATTTATACTTGATTAGAGAGCTAGAAATATCTAGGTAAAAGTAAAATTAGGGACATTATTTTAAATGTTGTTATTTATCCTACATTTTCTACAAACTGTTTCCTAGAATTAAAAATCGGTTCATAATTAAACTATGATTTAACCATGTTTAATGTTAATGTAACTAAATTACTATGTTTATTTACAATATTTGCTTTCTTCCTCAGTTCCATTTATACTTAAAAAAAAAATAGCCTGGTTAGCACATTTTGCAAAGTTAACGGAATAGTATTTTCCTATAAAATGTGATAATTGAGGATA
Source organism: Nannospalax galili (assembly GCF_000622305.1). Taxonomy (NCBI): domain Eukaryota; kingdom Metazoa; phylum Chordata; class Mammalia; order Rodentia; family Spalacidae; genus Nannospalax; species Nannospalax galili. The sequence continues at coordinate 1,973,187 of NW_008344185.1, read as the reverse complement.
AGAAGAGTGGCAGTTTTGCTTATATAACTAAAAGTTGATTAGGAATTCAAAATGATAATGACTAAATATAATTTGACATGGTGTACTTTAAGCTTGGGTTTCTATATCTCATTTTTCTTTTCTTTTCTTAGTCTAGTGAGATGCCTAAATTAACAGAACAGTTAGCCGGACCACTTCGCCAAATGCAGGTAAGACAGTCATTATAAAAAATTCTCCAGCACCCCCCCCCACACACATGAAGGTTAATCATAATGCCTTATCTCACCACAGAGTAAATACATTTGGTATCAGTTAATGTTATATAATATTTTATTAACTGTTTTGACTTTCAGCTTAGTAATCAAACATTCTCCTTCGTTATTGCAGTGGATTATATGGAGACCATAAGTGCAGATTTAAAGCTGAATAACAACCAGGCATGGTGGCACACACCTTTAATCCTAGCACACAGGAGGGCAGAGGCAGGCACATCTTCATGAGTTCTAGGCCAGCCAGGGTTTCACAGTAAGACTCTGCTTCAAAAAATAATAAATAAAACTGAATAACAAGAATATGATATACTGACATTGTATCATTTTCTTAGTATTAAAAAATGACATTTTATGCTAGATTTATTTATTTTTTAAATATTTTATTATTTTTATTTTATGTGTATGAGTGTATTGTCTGCATGTATGTGAGTGCACCCGTGTTGTGCAATGCCACAGAGGTCAGAAGAGGGCTTCAGATTTCCCTTGTACTGGAGTTAAGGACGGTTCGTAGCTGCCGTGTGGGTGCTGGGAATTGAACCTGGGTCCTCTGCAAGAACAGTCAGTGCTCTTAACCACTGAGCCATCTCTCCAGTCCTTAGATTTATTTATTTTAAAAGTTGTTTGAGATTTATTTTTATCAATTTAAAAATTATGTGTATCAGGATGGGGGGGTTATGTGCACATGGGTATAAGTGCCCACATAGGCCAGAAGAGAACATCAGATCCCCTGGAGTTGGAGATATAGGCAGTTTTGAGCTGCCTGGCATGGGTGCTGGGAACTGAACTCAGGTCCTCAGGAAAAGCAGCAAGCACTCCTAACTTCTGAGCCACCTCACTAACCTGTTTAATTTTTTTTTATTACATTCTTATTACATGTAGGGGGATGCATGTTTGCTATGGTGCATGGGTGTAGATCAGTGGAAGAGGGTTCTCTCATTCTACCATGTAGGTCCTGGGGATTGAACTTAAGTTGTCAGGCTCTACAGCAGGTGGCCTTGCTGCTGAGCCATCTCACTGACCCATAATTTCATTTTTTACATTTTTTCCAATCCGGTTTACAGTAAAGTTTTTGTCTGTTTCATCATAAGAAATTATCTCTAGGTACCCAAAACCACAGTATCATTTAGAAATAAATTTGTCTTTTATTACTTTGTTTGGATTAACTGATTTTTTTTTCCTGCCTTTTTAAGCAATAGATAGATAAATAGGGGTAGATAAACCAAGACATTATAAGAGAGGAATAAAGTGTACCCCCCACTCACCAAAAGACACTTCAGTGGTACATTTCACATTTCTTACTATTACTAAGAAATGAGAAAATAAAATATTAAGATATATTTATTTGGGGAACTGAGAAGATAGGTCAGTCAGTAAAGTGCTTACCTTGTAAGCACAAGTACCTAAATTAATCCCCAGAACCCATGAAAAAAAGCCACAGTTTGTGGCACACGCTTGTAATCTGAGCTCTGGTAGTGGAGGCAGGTGAAGCCCTGGGACTTACTGGGTAGCTAGCCTAGCCTCATGGGCAGGTTTCAAGCCAGTGAGAAACCATCTCATAAACAAGATGGACGTACCTAAGAAACAACATCCCAGTGTCCTCTGGCTTCTACCTGCATGCACATGCTTGTGCACCCACACACACGGGCACAAACACGATTTATTTTGAAGAATTATTTTGCCATAGGATTTGTATTTCTCATATCTGTTTTATTACTATTTTTCATTTGTTCAGGAAACAACTTGAGATTAGTTAAATGCTACTCTTGAATAATTTTAATGGATTTTATGGATTTAATAGATTTTATAGAAAAAATATAACTAGCAAAGTAATTCCTGGGGCCTTGATATATTTTCTCAGCACTTCAACATCTTGAGAAAGCTTAGCTAGGTGATCGTTTAACAGTGTGAGGCACTGTGTCTGCTTAGAAGCAGAATGTCCAAATTCTATCTCTAAGATAGAAAAGCAATTTTAGAGAGTAAAACATGATTTAGTAGATTATAAGTAAAGTACTTTAACTATATCTTTTATCCTCAAAAAGGAGTGTGCTAAAAGAATTGCAAAAGTTTCAGCAGAAGCAAAACTGGAAATTGATGAGGAAACTTATCTAAGCTCATTCAAACCTCACTTAATGGATGTGGTGTATACCTGGGCAACTGGAGCTACATTCGCTCATATCTGCAAAATGACAGATGTCTTTGAAGGTATGGTTCAGTGTTCTTGCATACATAAGAAGTGAAGTGAGGGCTTAGTGGTAGAGTGCTTGACTAGCTTGTGTATGACCTTAGGTTTGGTCTCCAGCTCTAAGAGGGAGAACCAGAAGGAGAGAAGGAAGGAAGATGGAAGGACAGAAAATATGTCACTATCGTAAATAAAAAAGGAAAAGAGGTTTTAAAGTTTGGGGGTAATAATGCTGACACTTTGGGGACAAAAATCTTCTTAAGAAGTCTTGCATAATATATTTAGTAAGAGCATTCTGCTCATTATAAGTTCCTTAGTAAGCTTTTTTAACAGCATAGTCTGTGCCTGTGTCTACAGTCACGCATGATCCTAGTAAGTCATATGTTTGTGTGTATTTTTTTGCCTTTTGCTTTTGTTCTCTTGGTAAGAGCAGCAATTTGATGTAAGATTTCACTAAAAATAGCACAGGTAAAAAATGTGTGATCACTGCATGTCTAATAAATTTATTTCAGTTACATTATTATAGTATAAAGCAGATTAAATTTAATAAGCAGAATTTTAAGAAACAACTGGGATAAATTGTAATAAAAACATAAAGAGGATCTATAGCATAATTTTAATTGAATTATAAGTATTGGAAATTTAGAAGAAAATTTTTTAAAGATCATATTTTACAATGCTGTATTCATTGGGTAAAGATTGCACTTTGAGAGTTTTTTGGGCACAGAGACTTTTTTTAAGCACTGGGGTTTGAATATTTGCTAGGCAAGCACTCTACTACTGAGCTATATCATATGCCTGCCATGTAAAATTAGTTTTTGAGACAAAAAAGTCTCACTTTGTAGCTCTGGCTGGCCTGGAACTTGATATGTAGACCAGGCTGGCCTTGATCTCACAGAGATCTGCCTGCCTTCCGAATGCTGGCACTAAAGACCTATGGCATCACACCCAACTATTTTTTTTTTTTTTTTTTTTTTTTTGTCTTTTTGAGACAGGGTCTCCCTGTAGCCCCAGCTGTCCTGGAACTCACTATGTAGACCAGGCTGGCCTTGAACTCAGAGATCTGCCTGCCTCTGCCTCCCAAGTGCTGGGACTATAGGTGTGCACCATGCCTGGCTAGCAGTCAACAAACCTTTATTGTGCCCTGACTTTGGGCTAATGAGGGTGGAAGTAGGCCCCAGGGAGATCAGCTTATTTGGTGAGGTAGACAGTCCCATGTTTCAGATAGCAACTTCATATCCTCAGTGTAGCAGGTTCAGCTGGATCAGAAACTTACAGCCATTTTCAAGCCTCTTAAGTCAGACCTATGACCATAGCTCCTAGACTCTTAACCCAGGGGACCTTTGGCCATGCCCTGTACCTTTAACCACCCCGACATCCCCCTCAGGAAAGTCCTTCCAGTGAGAAGCCTTTTGAAAACTTGCCTGGACAGAATGCACATCCCTGGGATCCCATGCAAAATTTTTAATGGTGAATTTTATTTACTAAATTAGATTTTTACATCAAATTTCCTTAAAGATGAAAATAAATGAGCTTGGCTTTCATAGAGATTATTAAGGTAATATTAAAACATTACTATTGATTTATACCTCTGATTTGAGAAAAATATATTTTAATACTACTATTAAAGAAGTAATACATCATTGATTTTTATGAATGAGTTCTTACAATGCATAGATTAATACTGTGCTACAGAATGCTAAAATTTTAAACTAAATCCCTTTGCTGTATTGAACTTTAAGGGTTTTAGAGTTTTTGACGTTATAGTTTAGTACTTTTTTCTTTTTTTTCTTTTTTGGTCTTTTTGAGACAGGGTTTCCCTGTAGCACCAGCTGGCCTGGAACTCACTACGTAGACCAGGCTGGCCTTGAACTCAGAGAGATCTGCCTGTCTCTGCCTCCCAAGTGCTGGGACTACAGGTGTGCGCCACCACGCCTGGCTTAGTTTAGTACTTTTTAAAAAATTATAATGTATTTTCTTAGTAAATTTCTAAGTATCTACTAAATGACAGTGCTTGCAAATGAATGATATAGCCTGTCACTGGGAAAACCACTGTTCATTAAATAACTCAGTGTGCTAAGAGCTTTATAAAATTTACATCTAATCACCAAAATAGCGTTTCAGGTATTATCATCTCACTTTTCACAAGTTAAATAATTTTACTAATGTGATATGACACCATGGTTTGAACTTCATTTTTAAACCGTGCTCTACAGTATACTATCTCTACCCACAAAACTCGTGCTTGAAGGAATGGTAAGAAGGTCTCAGATAGTCCATAGTAGGTAGCAAAGGTTTAGTCTGTGAAAAGAAGGAAGCATGACAGCACTTGTTAACAGCAGTTAACACACAAGAATCCAAGTCACTGTATGACAAACAATATTTTTGTCTCAGAGGTACCTAGGCAATTAAATATAGTACCACTGCTTTTCAGTTGGCTAGCTTTTGGAACATAAAGACGAAATTAATGACTATTGTATACTTAAATAATTGAAAGACTTATTAATATGAGCTCATGTATATATAATGCCTGCTTCTCAGAGAACTTAAAACATTGACATATAACAATAGTGGTGCAGAGAAGGCTTTTTTGTTTTGTTTTAAAGTAATTATTAAAAAGCAAAAAAAAAACAATTTAGATGAATTCATGTTGGGTACTGTAAACATAGCTAAATACCTGTGGCTGGAGCAGTCATAGACCCTAGAGGAGAATCTACTACTGCCATTTTCCTAAACCAATACAATTTCTAATGGTATCCTAAATATTTATCCTTACACCACAGATAAATGTAGCTTTTACCCCTTATCAAAGAAGCTTCTTTTTGCAACAGATGGAGATGATTATAGAGACCCACAACTGGTCCAAAGGTGGAGAATGGGTGACTGTGGGGTACCCAGCCCCAGTTGATGCGTATGAAATACAATCCCTACACCCAAGGAACTACAAAGAATAAGGGGGAGGGGGGCGCAGAAAGACCAAGAGCCCAAGGACCAGGGCTCCTGCTGCTAGATAATGTCTTCTCGACATGACAGAGAAGCTGTACCCATGAAATCTCAGCAATATGGTTGACTGAACAAGGCCTACATGATGGCAACACCAGTCAACATGCCAACATGGATGGGGAAAATTTCACAAGTTGCATCTGTAGATGAAGAGCTACAGGCAGTCAATGGCTGCTGAAAGAGGAAAAATCAGTTTTTCCCAGGGACTAGTGCCCTAACCACCAATACCAAGTGGTCAGCCCTAAACACGTCATACTAGCACCACTGAATGGACTCAGTAGGTTTTTCCATATATACATTCATAAATACATATATGTAATGATAATAATTAGAGATCTGGAAGTTGAGAGGGAGTGGGGGGTCGGGGGGCAACAGGGGAGAGTGGGAATGAGGTAAATTCAGGACTCATGAAATTCGCAAAAAAATTAAACTTAGAAAAGCATTGGAAATGCTGAGGAAATCCGTTTCTGTCCTTAATGAGGACAGTAACTGTTTCATTCATAAAGTAGGTAAAGCTGTTATATAAAAGTGCTCTTACTTAACTAAGAGCCTGTAGTGTCATCTCATTAATAGGTCAATAAACTGTAATATATTGATATATTAAAAGTTTATTATTATTATTGAAATACTGATTCATGCTAGCATATGGCTGAATCTTGAATATGAGAGGCTGAAAGAGATAAACATGATTATGTTTGTAAAAAATTTCTAAATGGTTTTGTAAAGACAGAAGGCTAGCTAATGTTTGCCATGCTTGTGGAGACAGAATTGGGTGTGACTACTTAATGAGAACAGAGTTTTTTAGGAGGTGATTAAAAATGTTTGAAAATTAGTGATATTTATACAGCTGTGGATAAACTAAAAACCATTGAATTGTACATTGTTTAAAAGGATGAGTTTTATAAGTTGTTTCTTAGTAAAAGTTCTTCCAGATTATTAAAAAGGCAGGTATGCCAAATTGGGTACTTTAACATGGTTAAAATAGTGAATTTTATGTTACATGTATTTTACCCTTATTATATAAGAGGGGGGAAAAAGCAGTGACTAGCACGACTTTTATTTCTGGGAGGACCAGAAGAAAAAATGTTACATTAGGTTGCTGCTTCGGGTAGCATGGAAATGGTTATGGGTTTGAGGTTTTTATATTGTAATCCATCTAGCTGGTCCTAATTAGTGAGGCAGAATGAAAGTCTTGGACTACAGAGAACTGCAGTGGGTGGGAAAGGTGCTAGATAATTCACCACTTAACAGTAGTCTTCATTAATCCCTAAGGGGAGCCACCTCTGTGCTGCAGGGGACAGTTAAGTGTTTGTATCTGTACACAGTAATCTGTTGATGAGACTGGACAGCTACCAGAGCTCTTGGGGATGCAACCTGCACCTAGTGGCCTCATTTTCTTAATTGTTCTTTTGTTATCTGAAGCTGTGTCACAACTAAATTTTCCATTGTGTTTACAAAGTAAGAGTACTCTGACCTGATTGTGTGTTTTCTTGTTACTAGTTTTATACTTTATCTGAATTTACTTAGAATGCTGTGGCATCTGATAACTGGTGGTTTCTGGTTAAAATTAGTTACATTTGTAGAAATAGTAAAACAATATTAGTGTTTCTTGGTACACATTTGTGATCAGTCAAAACCGTGTGTATGAACCAGGTGCACAGTGGTGCCTACCTTCTTTAGTCCTACTCTGGGGAGACAGAGGCAGGCAGATATCTGAGATGGAGGCCAGCCTGGTCTACATAGGAAGTTCTAGACCAGCTGGGGTTATAGGGAGACCTTGTGTCAAAAAATAGCAACCAAATTCAAAGGAAAAAAAAGAACCCAAACAAAAGTTTGAGACAGTGCCTCACTTTTTGATGCCCTATATAGTGGCAGACTGAAAAAGATTGCATTCCAATCCTACACACCCTGCGAGCCTACCTATTCTGCTCCTTCCTAAAGTGCTGTATGTTTCTGTTTAAACCACCACCTGATTTAATTCTTTCTGAATAATTTGCTTAAATACTTAATATCTAGTTCCATATTTGTGACCATTTCTATTCCAGTTCCTTAGATGTCCAGAAGCTTCTGAAATGGGATTTCTTCTTCTTGTGAGGCAATATTAAAACAGCATTCCTAGGAAATCCGAGAACAACAGTAACAAGTCTAGCCAACCTATATTGAAGTCCTGTTGTGTTATGGACTTCTGTAAAGCACTTTACTTGTACTGTCTTACTTATAGCTCATAATAAGCAGGTGAAGTGGCATGTGTATTTACAAATGAGTAAGCTGAAGTTTCTCAAAGGTTAGTGAAGATTAGGAAGGAACAGTAAAGTGGTTTATTTTACAGAGGGTATAACCTGGGGCCTTGCACATGCTAGGAAAGCACACTACTGCTGAGCTAACTCTCCAGCCCTTTTTGTTTTTCAGTTTGAGACAGGGTCTTGCCATGCTGTCCAGGCTGACCTCGGCCTCCCAAGCAGTTGGGTTTACAGGCATCTGTCACTGTGCCTTGTTACCAGTTTACGTTTTGGAAATAATGCTTGAGACTTAAGATCTAAGGCATTCTAGCATTTATAACTCAAAAGAAGATAATACAGATGACCAGAAAGAAGTCATCAAGAAGAAAAGCAATGTGTCACTGGCCAGTAAGATCAAATAGTATTTAAAGTGGAATAAAGAGAAATGGCTATAGGATTTCATAATAACCTAAAAGCAGATTTACTGTTTACTGTCTTCCCCCAGGGAACTTCTACTACAGTAAATGCTCACATTTAAGATCAGCTTGCATTTGTTGATACTTAACACTGGACAGTTTCTAACAGGAACTTTTTTACATAGTCAAATTTATGGTGGTCAGTTTTCAGATCACTAAACTGAGGAAAGGAGAAGCTACCCATCTTGTCCGTTGTCCACACAGTTCCTTTCTGGAACTAGTATCCACACTTGATCTGCATAACTTCTCAATCTCCTATTGTTAGACATGTACGACGCTTTTAAGCTTATACTACTACAAACCATGAAGAACCTGAAACCCAGTTTTATACATTTACCATTGAAACTTAACACATTTCCGTGTGTTTTGATTCTTCCTTGAGTTGAATCTCAGTTGTTTATTCCCACTTGGGTAAACTGGAGCATAATGTGGAAGGGATTAAACAATAAGAGCCTTCAGCATTGAGTGGTGATTAAAAATTTGATGTTAATAATTCCAGTGTTGCAAGGAGTCAAAATGTGGCCCACCTTTCCTGCACCTTGCATTTAGAGAACTGGCATTCCTAATGTATTCTAGGCATTAAAAGTGGACTCCCCAGAGTCAGGCTACACTTGGAGAAAGGATCTCAATTCCCACCTTGCAAACAAGTCTGACAAGTGGTGGTGCCCACAGCTTCAGCTTTGATACAGACACTTGTTTTAGAATTGAGATCCATGGAGGAAAGGTTCATTTTTTCTTTGTATTACTTTGAGAACACACTGTGTGAAGAAATCACTGAGGAAACTGTTTACAAAGTCAGTGTGAATGGTTGCATCATTCAGATGACATACCCAATCCTGTTCTCTCCACAGAGTAATTAATATGCATGATATCCAGAATCCTGAGCAGGCCACACCCAGGGTTCTTGAATAATCTATACTTTGTGAGGCTTTTTTCCACTATCTGTGAACTTGTCCCTGCCTGACAGACTCCCCTATTCTTACAGGTTCAGATGAGATGCCATGCTTGCCAACCTTTCCCAAAGTTGTGCTTTGCTCTGCAAACCAGGTTTCCCCTCCTCTAAAAGGAAGTGGAATGTATTAATAAAATCTTTCTTTTGTGTAATCTTAGTGCCTAGCAGACAGCTGGTCAAGTTTGCTAGCCTATTGACTTCATGAGAAGTATGTGCCTTTTTAACTGCCTTATGTCCATCATAATAAATGTTCTATTCCTGATTGCATCCATTTTACAAGTGATCCATTCACTCCTTTTCTGTCCAGGCAGCATAATTCGTTGTATGAGGCGCCTGGAAGAACTCCTTCGACAAATGTGTCAGGCGGCAAAAGCCATTGGAAATACTGAGCTGGAAAACAAGTTTGCGGAAGGTTGGTGGCCTGTTTATAAGCCTTTTCTAGTAATTTAGATAAATCTTTAGATTTGAGCCCTTGACACAACTCTAAGAGTGCACAAAAAGATACTCTAGGCTTCAGTGGAGCTTATCTTGTGTGAGAAAGATCGACAAGTCAACAATAGAATGTATCAGATGGTCATCAAGTCTGCAAGAATAAAATGGGAAAAGATAGTAGCCTGGAGCCTCCATACAGAAGATGGCATTTAGGGCCTTTTATGTACGCTTGGAATGTTTGAGCAATAGCAGGAGGCTAGTGTGTTGGAGCAAAGTGAGCAGTGAGTAGAAGTTTGGGTTGGAGGGAAATGAACATGTAGTAAGTCTTAGCCTTACTCTCTGGTGATGGAGATTTGGAGTGCCAGAGTGGTATGTGCTGACTTCGACAATAACAATGTAATTCTCATTGCATTGGGGGCAAGTTTGAAGAGTAGCAAGGGGGATGCAGTGAACTCAGACCAGGAAGGATGGCTAAACCAAGCAAGGGATATTGTTTAAGTATAGCTTGTAAGTAGCTTAACATCTCCACCTGCCAAGATAAGACTATTAAAGTCAGTCCATGCTAGTTAGTGATTTTTTGCTAACAACTTAAGTGTATAAAAACTACCTTACATTTCCACACAAAGTTTATACTTTTCCTACTTTAGTATAAAAAGAATTTTCACATGGTAGCTAAAAACAATACTGTCTTCTGATAAAAAGATACATGCTTTAGATCAGTACTCCAACAGCTTAGTCCTTTTCCAGATGATCTTTTCTAATAGTCTTAGGTACCTACCCACACCACACACATAGTTGTAGTTGGCAATCAAAAGAATAAGAATCTGGCTTCCAAGTTTCCTTCAGGTGACTGTAAATGCCTCTAGGAATCTTTTAGGATAACAAGCTTTTTATTTTGGTTTCTCTTATCAATTTATCAGGACTGTGCTATCTTTAAAACCCCAGTAAAAGGAAGTTACATGCTTTGTGGTCTTGAAAGTTTAATCCTTACTTTCTTTTCTTCTAGGAATCACTAAAATCAAGAGGGATATTGTGTTTGCTGCCAGCCTCTACTTATAGAGTCACCTTAAGAAATGTGAGATTTTAAACTACTCACTGCCTCTGGTTACAGTGACTACAAATACAAGTGTCAAAGTGGTTCTTCCATCTCAAGCCCATTGTACTCAAGCATTTTATTATATTTCAATCAAACATCATTCTAAGGTATATAACATACACATATGTACATAGCATCTTTTAATAAAAAATAATGTACAGGTAGGGCATTGTTTTAGTGGAAGGCTTGAAATTTTTTTTAATGAACTTAGAGCTGTTACTCATTGTGTTAAGTGTAAGTATATACATGGGTGAAGTGGGTATCCAGGAGGTATAGCAGCAGCAGCAGTCCCATAGTGGCCTGTACACCAGGAAGAAACACTTCCTTCTGCCTCTGTTTGCATTTGGCATCCTCTAGAAAGCAGGCCAGCTTCATCTGCCACCCTTCAAGGCTGGTGATTGCTCGAATAATCATGTGCTGTAGTTGCTGTTTCATGCAGAGTTGTATGAGAGTCATCCTCTTTTTTTTGTTTATAAGTATTTTTTTCCTTGAAGAAATCTGATACATACACAGCCTATATATACAGAACAGGTTATACTTAGAACAGGACAAAATATGAAATGGTATAATTTACACAAGTTTTAAACATACGTAAAGCTTCAGAAAGCAATTAAGAGTATAAAAAACAACTAGTGGAAAAGAATTTTAAAGGAAATTATTCCAAATAATTGCTTACTATGCCTTTGGTAAACAGCTTCATTTTGCCAATACTTAATGAGTTATTTAAGTAAATTAAGGGTTTTTTTGTTGTTGGGTTTTTGTTTTTTGTTTTTGTCTTTTTGAGACAGGGTCTCCCTAGAGCTCGCTATGTAGACCAGGCTGGCCTGGACCTCACAGAGTTCCACTGGCCTCTGCTTCCCAAGTGCTGGGATTAAAGGTATGCACCACCACGCCCGGCTTTTAAGTAAATTAGTTTTAAATTCATACCAAAAGAAAACTGTCTATAACCATAGGCTTTAACAATAAAAATACTAAGAATTTTACAACATTTGCAAAAAGTTACCTAATTTTTGTCTGTCTATCCCAAAATAGTATTGAATAACAAAGGGCATCTTACCCACAAGTTGCTGAGCCACATTTTCTGCCTTGTCAGGTCTCACTGGGGACTTTTTCTTTTCCTACCTATTTTTCCAAATGTTTAGCACGGTCAGGATATGGGATGCTGCTCAGTATACTTACCACTAATATTGCAACCACAGCTCCTTGAATGAGTCCAGTCAACACATCACTCCAGTGGTGTTTATAATCAGAAATTCGAGAAAGGCCCACATAAATGGATAGAGCGACAAGACCAAACTGCAGCGTGGGACGTAGGAGTCTTGCCCAATCTCCTTTCATCCTAGCTTGAAGATAAAGCTAGTAACAGAAGAGTGGAAAGGAAAAAAAAAAGGCATTTAACAAGTCAATTGAAAGTGTTTGAGTATCTCCAGACCTTTAGACTATCAAATTATAGATGGAATACCACCCTAGTAACGTGTTTAGAAGAATTTATTACCTACTTGGCTGTTCCATGCAGGACTTCACTCTTTGCACTTTATAGACAAGATTTCAGGGTAGTTCCTTCCCTTGCAGTCTGGGTTATACATAGTTCTGATAGTCAAGGACAGTGTTGTCATTAGTTCTATTCTTACAATGAACTGCTAGCATTCTGACAACAGTTGCCCTTGCTCTAGGCTTCTGTTTCTTGCCCAGCACATCTAGAGGCTACTTAACTCACCAGTTTATCCCAGAGCTCTCCTAGGTTCAAACTACTTAACAGCAAATGAGATGATTTAAATATAATCTGCTCAAGTAATACAGGTTACAGTGTAGTTGGGATCCAGCAAAGGAATTTATCCTCCCAATTTGTATGTACTCTTTTCTATATCTGAATATATCCCCTTTCCCATATTTTTGGGTACATCAAAATGTGAAGATTTTTTGGTGTAGAAGAAACTCTTCAGTGAATCACTTCTCATTAAAAAATAATACCTGCTTTGGACCATGTAGGTGGTTAGCATTGCATGCCTATAATCTCAGCACTCGGGAGACTTGAGGTAGGAGTATGGAAAGTTCCAGGCCACCTTGGGTGCCAAAAGCCTGTTATGCCCCCCCCCCCCCAGGAACTTCTAACATTTAAAGAATCTGCAAGCTAGGGGGATGGCACAGTCTGTAAAATGCTTGCTTTGGAAGCACAGGACATCAGTTAGACCCCCAACACCTCCATAAAAAAGCCAGGTACGATAGCATGCACTTTTAATCACAACTGGGGAGGCAGAGACAGAAGGATCCCTGGGACTTGTTGGCTAGCCAGTCTAACCTAATTGGTGAACTCCTGGCCAGTGAAGACCCTGTCTCAAAGAAGGTAGATAATATTTATAGCAGTTTGAATGAGACTGTCTCCCATAGGCTCCAAGTATTTGAACATTTTGTTCTCATTTGGTGGTGCTATTTGGGGAGGCTTTAGGAGGTGTGGCCATGCTGGAGGAAGCAAGTCACTGGAGGCAGGTTTTGAGAGTTCTTAAAGCCTTGCCAGATCTCCAGTCTTTTGCTTCCTCTGCCTGCTTGAAGATGTGAGCTTTTACTTTCTCCTTTGGCCGCCTCTTGCCATCATGCCGCCCCATCATGATGGACTCTTGACTCCTCTGGAACTAAGCTAAATAAACCCTTTTATAAGTTGCTTTGGTCAGTGCTTTTATCACAGCAACAGAAAAGTAAGACAGCATTCCTAAGGACACGGAAGTGTGCGCAGGCACACACACACACACACACACCACACACACACAAAATCCGTACAATAATTTATGACTCAGACTTGCTGTCCTCAGAAACGATTTACATGGCTCAGCTTATTGACACTGCTTGTTTAAAATAGATGCATATCTACCCCCTATTCTTTGGGTACTGCTGTAGGTATTCAGTTCTCAGGAGCTGGCAAAGACCCAAAGGTTGTCTAATTTTATCAAGTGCACAGTGTAAACATCTAGTTATAAAATACCACACCAGTTGTTTAACTGAGTGACTTACTAGCTAGCTAAAGTGTGCTGGCTCTCCATGGAGAGGTCTCCCCACCCCCATTTTTGTTTGTTCAAACAATGAAAATAGTCTCATCTCAAAAGTCACTTCCATTATTTCCACCTTAATTATTAAGTTCATTTCAAAGAAAAGTTCCTTGGCTACAACTGAAGCCAGACCCTGGTTATTTCTAACAAAGTTCAGCTGTTGCCAACAGGTTATTCAGGCAATAAAAACACCTAGGAATTAAAATACCAAACAAATAGAGACATCTTAGGGAGAATTTTGTCCATCTCTGCTAAGGCCAGGGGTGGGGGTGGGGAGGAGTCCATTCTAAAATGGACTTAAGACGCCTTTTATACTTCTGATCTAAGGGTGTGCTGATAGCTTTAGTGTCAACTTGACACACCTGGGTTGAGAAAGCCTCGATGTAGGAGGGCCCAGCCCACTATGGGTAGTGCCACCCCTGGGCAGGTGGGCCTGTGTTGGATAAGAAAGCAGGCTGAGCAGGGCCAGGAGAGCAAGCCAGTAAGCAGTGTTCCTCCATGGCCTGTACTCCAGCTCCTGCTTCCAGGTTCCTGCCCTGAGTTCCTACCTTGGGCTCCCAGATGAACTGTGACCCGGGATATGTAAGCTAAATAAACCCTTTCCTCTCCAAGTTGGTATTAGTCAGTGTTTTGTCACAGCAATGGAGAAACTAGGCCAAAGGGAAACAAGAGATGGGACTACTACAGGCAAACCTCACTTAGGACTCCCAAAACCACTCTAGCAATATTTTCTTTCCAAAGAGGTAGCCTGCAGATAGTAATGTTTGTAAAAGCCACACCAGGGCCTGGCAGTACTGTCATTCCTGCTGACAGGAAAACTCTAGAACTAGAAAGAGATGTGGTTTTCCAGGAGACAGGTTAAGAAAGAAGGAAAGAAAAACAAAAGATACAGCTTATATATACTTCACTGCCCTTGACATGCTTCCCTCTGCATTTCCATCCACACACACACACACACACACACACACACACACACACACACACACACACACACACACACACTGTAGAAGGCTGCCGTGATGAATGCTGCCAACCTCAAGCCTCACAAGGAAACTGCCACCAAGCATTTCTCTTTCCTCCTTCTCATTCTAATAGAAACATGTTTCAGTCTTTTCAGTGACTTAAAAACAAGATTCCAGCAAATCACAGAGCACCAGTAAGTATAAACCAGCCAAGTTTTAGAAGAAACCAGCTGGTGAGCTGACCTTAGCAAGTCCCTCCAGAATTGCCCTCAGTGAAGCAGCATCACTCACTACTGGCCTTGTGGAAAGGTTCTAGCTATGGGCCCCCTCTCCAAAAAAAGCACTGTTTGCTTCCAGAGTTACTCTTCAGGGAGGGTTCTAGAAAATGCTGGTGAATTTCTCTGCTCACTGCAGGGTCAAAGCCTCTGTCAAGCTACTGGAGAAAATGACAAGCTGCTCTGCAGGGATTTTTAAAGGAAAAAACTGCTCTGGGACATTTGAGAGATTTATATAGGCAATTTTGTATTCCTTAGGGGTTGGTTTGCCTAAAATAACCAATGGTTATGCCTAAAGAACGGGAGGGAAGAAAGTGGCCATTTCACCTACAGGCAGACATGCAGAGGCCTTCCAAATTCCCCTCAACAGTACAACACTGGCAATTCAGACTTTGACCAGCCCACAGTTTTACACAGTGCACAGAGACTTAGAATAAATGAAGATTCCACTGGACAGGGCCACATTTGAAAAAGAATTCAGTACGCATATTCTTTCCTTTTTTTTTTTTTTAACCAATTCAACATCTGTGACACCATTCAGGCATTCTTTCATTATTCCATCATCACTAAGGGAAATTGGACCTCAGATTAGCAGGCCAAAATCCTAACTCCCAAGGTGATATTAGGAGACGGGCTTTGGCAGCTGATTGTCATGGACACAGAACCCGCATAAATGGGTTAGCACTCTTAGACAGAACCCAGAAGCTCCCTTGCTACAGCAGAAGCGAACAGTACACAGCTAGGAAGAAGGTCCTAACCAGCGCCTGGTCATGTGGCTCCTGTTTCCACACATTACCAACTCCTACAACTGTGGAGGATACATTTCTGCTCATAAGCTATCTGCTCTACAGTAATTGATTACAGCAGCCCCTATACTTAAGGTTATAACCATTTTTGGCTAAAATTTTTGAAACATTTAGTTTCCATTAAAAGATAACTATCTCACACTGAAATAGACTTGAACTTTTTGAAGCTGTTTTTTTCCTTTTTGTTTCCTATGACTTTGTTAACATCTGTTACTATAAAATGCTGTTACTATCGCATACTTTCTTCAGTACTCTATTCTTAAAATAAGGAGGTTTAGTTCCCCCACTTCCTATTTTAGACTAGAGTCAAGGCATCAACTCACATTTTTAATGAGTTATTTTTGGGCACAGGGTGTAGTCCAGTGGTACTTGACTGGTATATAGGGGAGGAGCTCTGGGTTTGAGCACTAACACTGTAAGGGGGTAGGGGGCGGTATTTTTAGAAAGGAAGAATAACATTTTTAGAAAGCCTAAATACAGGCTGGAGAGATGGCTCAGCAGTTAAGAGCACTGGCTGCTCTTGCAGAGAACCCAGGTTCAGTTCCCAACACCCACATGGTGGCTAACAACTGTCTGTAACTCCTGTTCCAGGGGATCTGATGCCCTCTTCTGACCTCAAAGGCATTGCACAACACACTTAGACACATGCAGGCAATACACTCATATACACAAAATAGAAATATTTTTTAAACCTAAATACTTGTTGAACCTTTTATTGAAAAATCATTGCCAACCCCTGAACTACACTAATAGCACACTCAATACAAGCACAGAAGAATGTAAGGCAAGCATCAATTTAATCTTCTCTAGACTTCTATTTCACCATTTCCAGCATTCATGGAGTTCCTAATTTACAATAGTCTACAGGCCATGAGTCAACATTTGTTCAGTACTCAGTGTTCCTCCACAGCTTGGAAACATCTTTATGAAATATCCATAATGTTTTGGGGATACAGGGATAGTGCTAAGTGAGAAAAGGGTGGTGTGAAGCAATCAGAAGGTTTCAGTAGGGAAGTGACACAGTCTACACCAGGGAGAGGTAGGCTGGTTAAGAGGAAATTTTGTGGCAGGGAGGAAAGGAGCTATAAATGATGATGAAGGAGGTTTTGTAACAGGCTGTGATGTAAACCTCAGTCAGATGGAACCATGGAAAACCTTTATACATTTCTCACTGCCCTCTACCAGGGCTACTCTGAAGAGCCACACAAATTTGGAATCTTTGGCAGCCAACCAAATTCAAGGGACGTCACAAGCACAAGGACAAAGCAGCCCCACCCTGAGCTCCCACCAGCACTTGCTCTGTGCTGACTCACTGGTACTAACTACAGGTCTGGGCTGCCTGCCAGACCAGAACAATAGTCAAAGGATGGGTGTTAGGAGACATTTTTAACTAGCCATTAATTTCTGGGTGTCAGGAATTTGGGGGAATTTAAATGACTGTGTATCGCCACTGAAACCTGGGACTGACCTGTAATGCCAAGATGCCGAAGGAAACGATGAGTCACTGCCTAAGGAATTTGGGGAGGGGAGGCTAGATGTTGTATATAAATAGGAAAGCAAGGAGAATTCTATTCAGGGCTGAAATCAAAGCTGGGCCTACATTCCCAATCAAGTAAATGTTTCCACTGCCTAGAGTCATGGTTATAAAACAGTACATGGTTGCTTTTCTCCAGAAATATCATGTTTTATAACAAACCCATCTATATAGACCTTTGTCTCTAGACAGACAGAGCCCAACCTCCCTCTCCTTTTCCCTCTCCCTTTAGGGTTTATGTATCTATGTTTGAGAATGTGTACATATGGGTTTGGGCATCTGGGCAAATATATACACAGGCCAGAAGTCGATGTTGGGCATCTTCCTCTATTGCTTTCCACCCTGTGTTTTGAGACAGCTTCTCTCTGAACCTGGAACTCAATCATTCAGCTCAGCTGACCAGTGGGCTCCAGGGAATCCTATCTCTGCCTCCCCAGTACTAAGATTACAGGCATACACCAGCACAACCTAACTTTTTACATGGGTGCTGGCAACTGGAGCTCAGGTCCTCATGCTTACATAGCTGGCACTTAACCAATTAAGCCATCTCCCCAGGCCCCTTTCATTTTAATTTACATCTAAATGGTTCACACTGACCCAGTTACCATATATGGTGGAGATAATAGTCCCTGTGTACATATCCCAATTGCCCCTTGGCTCCTGTATATCCACAGAACTCTCCTCCACTGAGGCCTTCCCTAAAGCAATGTCCCCTCCCCCATTTCATCTGTCTGACTTCCCTTTCATGTAATCAAAAAAGTAGGTGCTCCTAATTTTCCAGACCTTCGAAGCCCCTTCCAAAGCCTCTAGCTCTTCATCTGTAAAGTAGTAGCAGTCACTTCTCATCTTTTTCTGTATGCACATTATGAGAAAAGTCCAAAAAAATGTATAAAATGCAAATGATTGCTATCAACCAAGACAGAATCCTAGGTCTCTCTAAAAGATGAAGACACACACACAGAGTGAATAACAAACCACAAGACCCTAGTGAGTATGGCTGAACACTTCCAAAGCCATTCAGTATAGTTCACAGACCCGTGCTTTGGAGAAAGTTCCAAGGGTATAACTGGCTCTCATCAGTGCCCAGCCTTCCTCAGAATCCTATTTTAAAAGCAAAAATTATGTTGGCTCCTCTGGAAAGAATGCTAATTTTCCCTAATAAGATAAACACAGGATGTTATAGTATTTGCTGTTACTGCCTTGAACTAAGTCACTTCCCATGGGACAGCTACAGAAGTATGTGGGTGTGTCTTAAAAAGGAAGCCCTGAATTCTGCTATGTATCCTATTACTTCCTCACAAAATTAAACTAATGTAAGATGAAAGCTCTGCAATTTTCAGTAATGTTGGAGAAGCCAAAAATTAACTTGTAATGGTTTGAAGTTGATTTGAATTTTATATAACATCTGCAATTTTTCTATTATTTTAACTTGGGGAGTCTGGTTTTTCCAAATAGAGTCTGTTAAAGTTGACTGCAAATTCTGAGACCAAATTAACTCTCATGAGTCTGCCTTAACATTATACATTATAGATTATCTTTTATTTTTCTTTGAGACAACGTATTGCTATGTGGCCAAGGGTGGCCTGGAGTTCACAATCCTCCCAAATGCTGGGATTATAAGCATGTGTGACTATGCCCAGCCAAACAAAGGAATTCTAATCAGTTTTAAGTACTCATATGTATTTAGTGTGATAAAAGGGGGGAGGGACAGGAATCTACAAATTATATAAAAATCTACTTACAAAGAAAAGTAAGGCCAATAAGGTGGCTCAGAGGTGAAGGTGCTCACCACCAAGCATAAGTACCCAAGGATCTCAGTCCCCAGAACCTACATGCTAGAAGGCAGAACTGACAAGTTCTCCTCTGACCTCCAATGTCCCTACCCACACATATACAAATAATATAAAACCTTAAAAAAATTAAAACACAAAAATTATAGCTGATCTGTTAGGGTAGAGATCTCCCTCTGGGTGTTGAGACTATACCATAATGCGTAGAATTTTATAAGTAATTATGTAAATAGAAAAAGAATATTATAAAAAAATAAAAATTAGCCTTTAAAGATCCCTTGAATGTGTCCCTAAAAAACCTTGTCTTCTCTTGGTCTCAAAACACACTCATCTCTATTTGGATGAGCAAAGTGTGGGTAGCCCTCTTTTCTCCGTATCAACAAGGATAAAGCAGAGTGAGTGGCCGTGCTGACTACAGATGAGCTGTCACACCTGGACCTGGACAAGACAACTGCCATAAGTGGGAAGTCTCTGGTTTGGTAGAAAGCAGTCTGGGAAATGTTTCAGAGAATGAAAAGACAACAAACCCTGCTCAAATAGTAGCCACCACGATGGCTTTCACTTTCAGTAATTAAATTTCTCCTCCCCAGGGTACAGTGTAAGAGAAAGTGAGGCAGCAGTGCCACCAGCCCAGTGAGTGACCTGCTCAAAGAGCACAGCAGCTGTGTGCCCCAGGAAATGTCTCCATGTAGGGCACATAACACAGGGGCACAATTTCCTGACCCGGTTTACTTTCACCATATGTGCCACAGCCAGGAACAGCCAGGCCATACAGCACCTACGCAACCATCAGTAGACACAGAGTACTTACTGCTAAAAATAGCATGCAGTACATGGAGAACGAAGAGTGGCCTGAGTAGAAGGACAACCTACAAGAGAAAGAAGAGAAACATTAATTTTCTCTCCTCAAAGCTGAGATTAGCCCTACAACCCTCTTTTTTTTTTTTTCCTTTTGGTACTGGTGATCAAACCCAGGGTCTTGTACATGCTTGGCAAGAGTTCTACCACTGAGTCATACCCCAGTTGTAGACAATCCTTGATTTCATAAATCTCCTTAGTTCAGAGACAGGAGTTTCCTCCTTCTACCTTTAGGAATCAGGACAGAGGTAGAGGGACAGTTACTGTAAGAACACGAGTTTAAGAAGGATCTGAGGTCAGATGTCTGTACAGTAGCATTTGATTGAACTCTCAGGGTAAATGTTGAGTCATCTGAACAAACTTGCCAAGATGTCAGAGAATTAATACTTAACATGCCATAACTGGCAGAAATGGCCTTGACATTATACCAAAACTCCTATGATTATGGTTTAAGTTTTGCTTTCCATTTTCAGGGTTTTCCCTGAATAATGTAAGGCTTTCTTTGGAATGCTTAGGTCAATCACTTTTTCCCCATCCATATTAATTTTTTGTATATGTTTAAATGAACACACATTTTGCCTTAGATTCAGCACATAAAATTAAATGCTTCTGTTTGGCAAATTTTAAGCTGTTCTTTGAAAATTCTTTTCAATAATATAGTACATAAACATCTGAAAATCATTATCCCATTTGAAAATGACAGAGTGATTGCACAAACTAATTTTACAGCACTTCTGAAAAAGGAAAAAATAAAGCTAACATTCAAGATATAAATTCTGCTTACCCCGAATCAGCTGTGTACAGAAGAGGTGAGGGACACTAGATTCCGTGAAAGCACTCAAGAAGAGACAATCGTGCCAGTAACTGCAGTGTTTCTCCTAACCTTTCCTTCTTTACAAGAATATAACTTTTTCCTTTGTTGCTGTTGGTTTTTTTTGGGGGGGGTTGGTTTTGGTGTTTTTGTTTTTTTGGCAGTACTAGGAATTGAATTTAGGGTCTCCTGCATGTCAGGTAAGTGCTCTACCACTGATCTATATTCCCAACAAGAACATAGGTATTTTATTTATTACATCCTGCCTTAATCAAACAGAATTTAGGGTTAATACTGGTTTCCTAAATTTAAAAAGTAGAAAAATAAAACACATGTGAGAAAGTCATGTGTGTAAGTTTGGCAACTGAGGGTGAGTGGGAATGTGAATATTATTACATAACTATATACTGATGTTACTCTACAAAGAATCATCTTTGTTTTGCAGTTACATATATTGTGTGTATGGTATATGCCTGTGCTAGTTTGCATGCACATGTGGAAACCAGAGGTTGACATCAGGTGTCTTCCTCTGTCGTCTCCATGTATTTTCTGAGACAGAACCTGAAGCTCACTGGTTAGTTCACTGGCAGGTGAGGTTTGGTGATGCACCTGTGCTCTGCACCCACCTCCAGAGCACTGGAGTTACAGCAGCATGCTACCTCTGAATTTATGCCCTCATGCCAGCATGACAAGCATTTTTACCAGCTGGGCCACTTCCCCAGTACCCCACCCAAATACAGCTCTTCTAATTTCCTAGACCACCCAGAAATTGTAGAACTAAACCCAATTATTATATTGCTTTATGTAAAAGAAAAAAGGTGAAGAAAAAAATTGTTGGGTGTGATGGAACACACCTGAAATCCCAGCACTTGTGAGTTGGAGACAGAAAGATCAGTACTTGAAGGCCAGCTCTGGCTATATAGGTAGATTACATGAGGCCCCATTTTAAAAGGGGAAAAATCACTTTTTAACTTTAACATTTGGCCACAGGTAATGAGTCAATACAAGCCCATGTTTTCAGTCAGATAATGAGAGCAGAGTTCTATACAGATAATAGTTTCAAGAAATTATTCTGAAGAGCCTATAGGTAAAGAGCTAATTTCAGGAACCATCAAAGTCCATCAAACAACACAACTATGATCACAGAAATAGTCTCAAAGCCAACTCATTTATTTAGCTTCATTGACTTTCATACCTTACATCACAAAAATCAAACTGTACAGACTTTTAACTTCTAGTACAAAGAAAGTTATGGGCTAGGGATATAGCTCAGTTGGTAGAGTGCCTTGAATGCATACGGCCCGGGGTTTGATCCCTAGCACCACAAAAAAAAAAAAAAAAAAAAAAAAAAAGTTCGAAGTCTTCATGTTGCTACTACAGTCTCTAAGAAATAAGCTCCTGGAACTGAAGAGATGGCTCAGCGGTTGAGAGCACTGACTGCTCTTGCAGAGGACCTGGGTTCAATTCCCAGCACCCACATGGTGGCTATGAACCATCCTTAACTCCAGTTCCAGGGGAATCCGAAGCCCTCTTCTGACCTCCATGGCATTGCACAACACAGGTGCATTCACATACATGCAGGCTATACACTCATACACATAAAATAAAAATAATAAAATATTTAAAAATAAAAAATGAAATAAGCTCCTACAGGTATCTTATATCCATTAATTCATACATGAATTATATGTTATGTATTTGTATGAGTGATTTAATAAAATTCAGGAAATATTCCAGATGAAGGCTTTTCCATCACAGTGGGCTCAGCTAAAATGTTTAACATTTTGGTCTTAGCTAAGAACTTTGTCCTTAAATTTTTAACCAATTTTAGGAGGCTCCACCCCCAACTTTGATTGTAGACATCCTTTTGAAAGAGAGCAGGACAAGTACTGAGGAAGGGTTTATGTTTATAAGATGCAATTGCTGACATGTCCATTTGCATAGGCCATTTAAACTTTCTTTTACTAGATCAGTCATGTTTAAAGGTTATCACAGAAGGAAATTTATCCTGTGCTTCAAAGTATTCTGTTGTGTAAACACTATAAACAGGAAATAATATTTAAAAAAAAAAAGTCTTGGCCTGGAGAGATGGCTTAGTGGTTACTTTTGCAGAGGACCTGGGTTCAGTTTCCAACACCCACATGAAGGTTAACAACCATCTATAACTCCACTTCCAGGGGATCTGATGCCCTCTTCTGACCTCTGTAGACACTGCACGACACAGGTGCACTTATACACATGCAGGCAATACACTTACACATATAAAATAAAAACAATTTTTTAAATCAAAAAATCATTTTTTTTAAAAAGAGACAAACATTAAATAAAGGACATACTGTGAAACTTTCTTACACAAGCAACTAACCACCCACTCTTTTTTTAAAAGATACTTTTACTTACCTTGCTAAAAGGTAAAGGATCTCTGAATAAGACAACAGACAGTTTTAAATCACTTTCTATATATCGTGTGTGCAAGTGTGTGTGTGTGTCTAAGAGGTAGGACTGCTAGCTACAGGCAAGCTCCCAAGACTTCTACCTTAAAGCCTTCCCCCGAGAAGACAGCTCTGGCCAACACCCCTGCCAGCACCTCCAGCTAGTCTTCTCACTTCTGACCTTTCAGAAGGTCAGGAAATTACCCCAAGACCTGGTCCTCAGGGTCAAGAAAACAATGAAAGTATCTTCAGTAGTATACCAATACTGAAATGAAGAGCTGAGTTGAAGCAGACACTGCCAGTGGAAGAGAGGAAGCAAAGGCCCCCAAAGCTATCATATTACTAGGAGCAGACCCAGCAAGTTGTGCCCTTTCTGATTAGACCAGCTGAGGGCTAGCAGGGTGCCACAAGACCTTCCTCAGATCTCTTCAACTCAACAAAGGCAGAAAAATCACACTGCTTTCAGTGTCCCAAATCGTCCTGCTACTAAACAGAAAAGAAAATGTAGGTGGCCATTTTAGTGCATTTAGATCAAAATCAAAGAAAGCTGAATATTTCTCACATGCATTTTAAAAATGAGCCTGCTATTTTCCTACTTTAAGTTGTTCATTTAAACTGTTGAACTGCATAAGAGGCCCTCTTGCATGCCACTGAACTGTCCACCACCATCATCAGCTAACACTACTAGCAAATTCCTTGCACACATTTCTGACTCTATTTATTCTCTAGTCTGGAATAAGTATCCTACTTTTCTTTGATAATCACTATTGAAGAATCAGTTAAACTACAGACTCCTCCCACTTACCTTTCCTAAAAATTCTAGGTTGAAGTTACCACTTTTCTCCTACTGACTCAATGAATACCTCTATCATAGCCCAACCTCCTTGTGTCAAAAATCATCTTTCACTGCATCTGCCTCCATTACATAGAAAGCTGGGCTGCAATGAAATAAGACTTTTTAAAATAAGCTTGGCTGAATTTTTTATTACATAAGTTATTCTCATCAGTTCACAAAATAAGAAGGTACAGTGCAACAGAAGAAAAATTACTTGTCAACTTCCACTGTCCCTGAGTGAAATCATATCTTCACTGATCTTGGATTTCTGACATACTGCATAGCTGTCAAGCATTTAGTACATGCTTTTTAGCTAAACTAGAGTCTAATCTCCTGAATGATACAACAATAAATTACACCTTAACATATATTTTGACACCTTACTCTCTGATGTATCTCCCTCAGACAGTGGTTAGAAATCAGGACTTTATCTCTAAAGCCTAGCAATATTAGGAGACCCAGCTTAACATCTTACTGCCATCACCTTCTCTCAGAAATTCTTAAACAGCAGAATTTAATGCACCATCCCAACACATCTGACATTTTAATAATGTGAATAAAATGCCCCTAAGTCCTTGGGACAGTACAGTCAAAGGCAGCCATATTGGCTGAACAAATAATATCCAAAATGATAGACATGGCTTATAAATTCTGTGCTGGGTAGTTTTTGCCAACTTGACACAAACTGGAGTCAGCTGGGAAGAAGGAACCTCACCTGAGGCACTGCTTCCATAGACTGGCCTGTGGACATTATCTGTGAAGCATTTTCTTAACTATTAATTGATATGGGCGGGCCCAGCCTACTGGGGCTGGTGACATCCCCTAACAGATGGCCTGGGCTGTATGAGATAAGCAAGCCAGTAAGCAACATAGCCTCTGCCTCAGTTCCTTCCTCCAGGTTCCTGCCCCGAGTTTCTGCCTGATGTCCCTCAGTGATGGACTGTGACCTGGGAATAAACCCTTTCTTCTCCAAGTTGGTTTTGGTCAGAGTGTTTTTTTCATAGCAACGGAAAACAACTTAGGGTACAATTGTAATTTTTTTTTAATTTAAGTTTTAAAAGCATTCTCAAAGCAAAGACAAGTGATACAATTGAGCATGGTTGTGCATGGCCGTCACCCTAGCACTTGGGAGGCAGAGACAAGGAGAACCAGGAGTTCAAGGTCATCATCAGCAAGTTCAAAGACAACCTGGACTACATGTAACCTCTTCTCTCACCCACCCCAAAATGGTAAATGGCACAACAAAAAACAAGCAGAAAGGACTTAAAAGACTATTTAAACTCACTGTCTGAACAATTTTTTCTATTAAAAATATTTTATTATTTTTAATTATGTGTATATGTGTATATCTATGTGTGGATTTGTGCACACATAAGTGCAGTGCTGAAGTTAGGCTGCTGAGAGCCACTTGACATGAGGTGCTTGGTATTGAACTCAGGTCCTTTGGAAAAGCAGCTCAGTCTCTTAACTGCTGAGCTATTTCTACAGCCCCTTTTTTCCATTTTTAAGGAGAACTATCCTCCAGTAGACCAGAAGTCTTGAAAGTCATCCATCTTGCTCATAAGTTTCCAAATAATTTCAAAAGAAAAAACATTGCAGTTGTAATGGACTCCATATAAAACCAATGGTTAACAAAAACATAAAAGTAAAAAAGGTATCTAGTCCATAATCTCTCTCCAGTGTATATGTGGTCAGTTTATTTCACAGGACAGCAGCAATTTTATTAATGCTATCTACTGTCCTCCCAAGCCTCAGTCTCCCAAAAGAGTAGCATCAAAAATTCCACAGCATCAAAAGCCTTAGTGCTCAACAGCCTGTTCCACAGAATCAGTAAACAGAAACTCAAGTTGGGATCCAGGCACTAGTGGTCCAGAAATCATTACTTAATAAATCAACTGGTCCAGACAAGGTCGGTGGCATACTGGCATAGCAAATGTCTCTGTTCTTCACAGATTGCTAGTGGTTTCATTACCTGCAAAATCCCCCGAGACCAAGTAACACTGCTTTCTTGCCAGGACCCTGGCCTTCAACTCCAGCATAATTATTCCCCAAAAGCGAGCTGCTAAATTCTATGTATGCTCTTGTCCTGTGTCTTGATTCGGCCCTTTTTTTTTTTTTTTTTTTTTTTTTTTTTTTAAAAAAAAAAAAAAAATTTGAGACAGGGTCTCCCTGTAGCCCCTGCTGGCCTGGAACTCACTATGTAAACCAGGCTGGCCTTGAACTCACAGTGATCTGCCTGCCTCTGCCTCCCAAGTGCTGGGATTAAAGGCGTGCACCACCACGCCCAGCGATTCAGCCCTTTTAATCTCGCACCTAGACTAGCATCAGCCTCCCAGATAGTTTCCACACTTCAGTCTTTCATTTTCTATAGCTTGCATTTTAAACTCATTAGAATACTATTCCAAACCCTAATATAGGACTCCAGACTTGCATATCCTAAACCTACAGCCTGCCTGCCTTTGATCATCTGACTTCCTAGAGACACATCCCAGCCCCACATGTGCTAATCTTCAAATGCCTCCTCCAAAATCCTCCTCTAACTAGAATGCTGCCAGCCTCTAATTTCACATAGCATTTTATTTTTAAGATATGTATCACTTTCCAACATGTGCTCAATCCCCAAACATGAATAATCTATGTTAGCACCACAAGAGCAACAGGCATATCTTCAGTTTCCACAGTGACTAGAGCATGAGAGCAAGACATACAGAATGGAGGAACTGGAAAGAGGTACTGATATTTAAGTCACATTTCTTTTAAATACAGAAACTAAAGTTAATCATCCCCTACTTCATTTCCATACAGATATACAATTAACAGAGTTATCTGGTTACGGATACACACATGCAGGAGAAATACAATAAGCCTGAGAAAAACAATCTTTTTGGAGGCATTACAGTTTATGTAGCCATGCCAGAGAAGCCATTCCATCAAGTTTTGCCAGGCATGCCTGGCAGCTAGCCTACTTGTAAGAGGTTTGCACTATTGTATGCCATATCCTCAGACTTCATTATTATTTACCTTTATGTGAGTTTCATTTCATAAAGAAAAACTGGACCATTGAGATGGCTCAGTGAGTAAGGGTGCTTGCTGCCAAACCTGAGAACCTATATGGTGGAAGAGAACTGACTCCCACAAGTTGTCCTCTGACCTCCACATGTACAGTATGGTACATAGGCATACACATCCAAAATAATAAAATTCAAAAAAATATTTAAAATAAAAATGATTTCTAACATTCAATAATATACATTACAATTGAACCTCTAGACAATACTATAATCCAAACAAAAATAACTTCGTACTGAAGTCTGACTAATAGAACTGGAAATTAGTCATTCAAAATTTACACCAAA
Source organism: Nannospalax galili (assembly GCF_000622305.1). Lineage (NCBI taxonomy): Eukaryota > Metazoa > Chordata > Mammalia > Rodentia > Spalacidae > Nannospalax > Nannospalax galili. The sequence continues at coordinate 1,945,879 of NW_008344185.1, read as the reverse complement.
CACATACTTAAATACACATAATTTAGGGATAGGGGTGTAGCTCAGTGGTAAAGTATTTGCCTAGCATCTGCAAGATTCTGGGTTCCATCCTCAGTACCACAAAAACAAACAAACAAAAAGCATAATTTAAAATGAAAAAAGTAAATGTCTTAAAGCAACCAATAGACTCTACACTGTACTACCATGATCTGCAATTTTCCTATCTCCCAGGGTAAATACTATGTGTGTGTGTGTGTGTGTGTGTGTGTGTGTGTGTGTGTACACACACATATCCTGTACCCATAAACCAGATTAAAAAATATTGGTTCCCAAGGACTCCTGAGGTCATCATCAGCATCTGAACACTTGTTTGAAACACAGATTCTCAGGCTCCATTCTAAACCTTGCAGATCCACACCTGAAGATGTAGCCTAGCAATCTGTATAACACACCCATCAGATGACTCTAGTCAACCACTAAAGTTCGAGAGGCATTTGTCTAAAGAGAATTTTAACTAGGAAGGGAGCTACAGTTCTGAACTATGAGCTCACTACTTTTGTTTTGGGTTTTCCCTCAAATAAAGAATAATGGTATTCTCATTGGCATAAGAGGCTTTCAAAACAACACAGGGTTTGTGCTCTGTAGCTCAGGCTGGCCTGGAACTCAATCATCCACCTTGGTTTCCTCAGTGCTGGGATTACATGTGTGTGTCACCATGCTTAGAAGCAGTGGTACGCTTAATAATTCCATGTTTTGGTGCTGCACCAATAGCAACGTATTTAAAATTCTGTTGTATTCATTTTAAACAGTGAATAGAAGACTGATGTTTCTTTCAATTAGTAAGTATTCCATTAAAGTTCATTTATTTTGTCACTTCTTATTTCTAAGACCTCAAGACCATCACAGCTGAAGCCTCCTAAAAGTTTTGTCATTAATGGCAGATACAACCCAAAAACATGCAAACATTCAGAAAGGGGGCTGGGAATAAACACTAAGATAAAGAACAGGAAAAATAAGTAAATAAAAATCCCAAACCAAAATTGTAAGATATTCTCATCCTAACATGTAACTGACTCATTTATACTGTCAACAATCATGACTCATCTCGGGTGCTTATGTCCGTTCTCCTCAATGTCAAGCCATATAATTTTTTTTTTTTTGGTCTTTTTGAGACAGGGTCTCCCTGTAGCCCCAGCTGTCCTGGAACTCACTATGTAGACCAGGCTGGCCTTGAACTCACAGAGATCCCCCTGCCTCTGCCTCCCGAGTGCTGGGATTAAAGGCGTGTGCCACCCCAGCTAAGCCATATAATTTTATAGTTAAAAATTTTGTGGAAGTAGGCTATGGAGGTAAATAAAAAGAGTATATTACACTATAATACTACCCTACAGATAACATTTACACTGAAAATTTTGTACATTTTTTGGCTTTCTGAATTTTAAAGTTCAAAAGAAAAGGAATAGGAAAGTGTGCAGTAGCCAAACTCTCTTCCACAACAGGGCAGCAAGACAAAGCCAGTTACGGACCTGTGATAACCAGCTCTGAGAAGAAAGCATCTGACTCATCTGGAAACACTGCCAGTCATCACCTTTCTCTAGGAAGTTAATTTCTATATTTTGTATTTTCTGTGTGTGTGTGTGTCTGTGTGCTTCAGAATTCCAGAGCCATAGGAATCAGTCTTCTTATTGAAAACTACAAATAATACTTGTGCCTCACACTTGTAATCCCAACAGGGAGAGGCAGGAGGATCAGAAGTTCAAAGTCACACTGAGCTATGCCAAAATTTCAAAACCATCCTGGGCTAGAGATCCTGTCTCAGAAGATAAAAGAAAACTATATTGGGAGCTGGAGAGATGGCTCAGCAGTTAAAAGTACTGGTTGCTCTTGCAGAGGACCCAGGTTCGATTCCTAGCACCCACATGACAGCTACCAACTATCCACAACTCCAGTTCCAAGGCAATCCACTGCCTTGCACAACATGGATGCACTTACATACATGTAGCCAATACACTCATAAAATAAAAAATAATAAAATATTTTAAAAGAAAACTATAAGTAATAATTACATTTACTATATACAGCTCTGCAATTTGAGTTCTACAGATGTTCATAAGGCTTTTAAAATGCTATTTAATGTGCCCAGTCTTTCCTTATGCAGCTCCATTCCATGCTGGGAATCAAACACAAGGCCTTACGCACACTAGACTCATGCACACACTAGGCAAGTGCTCTACCTCTGAGCTATATCCCCAGACCCTTCAAATATAGGACTTTAAGTAGACAATTTCACATATCAATGTAGAAACAGGTGCACTTGGGTTAAAAATGTAATCAGGTGTTGGGGATGTGGCATGGTGATAAACATTTGTCTAGCAGGTGCTGGGTTATATCCCCAGCACTGAAAAAGAAATCATTTTCTAAATTTTAGGTAACTTCTTACCACCATAATGACTTTCTTAAATTCCTGGGCTGAGAGAAAGCTTTGTCTTCCTATGTGCTTTATGGTGGTTGGTTCAGGAGTCTTCTGAATCTCTGAAGTTAAGACTTTCTTCCAAGTGGGTGGGGATAAGATAGGGTCTCAATATGTAGCCTAGGTGGAACTCAAACTCACAATCTTCCTGCCTTAGCCTCCTAAGTGCTGGGACTATGGGCATGTGCCACCATACCTAACTAGACTTACACTTCCAAACAATGTTGAAACTGCTAAGACTTTATGAACTCTTGGAGATGGACTAAATGTATTTTGTATTATAAGATGACCATGAGCCTTTAGAGGGAACAAAGGAAGAATAAAATAATTTGAATATAACATGTCCCTAAAACACAGGAGGCCCAGCAACCATGGACAAAGTGCTATGAATCTGCTATAATAAGAAAGACTGACTAATAAGAAACGATGGCAAAGATGGGAAATAACCAGGACTCTCACACATTCCTGTGAAGAATGCAAAATGGCACTACCACTGTGACACTTATTGGCTTCTTGGAAAGGTACTGACACACCTGTTGTATGACCCAGCATTTCTACTGTTAGGCATCTTTTCAAGGAAAATAAAAGGGCATCAGCTTCATAAAATGTTTATACCAGCTTTACTTTTTAATATTTTTATTTATTTCATTTATTTTATGTGCATGAGTGTGCCCGAATGTGTTTAAGTGTACCCCGTGTCGTGCAATGCCTGTGGAGGTCAGAAGAGGGCATCGGATCCCCTGGAACTGGAGTTACGGACAGTTGTTACCCACCATGTGGGTACTGGGAATCAAACCCAGGTACTTTTCAAGCAGTCAGTGCTCTTAACTGCTGAGCTATCTCTCCAGCCCATAGCAACTTTATTTTTAATAGCCCCCAAATCAGAAATAACCCAAACATCCATCAACTTTCAGATGGCTAGATGCATAAGCTGTGCTATAGCCATATAATCTCATATATCTCAAGCAATAAGAAAAAGAACAATAACAACATGAATGAATCACAAAACCAACATGATAAGTAAAACCAGGCAGGCAGGCAGACTCCTCTCTGTATAATCACTCCTATACAATATTACAGAAAACATAAAACTGTAAGAAAAAAGTCCATTCAAGGGATATAGATGAAAATGCACATTGTCTAAAATTGCACAGAAGCAAACAATTTATTTTCATTTTATGTGTATGAGCATTTTGCCTGTATGTAGGTAAGTATACCATGTGTATGCCTGGTGCCCATCAAGACCAAAAGAGGGCATGAGATCCCCTAGACCTGGAGTTAAGGGCCATTCTTATCTACCATGTGGGTGGTAGGAACTGAACCTGGGTCCTCTAGAGGAGCACCCAATGCTCTTAACCACTGAGCCATCTCTCTATCACCAGAAGCAAACTTTTAAAGTAATGATAATATTATTCAAAAACTTAAGATGGGTAAATTTCATGTATGTGAATCATGTATCAATAAAGCTATTTTAAAAGGTAGTTTCAGCTAATGTATACAGACTTTTCAAGTTGCAATGGTTTAACTTACAATTTCTTTTCACTTTACTATGACGTGAAAACAATGTTCATTTGGTAGAAACTATGCTTTGAATTTTCATCTTTTCAGTAGGACAGAATTCTGTGATCCTACAGATTAGTAGCGAGTAGCAGTTGCCAGTTAGCCAAGATAGAAAACCATCTACACTAGAGTCCAGTGTTCTTCATTGCTAAGATAGGATATTTGGGGAGGTAGGTATATTGAATGTATTTTTTACTTACATTTTCAACTTATAATAAGTTTGTCAGGATATAACTCTACTGTAAGTCAAGGAATGTCATTTACCCACTAAGCGATCTCTCCAGTCCTGAGTCTGGCATTTTAAAAGGAGATTTACTGACCTTGGCCTAAATGATCTTTAAGGTTCATTTTATATTCTTATACACTGGGGAAAAAAAAGTTTTAGTAAAATGCTCCTGAATGTATAAAAAGTCTTGGTTAACACTGGAGGAGAGGACTAGGACGACACATGATTTCCCAGTTTCAATTCTTTTGAGTGTACTAGCTCCACTCAGTACACTGGTGGATGGTTCCTCGTCACTGAAACCCTGTAGCCAAGGACCGACACTCACGATAACACAAGCAGTACAGGTTTAACACTCACCTGCCTTCTCTGATTTTCTGTGCACTCCCTTGACATATGAAGTTTTCAATATAACCATCACTGCAGTTGATTTTTGACCAGTCTGGGTCACAAACAGCCAAGAAGTGAGGCCGCAGTCTGCCTACAGAATACTTGGCAATGTCAGTCAGGGACTGACTAGCAGCAGCACCAAACAAAAAGGTTCCGATAGCCTTGTACATAGTAGCTATATAGTTATTAGTGACAAAGGAATTTGAGTGCAAAAGGTTAAAGTAAACAGACAGAGTTTCTCCAATAATTATCTGAAAAACAAAGAGAAAAATAGCATATTAAAATAACAAATAGAAACTTTAAACAAAAAATAGAGAAGTAAACAGTAAACTACAAAATATTTTTGTTTTAAAAGCACCCCCCGACCTTTTTTTAAAAAATACTCAATTTAGAACACCTAATTCTAAACAAACTAACAAAAAGTACACAGTCACCTATAGGTACTTCCTACAAAGCCATGGTTGAGCCAAAAGCAATGTGTGCTGCTGCTACTACTACTACTACTACTACTACTACTACTACTACTAATGGGGCCTATTTCCCTTCTTGCATTCACATAAACAGAGCTTTAACAGGCAGACAGAAGATAAAAACTGTGGCTTATTCAAACACCAACTTCTGCCATCAGAATCCCCCACATATAAACACTTTTTAAAAATCTAGCAGCCTTCGTTTTTCTCAAATATTTTGCATCAAAGGCACCCATCATATTAAAAAGCATAAAACATGTTTAAAGAATAAAAAAAGATAAAGCAGGGATCTGAGACTGGAGCCAAGAGGCAGAGGTTTAGCTGCCAAGGTCTCCAGTCCCACCTTCCAGAGGCTTAGAAAGCCAGGTTCCCTTACAGAGTCTTACTAAACCAAACTAGTATTTGGTACTCCTCCTTCCCCAAGGAAACACTTCAAGTTATTCTTTCCCTCTATTTTTTACTGACTTATGAAACTGGAGTTAAAGTCTTCCTGTATGTCATGAACTACTTTAGCAGTGTCTATGTTCCACTGGCCACATAGCACACACAATGAGCTTTTAAGGCATAACAAGGTATCCACCAATAGGGTGAGAAATTCAAAGAACAAACATTTGCTGATTAAATAATACAATAGGATACATTCTGTGCACCTGACATCTAGACAAACACTTGAGGAAGAGTAGGCTTGCTAATTTGTGGGTGGGAGGGAGGTGGAGAGACTTAACAAAGTTTCACTTGAGATAGCCACTTGCTTCTCTGCTTCATCTTAAACTTACATAAACAGGGTTTAAAAAAAATTTTTTAATGTGTATGACTGTTTTGGTGACATGTTTATAAGTGTACCCGTATCATGCAATGCCCATGGAGGTCAGAAGGCAGCATTGGGTTCCCTGGAACTGGAGTTAAAGATGGTTGTTAGCTGCCATGTGGGTGCTAGGAACTGAACCTAGGTCCTCTGTAAGAGAAGCCAGTGCTTTTAACTGCTGAGTCATCTCTCTAGCCCCCATAAACAATTTTACAAAGCATTCAAACATTTGCAATTAGGGAAGCTTAACTGTCTTCGTGGTTAGCCTCAGCACAGGTGAAATGAATGGCTGCTTTTGGGCAAAATTTCAAGAATCTGATGCCAGAAATTCTTTCCTCATCTGGCTCAAATGCTCCTAGAATTCCATATCAGAATGTTATGACTTTGACAACTAGACTATGAGCTCTGTAAAGCAGGGACCATTTCTCACCTGGTGAGTAGAAAGCTAGTATATACACAGGAGCCTAAAACAAATAGGTGGTCAATACATTCTAATTGAAGTACCTACCTGGAGTAAAAGCCAAACCACCTGAAACACATCTTTAAGGCCCACAAAAATATAGTCCTCATGTGAATGAATTCATCATTTCTGAGAACAGGCCTCAGGAGAGGGAAACTGTACTTCTAGGGCCATCCCACCTTTGCTGTTTTGCTTAGGGGTATCCTTAACAACTTTCAGTGGCCCTGTTTTAAAGTATAGCCTCCTTGAGTCGTTAAGGGGGTCCCAGTAATTCCCAATAGATTAACAGCTAGAACAGATTTTTCTAACATATTATTATGAAATTGATCTTTGATAGCAGAAAATATACCAAGTATATTAACCAACCACAATTTTGGCAGTGGAAGCTTCCACATCTCAGCTGTCAGCTGTTTTCAAGCACTCAACAATTTCATCAGAAACAGGTGCTAAGGTTTCCTAGTCATGCTCATCTCTGGTTACAGCCACCCAAATCCTGTTCCTGCCATTTATGGAAGAAAGCCAGTTTTCTGATTTTCAGAGCACTGGGCAGATTTCCAGCTGATCTGCAGAAGTATATGCTGAAATTTACACTGGGATATTAGAAAGACTCTAAAGCTAGCAAGTTTTACTTCACTGTTTATTTTTATTTTATATGTAAGAGTGTTTTGCCTGCATGTATGTACGTGCAATAACCACGGGGGTCAGAAGAGGGTGTCAGATCCCCTGCAACTGGAGTAATTGTTAGCCACCATGTGGGTGCTAAGAACTGACCCCTGGTCCTCTGCAGCCAGTGCTCTTAACCACTGAGCCATCTCTTCAGTTCCATCTCATTTTTAAAAATTGATGTAAACACTCTCCTCTTTAAAGGAAACTGTTGAAAGAAAAGTTCTAAATCAACTTTTCTAAATTAAAGGTAGAGATGTGTCTGTCCATTTTATCTTCACAAGACAATCATTCTTAAATTCATTTTAATACTTTATCCTGCTCTTTGATACATTTATTCCTATTCTTAATCTTCAGCCAAGTCTAAACCTAGGACAACTGTGGCCTAATTATTCCTAGAACTGAAAATAGTGCTCATGTTCATTTTCTTAGACAGCAAGGCTATGATAAAATATTAAAGAGAATGTTTAGGGGAATAAAGCAGAATCCTTATAAAGATAAAAGGTAACTAAACAGCCTAAATGGCTGTTTAGGCCTAAGGCTCATCGTGTGCTCTCACCAGCTCCCTATGTCCCCTGCAAACAGGGTATGTCCTTACACTGTCTTTATAGCTTTCTTTCATTCAGGGCCAGAAAGCCCGTAAGAGTCCAAAATCACTGGTACATTTCTACATCTTCCTTTCCCTCTCAAACAGCTCTTCCTGCTTCCATTCCTTTATTCATCTGATTCTTTTTCAAAAGCCAAAAGTGTATCTTTGGATTAAACAGATTTATATTAACTCCATTTGCTGTAACTTCTCACTGGGATTTGACCTCAACTGAGCATTTCCTCTTTATTGAATTTTTCCCTTGTTTTCTAAAATGCTACCTCACTTGTGGTTCTCCATCACTCACAGAGTTATGGATGTCATGTCAAAGGCTTGATAGTAAATCTGAATCAATGACTATTTTTAATGAGTTACTTTCTAATAAATAAAAATGAACATATACAAATCTAATCAAAGATTGCCTAAAACAAAGTGAGTTAATGAATAAATGGGAACGATTTTACATTAGTACATGAAACTGCTGCCCAGACAAAGTTTGTCCTTGCTGACACTGATACAAGAACAAGAACTGATAGGAAAATACTACTTTAAAAAAAACTTTGTTTGATAATTATTTGTTTATTTATGGGGCAGTGTGTGTGTGTGTGTGTGTGTGTGTGTGTGTGTGTGTATGCTTGTGAAGGTCAAAACACAACTGGTGAGGGGTCAGTTCTTTCCTTCTACCACATGGGTCTCAAAGATCAAGCTTAAGTCTTCCTTGGAAGCACCCACATTGGAACTGCTGAGCCATCTTGCCAGTTCAGGAAACAGTACCTTTGCAGTACCTTAAATCATGTGTTCTTTTAGGAAATCCGGACTCACATTGATTGTGAAGGCTACACAAGTTACACAACCCTTGCAGCACCCAGCAAAGGCCCCCAGTTCTACTGTACACTCCACTTTGTAATGGAGTCAACTGTGTCACTTGTGCAACCTTTTCATTGACAGACAATTGAAAGAAAGATAAATTTCCAGCTTTTTTTATTTGAATACATGAATCTTGTCTGACATCAGCTACTAGTTGCAACTACGAGGACTCTTTTTAAAATATTTACTTTTTTTTTTTTTTTTTTTGGTCTTTTTGAGACAGGGTCTCCCTGTAGCCCCAACTGTTCTGGAACTCACTATGTAGACCAGGCTGGCCTTGAACTCACAGATATCTGCCTGCCTCTGCCTCCCAAGTGCTGGGATCAAAGGCATGCACCACCACACCCCGGCAAAATATTTACATTTTAAGTTAACAATCTTTTAAAAATGTCTAATTGTTTGTTTGGATTGTTATTGTTTGGTGTGTGTGTTTTTAACAAATATTTTTTTAATTCTTTGAGAATTCCATACAATATATTTTGTTAATATTCATCCTCCACTACTTCCCCTAACTTCTCCCAGATCCACTGCCCTATTTTGTGTATGTTTGTTAATGAGACAGGGTCTCATTAAGTAGTCTAGGCCTTCCATTACAGCTAAAAAAAAAAAATTGCAGAGGTTTATATATTTAATCATTAACAAACGAACACAAAATTACGTTCAGTGCTCAAAAGTTATAAACTTGGAAAAGTGGATTTAACTTACAACGATAATACTGAATGGAATGATTATTCCACCTAATAACGCATAAGGTATGGTGTCTTCTTTGTAAGGGTACTTGATGGATTCATCATTACAGAATACTCCTCGTTGGAAGGGGGTATGCCTTGAAGTAAGAATTGCAAAAGGCAATCCAGCTAGCAAAAGGGAATAAATGAAAATATCATTAAAAATTATCAAAACTGACAAATGGCAACAACCATCCCAGAGACTATGTTTAAAAATGCATTCGCCATAAAAGTAAGGAAGAGCACATGTAAAGAGGAAATGCAGAATGCATGCAGCGGAAGTTAGGAGAACTGCAGTATAGGGTTAAACATGTTTTTTTCTATAGGAAAAAAATCTTCAAAGTCGTCTGTTAGCTAATTTAACATAGAGCATCTTCCTCCCTTTGTTTCTGCGCAAACACATTAGACAAATTTGGGGAAAGTCTCTTTTCATACTCCTGTTGTCATTTAATCAACCACATTTTCATCACTGCCTTAATCCATTTGTCATGGACTTTGTTTCAAAAAGGAAAATATTTAACATTCCCTGTTTTATCTTTACATCACTACAACACTTGGACAGGCCATGCTAAGTTATGAGAGTATATAAATGAAGCTTTATTCACTCGCTTCCATGTCATCCAGAGAAGGTTTAGAGCTGTTGTGGAAAGAACCCTGAACTTAAACCCACTTTCTTAAGATGCCTAAACAAACAAAAAAACCTCTAGCACAGAAGTGCTTTATCATAATAACACTTTCTGTGAATATCAGGCTTTACACTCATCTCTTAAACTGCCTAATGTTTGCCTAAATGTAAACTTAAAGTCAGTTCTGTCATGAAATTTGGCCTACTTATTAATATTGCAACATACTGCTTTGAAAAAGAGATGCAGTCTAGCAGAAACCCTCAACATGTCTGCTTCAAGGCTGTCCAAGTATAAAAGACTCTCTCCACTTAGGTGGTCCCTGCTCTGTGCAGTACACCTTCTCTCTAGCCTAGCCTATTCACTGCAGGTTTAAGTGCTACCTCCATGTGACACCAAGACTTGATGATCACTCAAAGTCTTCATTAGTTTACTACAGCGCTAAAGGCTGAGTGACAGCCAAGTTTCCACTGCTTTGCCTGAGTGCATTTATCACAGTATCAAATTTGTCCAAGTGTCAAAAAAGAGCCGATGAAATATTCTTTTATTGCTAGCTCTTCTATTATCTTCCATTTTCATTTAGACAATGAATACATGAACCAAAGTATATTTATATAAACCAATTTGTCAGTAATAGCTATCATCTCCAAAAATCTTTAAAATGTTATGATTCCCAAAGCCTTATTTCTAATAAATGCTATACTTAAAAACATTACTAGTGCTGACTTTGCTAGCTGACCCATATACTCCATGCCTCTCCTATCTGAATTCACTCTCCTAATTCACCAATATGCTTGTATTCAGAGGAATGGAGTGAAAAGTCCAAACCTTCAATACATCTACCATGGCTGTAGCACAACTTCAAGGGATTTACACAAACATTTTGCACTGATCAACATACAATGTGAAGCTAAATATGCAGAGCTGAACTTTCAGTAAGAATATTATTGTTACTAAATGGGCATGTTCAATTTGTATTTACAAAAAACTATTTCTTCGAGGCTGGAGAGATGGCTCAGTAGTTAAGAGCACTGGCTGCTCTTGCAAAGGATCCAGGTTCAATTCCCAGCACCCACAGGGCAGCTAACAACCATCTGTAAATGCAGTTCCAGGGTATCTGATGCGCTCTTCTGACCTCCATGGGCATTGCAGGACACGGGTGCACTTACATACATGCAGGCAATACACTCATAAACACAAATTTTTAAAAATCATAAAATATTTTTAGAAAGAACTATTTCTTCTATAGTTCATTTTTTATTGTGAGAGATCTATACAAAATACTGGAAACTACTACCTACATAGTATGCTTCTGAATTGGTTGCATTTCTCAATAAGCATCATTTCTTTCTACAAGGAGATAGTACAGAAATTAAACATTTATCATTAGTGTACAAAACTCTAGGTTTTGTGTCTGTAGTCTAAGGGAAAAATTCATATTATGAGCCTCAAATACACTGAAAAAATTAATATGTATATCCATTAATATTAAGGGTTTTTCCCCTTTGGCCACAGAAATCATGTTAGAAATTACTCTTAAATTTACAGGAGATGGGGCTAGAAAGAAAGTACAAAGTGTCAAGGAAAGGAAAACAGATTTGGGGATATAAGAGATTTCTGTAGCTATAAAAGGGAAAGATAAACACACAAAATGAACATGAAGTAAAAACAGGCAATAGTAACAGTGATATTAAGGGATGATCAAAGATAGACTCACACTGGTAGGCTTGAGTGAAGTGATTTATGTCAGGTCTGGATGGAGGAACATCACTAACACAAGTCAGAAGGAAAGAGCATGTCAGAAAATGGAGATCAAGCCACAGTGTTCAATGGGTTTTTAATCGCCAGTCTTTATAAAGGAGGTTTTAGTAAGAAAGGGTAGAAACCAGACTATACGTTTCATTTGTAAAGCATAAATCTACCACAAATGTATCCTACCAAGAATTTCAGATAAGAGATTGCATCATAGGTCTCAGAAATACTTTTAAGTTGGTAACAAGCAGTATTTGTCATCACACAAACCTATGAGATGCACTACCCAATGCCATTTCATTTCCAATATTTATCTAAACCTCCATATAGACCAAGCACAAGTTAGCTGTTCACTCACCTACTTAAGGTTCAAAAAATAAATGAGCTAGTTCAGATTCTTGTCTGGAAACTTTTAGAAATATAACAAGACTGAATCCCTCCCAAGCTGGCAAACAGCATTGGCCCACATAACAAAGAGGCCAAGAACAAGTGACTAGCCTGACCCTTTGAAAAACAAAATGGGAAAGGCAGCTTTGGCTCCCCATTGCCGAAAGGCCTCACTGATTTGACTATTTGGGGCGCTGAGTACTTTGTATTAATTTCAACAAAGCATAATTTTACTTATGCTAATGAGAAAAGGTTTCTACTCCTTAAAATATTCCTAATCATTCCTCCAATGGTCAGAGCACAGTTGTTTTTAGGTTTTGGTTACACTATATAGAACATTTCTAATTAAAATATTTCTTTGCATTTCTCATTATTTTCTTAGAATACATTTTCATGTAAAATTAAAGGATATAAACATTAACATTTTTGACAAATTTCTCCAAAAAGGTAATGGTACAGTACTAATTTATTCTACTAGACACAATTCACAAAAGGGTGGGAAATGGAAACAATTTAAGAAGACACTTGATGCTACCTTTGACATGTACAATATCCAAGGCAAGAATGAAAGGATTGTTTCTTTTTGTCAACTCAAATCAAACATCCTTTTTCTTTTACCTGAAAGATTGTATCTCTAAAAGAAAAAAAAAATCTCTCATTATTTCTCAAATGACTACATGTTCCAATGTTTCTCTTAACACTTCAGCTAGGGAAAAATCAATTTAACTTCCCTGCTTTTTTTTTTTTTTTTTTTTTTTTTTTTTTGAGACAGGGTCTCCCTATAGCCCCAGCTGGCCTGGTACTCACTACGTAGACCAATCTGGCTTCAATCTCATGGAGCTTCATCTGCCTCTGCCTACCAAGTGCTGGGACTAAAAGAGTGTACCATGCCTGACTTTTTTTTTTAGGTGTAGTGTGTGTGCCTACTTGTTCGTATGTACACCATGAGTGTGCAGGTGCACACGGAGGCCAGAAGAGGTCATCAGATCCCCTGGAACTGGAGTTAATAGCCAGTTATAAGCCAGCCACCCAATGTGGGTGATAAGAAAGAACCGACCCAGGTCTTCTGGAAGAGCAGCAAATATTCTTAACTTCTGAGTCATCTCTCTAGCCTGTCCTCCCTCTTTTTAAACAACTTTGAAGTATGAATTATATACCAAAATATCAATCTACTCTGAATTTACCACAATGATCACTATAATATAATCATAGAACATTTTTATTGCCCTAAAAACTTCCTTGTGCCTCCTTCAGTACATCCTCCTACCACCAACCTAAAGCAACCACTTTCTGTCTCTACACAGATTTGTCTTTTCTGGGTACTTCATATAAATGCAACCATACAACATGTGGTATTTTCTATATAGCTCATATTACTTGATATAATGTCCTTGAAGTTAATCATGACATTCATTTTTCTTTTTATTGCTACAGTATTCAGAGTACATTTGGTTTATCCAGTCACCTGTTAATAGACATCTGGGCTGTTTCCAGTTTGGAGCTATTATAACTAATGCTACGTTGAACATTCACACACAAGTCTTTGTGTGGATATATTTTCATTTCTAATGGGTAGATACCTAAAAGTGAAATTACTAGGTCACATGGCAAGCTTATGTTTAGCTTTTTAAAAAGCTGCCAAACTACTTTCCAAAGAAGCTGTAGCATTTTACATTCCCACATCCTGCTTTTTAATATATCCAATGGCCAGTCACAACCCATTTAAAACTCAAGTTCTCTCAATAATAAACCCAGACTCATTCACGAAAAGTTTAATTTTCTGCTTCTACCAGTGAATATTTACAATGGTTCAAAAGAATGTATGATACAGTTCACAGCTTCTACAAACTACAGACCACAAAAACACTTCTCCATCCTTTAGCAGAGATAGGAAAAGACAGCTAAGAACATGGTCACACCACAGTTTCTTTAACTTCCTCTTGCAGGACTACTCAGGATCTTGGAGCCGTAAGAGAAATACTTGCAAATTCTTTTAATTAGAAAGATTAACAACAGGGAGTCTAGCAAAACTGAGAAACTATAGTTATAAGCGCTCTTAATTGTGAGAGACTCTTCTAATATTAGTGAGCACTATGCCAATACCTCCAACAAAGTTTTATGGTTATCAAAACAATCTACGGAATGTAGAATCTACACTGTGGCATGGATATTGTGTTCCCTTTTTTATATATCTGGCTGTAAGGATGTAAAATATATCAGGTGACAAAGTGACTTGCAACTCCACAGGCCACACTAGCAAATTATTAAAAGGACACACTGCCTCAGGGCTAACTGCAACAGGTACTAATACCAAAGGTCTTGAGATTTGTTGAAGTTTGGGGGGACCACCTCAATATTCCAAAAAATGAAATGACTCTATTGGCAGACCAAAAGATTCCAAAGATGAATGAAACAAAGATGATGTCCATTTTCAATATATTTCAGCAGTCACAGTCTTCTTTTACTGTCTGAATGAAAGGGGACAGGTATAGATGAAGATTAGAGGCCCAAAGAACTCGGAGGTAAGGCTACACTATAGAATACTGTATCAATTGTTATTTTTGCCACCTGATCATAACCCTGGGCTAAACAGACATGTGATAGATGAATGTATTTATTCCACCTTCTTTATCAGGCCATTTGAAAATCTACCTTTGTTTATTTACCAATGGTGAAAATTCCAAATAGGAATGAGTTGGTTTTGAAAATACAAGTTGTGGCCAGTGGTATAACTCACAGGTAAAGTGTGTTTATGCACAAGCATTGAGGAAAAAAACTGTTGCCCAGAAAGGTAGTATCTGAAAGATAGCCATGCTTAGAAAGACATGAAATGAATATACCAATGCTTTGCTTCTTTTCTTTCTGTTTATCACTGTGATGGCTGCTTGAGAATTTGTCCAGTTACTCTGCCCAGTTCATATATATGAACTAAAGTGAACTGGGCCACATAGAGAATAATGAGAAAACACCTTCAAAAACAGTAAGTCAGAAACAAAAATAATCAATGAGCTACTCTAAAAAGCAAGAACAGAGGCATTTAGGTAATCTAAGTACTCAAAAGGCTGAAACAGGAAGACAGAGATCCAGGACAGCCTGCACAACATGGTGAGATACTGTCTCAAAAGAGAAGGAAGGAAGGAAGGGAGGGAGGAAGGGAGGAAGGGAGGGAGGGAGGGAGGGAGGGAGGGACAGGGAGAAAGAAAGAGAACAATACTATAATACTGTAAGTGATATATACCTGAAAGACTAGCGCACTACATGAATATATTTCCTTTCCTATAAGCAATCCAGAGCCATTACCTTATACATAATATATTACTTTCATGTGACTTGAAAAGTTTATCTTCATTAATATTAACTAGAAGCAAGATTTTTTTCTTTATTGTTCCAAAGAGAGGCAATTTTTAACACATTTTCCAGAAATAACTTGAAGTAGGCTACATAAAAACATATATACACAATGAAGCTTAAGGGGGGGGGATATGAATAAGAAATTAAAGACCAAAGGATTGAGGAAATATTTTTAACTGAAAAATAACTATTTTTAGACCTACAGTGCAAATTATAACTACTCTAAGATGAAGATAAGAACACTTTCCTATATGTAAACTGTTTCACTAAATCTTAAAGACATTTGAAGTAGTTTAATACTAAATTCATTTACATTTAAATTCAATATGCAGACCAAAAGACAAGGAACTCCACCATGTCTTAGCCATTCCAAGTATTTGAATGTTTTTTGTCAACATTAAGGTATATTTCATTATGAAAGTTAATAACACAACTAGAGGAAGTGACATCTTGATGTCCTGAGGAAACCATCTTTAAAAAAGAAGCAATCATTCAATTTAGCTCAACAATTAACTGAGCTCCTGCTCCATACAGGCACAAGTTAGAGGTAATGGGAAGACATGGAGCTGAGCTGATAGTGACCAACTCCTGGATTTAATCAGAAAATAGAGTCAACAGGATTTGCTACTGGACTGATCGGATAGGAATATATGAAAGGGAAGTCAAGAATGGCTGCCAGCTGTTCCAGCTGAGCAAGTAGAAGTTGAAATCTGCATTAACTGAAAAGGGCAAGCCTGGAAATGGAACAGTACACAAGGGATACATCTGGCTTGAGTTGCCTAGTAATAGGTAGCATGTAAGATCTGCAATGTCGAGGCTGAAGATAAAAATTTGACAGACATAGTAAAGGCATGAAACAAGATGAGGTCACTGAAAGAGCAAGTACAGAGGAGAAATGAGGATCCACTGAGTCCCAAAGCACTCCAAATGTAAAGGTCAAGGAGAAGGGGACCCTCACAGAGAATGCAAAAAGACTGGGAAACTGGAATTCAACTCAGGAAAATGTAAAAAAATCCAAGGAATATATCCCAAATCCTGGAACTAATAGCGAGTGTAGTAAGATCATGAAGTATTAAGTCAATGCAAAAATCAATCCTTCCTCTATGTACTAGTAACAAACAATTAGAGACCAAAATTAAAAGCACCACACCATCTATATTGAAACATTTAGATACAAACCTAAGAAAATCTACAAACTATCTGTACACTGAAAACTATAAAACACTGATGAATACCCAAAACCTAAGAAAATATAAAGATATACCATTTTCATGGAATGGAAGACTTAATAGGATAATGGTGTCAGTTCTCTTCAGAATGTTCTATAGGTTTAAATGCAGTATTTATCAAAAGTCCAGTAGCATATTTGGTAGACATAAACAACTATACACATTTTAAAACTTACAAGGAAAGGCAAGAGGAATTAGAACAGCCAAAAAAACAACTTTGAAAATGAAAATAAAACTAGAGGAGCCATTCTCTGAATGTTTTAGAGAAATATAATGGCATAACTTTTAACCACTCATTATAAATTAGTTATTTTTTAATATTTTATTTATTTCTTTATCTGTATGAGTGTTTGCTTGAATGTATGTAAGGTACACCCATGTCACGCAATGCCCATGGAAGTTAGAAGAGCTTTGTCGGGTCCCCTGGAAATGAAGTTATGGATGGTTGTTAACTGTCATGTGGATGTTGGGACTACTCTTTAAGAGCAATCAGTGCTCTTAATTGCTGAGCCACCTCTCCAACCCCTCACTGAGCTATTTTTACCCCCAAACATACAACCAGAGTACAAACTGGTATGGTCTAGTACAAGACTAGATACAAATAGCAATGAGGTAGAGACAGATTCCAGAAATAGACCCACAAATACAGTCAGTTAATTATTTTACATAGGTTAAAAATTAAAAAGTGGTAAAACAGAGAAAGGAGAGTCAATACTGTTGGAAAAATAAGGCATCAATTAAGGATAG
The DNA here is from genome assembly GCF_000622305.1 of Nannospalax galili. Taxonomy (NCBI): domain Eukaryota; kingdom Metazoa; phylum Chordata; class Mammalia; order Rodentia; family Spalacidae; genus Nannospalax; species Nannospalax galili. The sequence continues at coordinate 1,928,589 of NW_008344185.1, read as the reverse complement.
GGGAGGACACAGAGAAATAGAGGAGGCAATGAAGTCCAGAGGTGGAGCATACAGGTTCAGTTACCAGCACCCATATGGCAGCTAACAACCATCCATAACTCCAGTTCCAGGGGATCCAATGCCCTCTTCTGACCTCTGTGGGCATGGCACAACACAGGTACACTTACATACATGAAGGCAATACACTCATACACATAAAATAAATATAATAAATAAAATATTTTTAAAGAAGTTATCATTAAAAGAAACTAGGTAGAGCACATGGAAACGGGATTATTTTGTAACTTCTATATGACTCTAAAATTATTTAAAAATAAAACTTTTTTAGATGTCTTTAAAATGCTGCTGAACAGCTCAAGAAAGATGAGAATAAACAGGCTTATTAATGTGGAAATTGCTGTGAGTAACAAGAACTATTTCCATGAAAGTGGTACTTAAAATTCAGTTCACAGGTGGGTTTGAATTGTTAAAAATGGCAACTAGGGAGTGACCATGGGAGAGGATCTGCTGAGAGTCACACAGAAGTCAGGATAACTGAAGTAGAAAAGTTAAAGGAACTGAAAATATATTATTAAATCAGAGTGTAGGAGAGCAATCCCAAGATGACCACCTAACTATATTAAGTACAACAGGCAACCAAGCATTCTTCCAGAGTTGTTTTAAAGTTTAAATAAAAGCTCATTAAAGTTCCAAAAGGGTAGTAAAGACAGACTAGGAGAAAATATCAGGGAAAGAAATATAAGCAAAGCTCTTCATTTCCACATAGACGCTGAATTAAGGGCAGTGCCACTGTCCAAAGCCCAATATCCAAGTAGTTTCCTATAACAGGAAATAAATTAGTTAATAATTAGGTTCCCTTTAAAAATATTTTATTATTTTTATTTTATGTGTATGTGTGTATTGCCTGCATGTAGGTAAGTGCACCTGTGTCGTGCAATGCCCACAGAGGACAGAAGAGGCTGTTGGATCCCCTGGAATTGGAGTTACAGACAGCTGTTATCTGCCGTGTGGGTGCTGGGATTCAAACCCGGGTCTTCTGCGAGAATAACCAGTGTTCTTAACCACTGAGCTATCTCTCCAGCCCCCAACAACTAAGTTCTTAAGAACAAAGACAGGACCATGGAGATAGCTCAGTGATAATAGTGCTCCTCATGCAATGGTAACCAATCTTGCTGTCATTCCAAATATAAAAACTTAAAGATAATTAACAAAAATATTGAGTTTTTAAAAATTCTTTGTTTCTTTTTTAATTATTTATTTAATAACCACATACTTAGAACAAGCATTTCTTTACAACAGCATTGACATATTCAATAATAATTTCCAGAGCTGAGATGCATCTCTTTCAAAATTGGCTGTAAATTTTTAGGTTTACAGTTGAATTAATACAGTTATACAACATTGTACTCAGTATAAACCCTATAAGACATAAAATTAAGTGAGGTTTTAACCTTTAAAAAAGATCTCCATTTCATTATTAAAATATAGTTTCATACAGAAAAATTCATTTTTAACGCAATTAACAGTAAGATGTTTTCACATGCATTTCAAATCTCTATATATCTGATTATTACTAATTACATTCAGTTAATTTCTGAGATCCTTGGCACCTGTCCTAGTTTGTTCTTCATTGCTGTGACAAAACACTCTGACCAGTACCAACTTGGGGAGGAAAGGGTTTATTTGTCTTACATCTCCC
>NW_008344185.1:1924061-1926785 GCF_000622305.1 Nannospalax galili | reverse complement strand
AAAGTGGCTATAGAATATTTAGGTTCACAGTTGAATTAATACAGTTATACAATACTGAACTCAGTATAAACCCTGTAAGATATAAAATTGAGTTTTTGCCCTTTAAAGAAAATCTATGGTCGGTTGCTCTTGGATCCTTGGCACCTGAGTATGGATATAAAGTCATCAGGTAGATTTCAATGTTAATGTTTTTATGCCTCTACTATTTAACATGAAGTAAATTTTTATGCTTCCTCCTCAAATGTCTCTTTTTTTTAATTTGTTGATTTTTCTGTGTGTGTCTCATATAGAACATCCCACACAATCTTATTCACCTACATACCCACTTCCCAAATGGCACCCTCCATAGCCTCCCCCCTCCCACATACTGGAGCCCATATACTCTGTCATCCCTGTTACTGTCCTCTGTGTTGTCAACAGCCCCAGCCATTCTCCAGTGCTTGTCCATCTGCTGAATCTAGTCAGCCTATCTAGAGAGCCTTGTTTTAGGAAGATCAGCTGTTCCTCATCTAGCAGCAATCAGTTGTCAATATTCCTTTAGATAAGATTGGGGTCTGCTGTTCATTTTCCCAGTTCTATGCTGGGAGTCTCTTGTGTCACCTTGGCCAATAACGCAAAGGAAGGTATCACCTGTCTGGCATTGTTTCTTGTTATGTAGCTTTGAGCTATACATACAGGCTCTTAAAAATTATATTGACCCTGTTAATCTTTGATTATACTTTCCTTTTGGGTGTTTAAGACCCTACAGTTAGCCCAGATAAAACAATTTATTTTCACTCTTAAGGTCGTTTGAGGATCTGCTCCTCAGGGCTCACATGGGCTTGGGAGGAGCCCCGGCTCCATTCTTTTACCAATTCCATATATGTGAAGATAAGCCAAAGGTCCTGCTTGCCATGGCTGGCTTCGCTTGGAAGCATGGAGGAAATGTTTCCTCCGTGTTGACCCTCCTCTTGTAGTCTCGGTCTATTGCAAAAGAAGCTTCTTTGCTAGTGATGACTGGGATACTTGTCTGTAAATACAAGGATCCATATTTTGCATGTAGTAAGAAATTACATTTTTCTGCAGATATGACAGCCTTGGGGTTTTCTCTAAGATCTATGACCTCTCATTGTGCATTTGGCTATGTTTATAGTACCACACATGTGTTTCCTTTCACTAAGTGGGTTTTAAGTCCAATTAAGTAGCTGTTGATTATCCCTAATATAAAAGTGCCACTACTGCATTAATGCTCTTTGCTGTGTCTGTCATAGATGGTTATTAGGCCTTAACACTGAGGTTGGACTGATTGATGTTCTCCCTTAGAAGCTTGGGTAGTGCTCTGTAAGACAGGTAGTCTTCAAGGGATGTAACGTCCAGGTCAGTTCCAGCTCCATTGCTCCAAATCCTTTCTGAAGTATGTCCTGTCTTCTGCAATAAGGTCTTACATTCAAGTTCTTGGAGGCAATCAAGGGCTATGGCAGTAGCCTCAATAATTTTGAGAGTCTCTTGGACTATCCTGGCAAACAACTCAAAGGGAGGTTTCTCCTCCTGGCATTGTTTCTTGTTATATAGCCTTCTGCTACACACATGGACTAATGTAGCAATATTTTATGTGTAACTTTTCTGTAGGCTTTTAAACTATTACATCTCCCTCTGGTTTTTCACCAGATAAGCATTACTTATCTCTCCACTCTCTTTTCTTGTCTAGCCCTTCATCCTCCTTCCCATTGAAAGTACCCAAATTTCCCTCTTTCAAGCTTGATAATAAATTATCTCCTATGGTAGGCCCTCCCTTGAGCTCCTTCTTCCTCTTTACCCCCATGGCTCCTTACATAAACTACCTTCTTCCAAGTTAAATATTCCACTTTTCCCCATTTCCCCCGTGGTAACACTTGCCTCCTACTATTCCTCTCTCTCGGGCTTCTTCTTCCCCTTTACCTCCCTGGTTCCTTTCCATTTTCCTGGTTCCTGCAATTGCATCAGGATATGGACTCACTTATAAGGGTTTTGTGCTGAGATACCCAAATGAGGGAGAACATACATCAATAGTTCTTCTGAGTCTGTGTAACTTTACTTACTGTTTCTAGATCCATACATTTATCTGTAAATTTCATGATTTTGCCAATCTTTACCACTGAATAAAAACCCATTGTGTAATAGTTCCACATTTTCATTATCCACTTGTCACTTGAGGGACACTTAGGTTGCTTCCATCTCTTAGCTATTGTGAAAAGAGCAGCAACAAACATGGATGTACAAGTGTCTCTGCAATAGGACGAGTTCTTTGGGTATATGCCAAGGAGTGGTATAACTGGGTCAAATGTAGGTTCATTTGTAGTTTTTATTTTTTGTCTTTTTATTTTTTATTTTTATGTGTATGAGTGTATTGCCTGCATGTATGTGAGTGCACCCATGTTGTGCAACATTTGTAGTTTTTTGTTTTTTTTGTTTTTTAATTTAAAAAAAAATTTTTTTATAATTAAAGTTACAGTTTTAACAATATACAAAATATTACAGTAATTCAGATTTTTTGGCATAATGATTACAAATTTGATAAATACATTTTATATCTCATAATAGTGATGAAGATTATACAAAAGCTATTAAAACAATTATAAGAATAAATTCAATTGTCACTTAAGTATCTAAAGCTATTTTCCTTTGCGTTCTTCCAGAATGATTTGTTCTTATTCTTTACCTTAATTTGAGGGACTTCAAGAAGATACTTGTTTTGTTTTGTTAAAA
>NW_008344185.1:1894395-1923414 GCF_000622305.1 Nannospalax galili | reverse complement strand
ATTTCTTCTTTAGAACCCTCTGTTCAGCTCCTTAGCCCATCTTTTAATTGGGTTACTTCCTTTCTTGATACTTTGTTTTTTGAGTTCGTTATATATTCTGGATGTTAAACCTCTGTTGGACATGTCACTCGTGAAGATTTTCTCCCATTCTGTGGGTTTTTTAAAACTTCACTTCCTTGGTTGCATCTTTTGATGTACAGAAGCTTTTTAGTTTAATGAGGTCCCATTTGTTATTAGGTAACATAAACAGCATTGACACTATCAGACTTTACCAGCAAACTTCTAAAAATATTTTTAAATGAATGTGTGTGTGTGTGTGTGTGTGTGTGTGTGTGTGTTTACAGTGGTAGGGACTGAACCCAAGACTTTGTACAAGCTAGGTAGGTACTACACCACTGTGCTATATCTCTCATTTTTGAAAGCAGTTTTTAAGTTTACATGAAGACTGAGCAGAAAGTAAAATGTTCCCATATAGACCCTCTCTCCTATTATCACCATTCCTTAGACTCCCCTATTATAACCACCTTGCATTGGTATAACACATCTGTCAAAACCGAAGAACCAATATTAGTACAGTTATTAATGAAAGTCCATAGTTAAGGGTTAGTTCTTTGTACTCTGCAGTTCTGTGTACACTACTCAGTGCCCTGTATCCAACCTCATACAAAATAGTTTCATTGCCCTAAAAGTCTTGTACTCTGTCTACACATGTTTCAATCCTCCTCTCAATGCACAGATCTTAGTACTAGCTCTACAGTTTTGCCTTTTCCATAATGTCACAGTTGACATCAGACTGGCTTCTTGCTCTTAACAATATGCACTTATTTCTTCCATGGCTCTTCATGGTTTGATGGCTTATCTCTTTGGATTTTGTTGCTTTGTTTCATTTTTGCAGTTCTGAGGATGAAACCCAGGGTTTTATCCATAATAGGCAAGTTCTCTACCACTGAGTTACCCCCTCAGCTCAAGTTCTGTTAAAAATGAAAAATGAAGCTCTATTGGATTTACATTAACCAAATTAAGCAGTTCCTATGGTTTTCTTCAAACAGTGTGGCTTTTTAAAAGGGACATATCTGCTCACAAGATCTTTAAAAACCTTTCAATATCAAACAGAACAAAGAACAAAATTCTTTTGGGTTTATCATATTAGTAGTTACAGAGTACCAAAAAAAACTTTCACCACAGCTATACAGCAAGTTGGAGGCCAGCCTGTCATGACCATTCTTCTGAGTCTCTGTAAGAAACTGTAGTTTCCCTAGGATAAATTACATCCAGGATCATTTCTAGGTCAAATAATATATTGACCCAGCAATATATTATTTTAATAGCAATTTATACCTTTGCCAGATTTGTGTATGGGAGTACCTACTTTCCACGTCTGACACACTGGGGAAGTTCTTGCCTTTGCTAATGTGACTGGTCATACTGTCTTCTCAGTGGTAGTTTACTGTGAGTTTGTTTCTTAAAAACATCACATATTTTTTTTAGTTCTTGGTAGTTTTTTTCTCTTACAACTTTCTATTTATACTCTTAGGACCAATCACCTGTTTTTCACTAATTTATAAGATAAATAAAGGAAGCCATTTCCAAATTAATTCCTAGTTTATAATGGTACAATTTGGGTCACTATGAATAATACAATGTATCCTGAGGACTTTAATATACTGGTCACAAAAGTATTGGCTATGTATTATTATTTTAGGCTACACTACTTTTTGTTTTTGAGAAACGGTCTCACTATGCATCCGTGGCTGACCTGGAACTTGCTATGTAGACCAGTCTGGCCTTGCACTCACAAGAGCTCTGCTTGCCTCTGCCTCCTTAGTGCTGAGATTAAAGTTGTGAGCCACCATGCCTGGCTAAATAACTTTTTAATTACACTGGTCTAAGGCCATTTTCATGTGATGAACTTTGAGCATCCTACTCCCCACTACCTTCCTGTTTCATGCCTCTCCCATTAGTTTCCTTTCTTCCCCTAGACTGTTTTATTTCTACTTTCATATCATCTGTACATTATTATTTTACTTATCTATAAAAATATGGACCCACAAATTAAAGAAAATGTCATAGCTATCTTTCTGAGACTGACTTAACATGACTATCTCCATTTGCAACCATTTTTCTGCAAATGACATAACTCCATTTTCCTTTATGGCTGAAAAAAATTCCATTGTGTATATATACCACACAGGCTATATGTTTTTACTAAGGGATTAGAACATGGAATAATCAGGACCTCAGAGAAGTAACTACTCAACATTAGTACAACTAACTTAAAACAACCTATCTAACATAAGTAACAGCTTTATATTCCTAAACTATGTATTTTTCACATTTTTGTGTGTTTTTTTATTCTCTGGTAATTTCATACATGTATACAATATATTTAAACCACTTCCACCCTCCCTACTCCTTCCCCTTACTCCTCTTGGTCTTACTACCACCACATTCTCCTCTGAACTCCAAACTATACATTTTATGTGCTTTTTAAAATTGTTTTTATTTATTTTTAATTTTTTAAAATTTTTGTGTATTTCATACAGAAAATCATCTTTATGCCCCTTTCCCCTTTGACACCCTCCTACAGCACCCCCACTGGAGTTCATACAGTCTGTCATTTATGTTAAGGCTCATCATGTAAAGTCAGTGTCCCCAGATGTCCCCCAGTGCAAGTTCATCCACTGGGATCTAGTCAGCCTATCTAGAGTCCCTCCATTTAAGAAGATCAGCTCTTCTTCACCCAGCAATAATCAGCTGTCAGTAATTCTTTGACTAAAGTTGGGGTCTGCTGTTCATTTTCACAGCTCTGTGCTGGGTTTTTTATCTTATGAATGCTGACACCATTGCTATAGGTTTGTATGAGAAGAGACCCAGGCACCTGTAGGACTCTATTTCTGTATGGTCATGCACCAACTCCCAGACTCTTACAATCTTTCTGCCCCCTCTTCCACAATGGTCTCTGAACCCTGGGTGGGTAGATTTTAATATAAGAATCCTGTCCAATGATCCACACTCTGCAGACTCTTATTCTCTGAGTTTTGGGCATTTGTGACCTTTTGCGTTCAGGGCCCTCTGTTACATGAGGGAGCTTCATTGATGAGAACTGAAAAATGCATTAGTGTTTTCTTCATCCTTTGTTCTATGTTCTGTGAGCCTTAGGTGTAGAGGTTGCATCTTAGATGAGCCACTTAGACTTAGGCAATTCACAATCTCTGTATGTGACCAGTTGGGTGTATGAGTATTTTGCCTGCATGTGGGCAAGTGCACCTGTGTCATGCAATGCCTATGGAGATCAGAAGAGAGCATCAGATCCCTTGGAACTGTAGTTAAGGAGGGTTGTTAGTCTCCATGTGGTGCTGGGAACCAAACTCAGGTCCTCTGCAAGGGCAACCAGTGCTCTTAACTGCTGAACCATCTCTCCAACCCCTAAACTATACATTTTAAACTCCAGACATACTGTACTTATTCACTGCAACATGGGGTTTGAGATTTAGCATTTACTTTATTGTTACGATCATTACTCAAAAAGTTTGCACATACATTAATTTTTTACCCCTTTCTATGTAAAAATAGATAAAAGTAAATGTAAAAATTATAGAAGTAAATGTATAAGGAATTTCCAGGGTAGACTACAGAAAGCTGAGGGTGGAAGTCCAAAGTAACTGATTATACAGAACTGTATAATCTTCTGAATTTGTCATCTCTTTAACAGCTTACACTCATTAACAAGATTGTGGGGCAAACTATAAAAAATAGGTGAGTTTTAAAATACAAACTTTCTATTATCCAAAATCTTATAACTCATTGAGTTATAAATTGTGTGTATATATATATATAGTTACATCAAACATGAATAATGCATCTTAATGAAAATAAAGTATCTTCTATATCTGATGTTATACATAAATTATTAAAACAAACCTATCCTAGAAATGACAAAGAATTACTTTTGCATTAGTCCATATGCTAATTAAGACCCAGAAACCGGCCAAGCATTATTTCTAGTTTAAAAGGTTTGAATTAAAGTGTTTTTCCAGGTTAAATTCTCTCTAGTAACAAATAGCATTCAACCAAGAATTCAAAATTTCTTATCAAGTCTTCTCCCACTAGTTTTAAGAAAATACATACTTTAGCATTATTATTCATTTAAACTTTTTTATGTTTTGGTACTTATTGTGTTAACTATTTCAAATATATATTAAGAAGACACAAAACTGAATTTGCAGAACACTCACAATGAAATAAAAACTCACACTAAGTAATACTGAAATGTTAACCTTTATCATGTAGCAAAACTAAGAGTTATTTGTTTTTTAATTATGCAATGTGTAATTTTTGCTCAATTCATAAATTAGTATATATTATTTCTAATTAAACTTTAAGAAAAAGATGAAATGTACCAAATCATATAGCCGAAAGTTAACTTCCTGATCCTCAGGCAATATGGAAAAGCTTTATAAGAACATTATCTGGCAATAGTTACTGAAAATATTGATTACAACAAATCCCTTAGGCTTCCTCCAAGTCCAATAGCACTGTACTAATGTCAAGTCCAATAGCACTGTACTAGCACTGACTAATGGCTATTCACTGTTCATAATCCTGGAGCCTAAATTAGATAGTGCCAGTTGTGGTGACATTTTCTTCTTAGGAAAAAGTGCCTCCTTAAACTAAATTATTAATCCTGGATTTTTCTCCCCTTTTATTAAAGTTATTAAAATCAAATTAGAATTTTAAATATATAAAAATACATATATCTTGAAATAGAATAAAATTCAAAGTCCTTTCACCTTTGGAATACTATTTAAGACTATAAGGAGAAAAAGAAAACTTATAGTGAAAAAGACAAAAATCAACTCACATATATGAACTGGCAAATAAAGAATTAGCTTATTATTCTTAGCCAATCTGAGGGCAAAAAAAGAAGAAAAAAAAAAGCCAGCTAGTCCTACTACATACAACAAGGCTGTTGAGTTTGCTGATATACTAAAATTTTTAAATTATCTGAGAGGCTCAACTGACAAGAGCCAGGAGGTCAATGAAGAAAACACAGCTGACCTGCTGCACTCCCAAGACATTCAAGAGGGCAATCTCTGCCTTGATCCTTTTCTTCTACTTGCAATCACATACAAAGACAAAGGGCAGGGGCTAGAGAGGTGGCTCTGCGCTTAAGAGCACTAGATGCTCTTACAGAGGACGCAGGTTCGATTTCCAGCACCCCCATGGCAGCTAACAACCGTCCATGACTCCACTTCCAGGAGCTCTGACACCCTCTTCTGACCTCCATGGGCACTGCACAACACAGGTACAGGTACACTTATACACATGCAGGTAAAATACTCATAACACATAAAGAAATAAAAACTTTAATTAAAAAAATTCAATATATATATTTTTCAAAGACAAAGGGCAGGCAGGCATGGTGGCATACACCTGAAATACCAGGATTTGGGAAACAGAAGTTCCCAAAGGTTCCAGGCCTGTATGGGCTACACAAGACAGTGCTCAAAAGACAGACAGAGGGCAAGGTTTAGGAATCAGTACAGGGGTAAAGAAAGACAGCACAATATCCCAAGTTTGTGAATCTTAACACAGAATGTTTCTAGTTATCTAAGATAGTGAAACCTTATGCTACAGTTGCTGATCTAAATTATCACGACTTTAAAAAATAGTAAGTCTTAATGTATTCTGTAGATTTTATTACTTATTTATATTATAAATATTTATAAAATCTTTTTCCTCAAATTTAGCAAGTAAGCATATCTTTTTATTATCTGTTTTCAGTTAATAGTATGATAAAGTAAACATAGTCTTAGTTTCAACTCAGTCATGAAACAGCTTATTGGACTTGAACAGTATTTTGGCCTATATTTCTGTATTTGTATACTGAGAAGAGTAGATCTAAATGATTTAAATGAACGCTTCTATTTTAAAATAATCAATCTAAAATTATTTAAAAATAATCATCCAATCAACAAACTGGATGACTTCCAAGTTGTTCTGACTAACAGCTACCTTCAATTGGAGAACCATTGTTCTCCAGGAGTAAATTGTGGGATTTTTCCTCCAGCAACAATTCCCTTATCAACACTAGTGAAGGCAGGACTTGGATATACCCCCACCCCAATTCCATCACTGCATCCAACCTCCAGCACAACAAACCCATCACTACCTACTTACTAATTTACTTACAGAAGAAAGGGGTATGCCAAGCCCCACTATGGCGAGCATAAAGCTTGTGATGGTACTGTCATGGTACGGATACTTGATGCTGATGTCAGTACAGAAAAAGCCTCTCTGAAATGGATCTATTTGGCCCAAATTTAGAACAGCCATAGGCAGGGAAGCTGTTGGGGAAGGGAAAAAAGACATATATGATTAAATTCAATTCACTTCTTAAGGAAGGGAAGGGTACATACAGGATGTAAATCCTAAGTATACTTTGCCCTTTCTGGAGAAGGAACAATATTTCATAATACCTAGGAGTGGAGACTGATGAAACCATGCAGCATTTGCACATTCAAAAACAAATTATCTTACTTGCATTGACCTCTGATTTAAGGGACAATCAGAAGAAGTCACCAGGGGAGGAGGGCAAAATTGATCCAGGGAAAACTAAAGCTGAGATATAGGAAAAGTTTTCTATTTTATATTCTATAATTAATCCATATCTAATTTAATCGCTTAATATCTTAAATACATTTAAGGAAAAAGGCAAAGTAACATAAATGAATTTAATAGTACCACCATAACAGCTGAAGTATAAAGAAGTAAACATTTCCTTCATATTAGAATAAAGTTAGAAAAAGAAACAGAAACATTAAGTATATTTCACAATAAAAATAGGAGCAAGTCCTTTGTTTTCTAAAGACAAATAAAAGTGGGTTTATTAGCCTTTGCAGGGCTCTAAAACCACTTTAACATGGCTCAGTCTTCCAAGTATCTGAGTCTACACAATAACAAAGATGTTTAGCTGGCAGTTCCTTAATATGTTCAAATTTGCAATGCTTTCATAGGCTTTGTTTTATACAATTCAAACACTCAAGCATATTCTCACTCACTATATACTCAATACTAGGTTACTCCACGTATGGAAGACAAATTCGTGTAAAATAGGTTCAGGAATCTAAATTACATGTGTAAAACTGAATATACACTTGTGAAATTGTTGAAAAGAAATATCAACTTTTTTTCCCCTGGGAGGGGGGTAATGGAACTGTTTTGTACTTTGACTGTGATAGTAATTCTATAATCTATTTTTACTGTGCATAAATTTAAAAAACAAAAGGTATAACTACATCATAAAAATAGAAATATGGCTATTAAAATGGCAGAAAAGGAATCTATAGGAATTCAGATGTCAACATTAACTGAAATAATCAGAAAAGAACATTAGAGAAGAGGTAAGTGAGTTGAACTTGAAACAGCAGGAAAACCACAGGCAATTGGGACGGGCACAGGAGGACATTTGGTGGTATAAGGAGGCAGGGCAGGAGCACAGGGAACAAAGCAAGGAGCCTCCAACATAAAGACACTTTATGGCCAACACATACTGCATGCTCACACATGCCAAGCACTACACTGCAAAGACTAACACAATTCTTATCTGGAGTGTATCAAGTAGGTACTACCAGTACCCCCAATTTTTCATTACACCTATTAATTGGTGTTAAAAGAAATGACGACTACTGTTGGCACAAGTCCTCTGGCTAAAGTAAGGCTTAGAACTATGGCAATAAAGACAGAATTGGGGATTCTGTCTTTAAAAAAAAAAAAAAAGTGGTTTTTGTCCTTTAAAAAAAAACCAAGTTCCAGGACAGTTGGGGCTACAGTTGGGTCTCAAAAAAGACCCCCCCCCAAAAAAAGATTCTGTAAAATACATGTGCTCATAATGAAAACTCCAAGTTAAAGGAACAACATCTTTGCAGCAAATCATCTCTGAATTCTGCAATTTTGTAATTTTTTTAACGACAGTATGAACGCTTCAGATTTTTGTTTATCAAAAAACTGAGTTTAAAATACTGGCCTAAGAAAGAACTTATCTTGTAGGAAATAAATTACCATCTTCTTTTGGTCAAGGTTAGCAACGTAGTAAAATAAGGGTTTTAAAAAACTAACTTCCAGAACTGAGAGAGGAAAAAGAAGAATTTAATACAGCACTGAAATAATTCAAAAATTGATATTAACGTGTTAAAACAGAAAAGGATGCAAGGAAGACCTTTGAATATAGGAATGGCACACCCTGAAGACTGATCACAATTGCCAAAGCAGACCTAAAGGTGACACTTTAGAATTTGGAAGTACAGAGAATAAACATCTCATGATAGAAATGTGAAGTTGTAAGGAGGTGCTCATTCATGTTAATTTACTATTGCGAATATTGCCTTTGGGGCAATTTAGCATCTTCCTAAAGCTCAGTCAGCCTCCTCTTCCAGGCTCCACACAGCCCTTAAGGCTCCAATCACACTGAACTCACACTGAACCATCTGCTATTGTCCAAACTACTATGCCTTGGAAACCTTAGGTATCTTTCTATATTCTCAGCCTTCTGTTATAGATAGATGCCCCTCCGTTTTCCCCTCAGGTCAAAGTAAAGTATTCCCTCACCTGTCCCATGACACTGAGTACACATACCAATTACCCTGTTTTCTGTACATCTTTCAGCAATCCTAAGGGCAGGTACTATCTTTATTTTTTATCCTTTGTACCAGGCACACATTTAGATCTGAATAGAAATCTGTTGAATGACTAAATAAATAAAATTCAGGATAGAGATATTTAAGTTGTTAGCTTTAGAAATTGTAACTCAAGCAAAGAGGATGAAACAGTTCTCAGAAGTCAAGAATAACAGAGACAGAACAATCACTCAAGAACTAACATTCCTCATAAAACAATGAAAGAGACGATAAAAAGTGGAGGAAGAATTGCTGATTATATGCTCCAGAGGGCAAGGAATGAGTCTATGTTGTTTAGCAGCATGCAGTAGCTAGGCTTTGGGGAAAAAAAGAACAAACAAGAGAGAAGGATAACGATGTGACACAAAAGCCAATGTTTAAAGTACTATCTGGGTAAATGGAGGGTGCAAAATGCCAAATACAGCAAGGAGTATAAGAAGTCAGTAAAGACTATGAGGTCTGAAGGAGTGACCTTTGAGCATTATACCATACCCTCATAACTTAGCACAGATGCCTTTTTAAAATTTATAATTTTATTCTTTGTAAGTTTGATACACATATATAATGTATAATGAATTTTAATAGTCTCTTTTTCTAAGACACACACAGCATTAATCTATGAATATAAACGTGTAGTCAGAAGGAAGTTTGAAAGCATGTCCATTTAGCAAAATAATAGTAGAGCATGTGACCTCCTACAATGACAACTTTACAAAGCAACATCAGTGTTGAGCTTTAAAGTTGGGTTGTCGTTATCTAAGCATCCCTTTCAAGTTAAATATATCACAGTGATTTCCCCTATTGCTCATAAATATTACACAAGAGACATACACACGCATGTGCACACACACACACACATTATACCTACATTTATATGTATATATAACAGATACTCATAATTGTACCTGGTGGTGGCACATGCCTATAATCCCAGAACTTAGGAAGCTGAGACGGGAAGATCATGAATTCAAGACAAGCCCGGGTTACACAATGAGCTCCTGTCTCAAAAATAAATATTCTTCACCTGCTATACCAGATTACTTTTAATGGTAATATTTTAGGGGAGTGATGGAGACCTGCATGTTCAAATTAGTGTTATAGGAAGAGTCTTGTCTGAATAAACTCTTTCCTTAATAGCTAAAGGACATAGGCATCATTTTTTATCCTAATTATAATTCTAGATATTTTTCTCCTCATTAAAATTTCCTTAGCCATGGCCTATGTGTGGAGGATAGAGAATAAACTGCAAGAGCCAGTTCTCTCCTTCTACCATGTGTGTCCTTGGGATTAAAGTCAGGTCATCAGACATGACAGAAGGTGCCTTTACCTGATGAGCTATCTCACTGCCCCCACTAAGTACAACTCTTAATTACTGTATGTTTGATTTGGTATATTTCACTTAAGATACATTGAAAAACATAGATAAATGAATACCTGGAGTCACATACGTATGTGTTTCCTATATCCTCCTCCAGGTAAATGGTCTATGAAATTCCTTCTATTTTATATACAACATGTATAGTCTTAAACATGTGCTATTTACAGATTAATTCTAAGTCAAATTTTGCAGTGAAAACAAGTCAACAAATGTTCTACTATGCAGATGCAAAGTCAAGAAAACAAGTACTAGAGCTAGATGTGGTGGCACAGGTCCATAACCCCAGCACTTGGGAGATGGAGGCATGAGGATCAGAAGTTGAAGGTCATTCTCTGCTACATAGTGAAGTCAAGGCTGGCCTGGGCTACATGAGACCCTGTCTCAAAAAAGAGTACAAAATTTACCTTTTGAAAAGAATAAAAAATCTGGAAGTTACTAAAGTGAATATACTGAGTTCAATTACCACTCCTTCCTCTATTTTTTCAAAAGCTCTCATTTAAAACATTTAAATAAATACTGCACTATACCACAGAGAACTCCAAGTGTAGAAGGTGTGAATGCAGTCAAGGAATAGCATAATCTCTTTAGGCTGAGACTGCCTGCAACCTAAAAGGCACAAAGACTGACAGAAGCTTGACAGAAGCTCTGATCTCAGGAGAGCTCATCTGAAATGATCTAGCAGGATAATAAACACAACCACCACATTCTCCTCTTGCAAGGTTTTCCGTTGCCCAAAACCATCTAGATGCCAGAGGGCAAGGTCAGCCTCCTGGCACAGAGGGCAGACCTGGTGCACAAAGATGAAGAGGAGGTCTGCTGGAACAAATGAAAGACATTCTAATTCTACAAGAGGGAAAAAGTATGTCAGGGCTAGTGAGGCATCCACAGAAAACAGTATCTGAGAATATGAGAATGGGTCTACTCGTGTAGTCTACATTAACACTACCTCTTAAGAACGTGACTTTATTCTGTGGGTAAGGAGACACACAATCTAATTTGTGCTTTAAGGGCAACGAGAGTTCTGAGAAGAGTTGTGTAAAGGAAAAGGTAAAATAGAGGGAAAGGCCAGAGACAAGAAATAATCCTGTGCAGAAAAGAAGCTGAAGGCCAGAAATAAGGGAGTGATCACAGGAATAGGAAAAAGAGAGATTGGAAAGATGTTTAGATTACTTCTACAAAACTGTGGACCATGTCTCTGTATATACAGATAAGAGTATCTCTCTAAACTACACACACACACACACACACACATACACACACACACACACACACACACAGAGGGGGTGTACAAGGGAAGCACTTTAGATTCTATATGCTATTATTTTTCAAACTTGTTTTTCCACTGAGAACACAACCCACTAACAAAAAGGACCAGACCAACACAAATGTATCATTTACAAATTCATGGAAACCTGAAATGGACTTCTGTACAGTCTAGCATCACCTCCAAACAAAGCTTTAGTCATGGCAACTATTTAAACACTTCTCTCAGCAGTACCCCTTACTCTTTCCTCAGTGAGAAACAAAGCCAGGGCCCCAAGTGCACCCTCGTAACCGACCTACCCAAAACAGTTTATACTTTCCTGCAGGAAAGCAGAAGGACCAGATTTACAAAAGAGATGCAAAGACCAAACTGTAATCCTGTTTCAAAGTAAGAGTAAAGAAATTAACAATCAGCTCCAGACTCTGCTCCTATTCTCCAGAATGATAGGAACAACCAAGTCTGAAACTACATCATAAATCACACACTAATATGGTCAACTCCTCACACAAGAATTAGATTTTCAATCTCAACATTCATTCCATACACCTTTAAAATTAGCAAAGAAATTAGATTTCTCTGACTTTTTTGTTCTAAAATTCCTAAAGTTTTCACATAGTGTATGACTTAATATATATAAAATACTATATTCTCTGAGTAAAAAATGTAAGTCATGTTTGTAACCACTTCTTTGCCAATAAAAAATATTTGCTGTTGGGCCGGGCGTGGTGGTGCACACCTTTAATCCCAGCACTTGGGAGGCAGAAGCAGGCAGATCTTTGTGAGTTTGAGGCCAGCTTGGTCTACATAGTAAGTTCCAGGACAACTGGAGCTACAAGGAGACCCTGTCTCAAAAAAGACAAAAACAAAAACAACAACAACAACAACAACAACAAATTTGCTGTTACTGAATGTACCTAAAATAATCTGGGCAGCCCAATTTACAAACATTTAAACTGCAATCCTGCTAATCTTGAGGCAGAAAGATTCTTAAAAGATAAAAGATTTATAGAATTTTTGTGAATATCCACTAAACCCTCAGTTTCACCACACAAAATAGTTAAATTATGTTGTATGGCCCCTGACCAACTATTACAGGTCACTCCCATGCTACATACATTATAAGCATGTTTAATTTTCACATAAGAACATAACTATATTTCAGACTGCCTACCATAAAATCTGAAGTTAAAAAATCTGGTAGGTATGTGGCATACACCAAAAAATTAAAACCTGCCAGGTACGGTGGTGCACAACGTTATCCCAGCACTTGGGAGGCAGAGGCATGTGAATCTCTGTGAGACCAGCTTGATCTACATTGCAAATACCAGGTCAGCTAGAGCTACAGGGAGACCCTGTCTCAAAAAAACAAAACAAATAAATAAAAATTAAAAACCTAATCACTAATATGAGTATGGATCAAATACAAAGAGATATACTTGTTATATTCAGTGGCAAAATAATCTGTAAAAACAATGTATGCAGTATAATTTCACTGAAATAAAATAGTTCATATATAAATCTACATGGGAAAATCTAGAAGAATATATAATCAACTTTTAAGTCAGTATCTTCAGAGACAGTACTAACACAAATCAGGTAGATTCATTTCCTACTGTATATACTTCCATGTTTAACTATTTTCCAATAAAGGATTAAGATTACTATATCTGAATTTTAATGCATTACCATGATATTTTAGCTGTTTCCTATGATTACTTAAAACTGTATACACTATCCTTTTCCTGAATTTCCCTTTCTTGAAATTATACTTACAAACTACCTGAAAAAGTTCTACCTACAGTAAGAAATTGTTTAAAACCAGCCTATTTTCTTATTCCATTGGGTAAAGCAGCTTCTGTAAATTTAACCAGGCTTGTGAATTTTTCTGCATGTATATTTGGAACTGACAAGTAAATCTATGGTCACTTTTATGAAGTGTGCTTCTAAACACCCTTTCATTTTCTCCTTTTAGCAGTTGAAGGTCAGAAGTAAACAAAACAATTTTTTTTTTGCTCTTTTCTGCTTTGTGTTACCTTAGCAGTGTTTAGAAAGTTCTATTCATTCTGAACTTAAGGAATGTTCTTTCGTGTCCAATTCAGTTTGGACAAAATACAGTCTGAGGGAAAAATATGCAGTATTTTTCTTTGGAAACAGGTGTTATAAATTCCATCTGGAATCACATGAAAACTCTTCCTGCTAATCAACAGTTATGTGTTGTTCTGAACAGAAAGGGCTCCTTCCCCTTCTTCATAAAGGATTATTCAGTGTCTAAAAATAAGTCATTCAAATTCTTACCAAATTAGTAGGTGGTACTAGCAAGTTTGCAGGTACAAGATTTCATTTCTCCTACAGTCCAAATGTAGAGAAATGTTTTGTTTCTACTAAAGATTCATATCTGACACTCAGGAGAGAATACTAAATAGAGTATCTAGAATTATCAATTATAAAGGGGATAGAATCTGAAAACTTTTATCATGATCACTCAGAAAAAAATGACACAATTCATAATCTTGGGGGAAAATCTGGAAATTCCAAGGACCAATTAAGAAGAAATTAGCTCTAAGTATCCCATATGTTCCTTATTATGAACTGTTGTGGACCATTAAGACTCAAAAAGCTTCTGAGAGTGTGGGGAGATGGCTTAGGTGCTTGCAGCACAAGAATGAGGGCTTGAGCTTGGATCCCCAGCACCCATATGAAAAGCCAGGTGCAGAAGCATGCATCTGTAATCCTAGCACTGGACAAGCAGAGACAGGAGGATGCCTGGGGCCTGCTGGCCAGTCACTCTAGGTTCAGAAAAAGATCCTGCCTCCAAAAATAAAATAGATAGCAATTAAGGAAGATCCCCAATATCGACCCCTGGACTCTACATACATACACACACCTACCTGCACCAGACCCACACACAGGTGTGCACATACACACAAATATATGCACAACCATAAACCCATAAAAAATTAATAAATAAAAATAAAACTTCAGATTTTGGATTTTCAGATTAGAGATGCACAATTTTTCTCAGGAATTAGGATGAAGAACATGAAACAACAGTATCAGGGAAAGTGAAGGGAGACTTTTCAAAAATGTTAATAACAAGTTACATTTTACTTAAATCTCAAATGTCTTGACAGTGTGCTAGGCGTTGGAACCTACTAATCCTTCAATACCAGTGATTAGTTACTAGTATGGCCTTCCCAAAGAGGACCAAGGCCTGACTACACTGCACGGTTACACAAATCAAATATGAAGCTTCTTCATCTTCATATCTCATTCCTTGCTGCCCTCTGGAAATGGTACGGTGTGGTAGTTTATACTGTCAACTTGACAGGACCTAGACTCATCATGGAGACAAATCTCTGGCCATGTCTGTGAGGAAGACCCACCCAAACTACTGCACTGAATATAAAGGAGAAAGTAAGCTGAGCACCGGCATGGTCAAGTTCTGCTTCCTGACTACTACAATGTGATCAACCACCTCAAGCTCTTGCCACCATCCTTCCCTCACCATGATGGGCTGTATCCCCTCAAACTCTGAGCTAAAATACTCTTCCTCCCTTAAATTGCTTCCTGTCAGGTATTCTGTCACAGAAACAAACAAACAAACAAACAAAAAAACCATAAGTGAGCTAAGGCACTCAGGCGCCTCTATGGTGTCTGGCAACATGCCAAACATTACATAAATTTTCACTTAACCCACAACTGCAGAGCACAGCTCCAAGAAAGCATAGATATTTTTGCTATGCTTATATCCCAAGCATCTAGTCACTGCCTAAAACAAGGAAAGTCATCAACAAATATTTAATATATGAACATAGAGGCACTTTATAGAACATGTACTGTTTCCATTGTAAAGATCAAGGGCTGGTGAGATGGCTCAGAAAGTAAAGACGCTTGCCATCAAGCAAGAGTGACGCAAGTTTGATCCAGAGACCCACATGGTGGAAGGAGAAAACCAATTCCCACAAGCTGTCCTCTGACTTTACATTCACACCCTGGTATGCATGGGTGCATGTGTATACACACACACACACACATAATTTTTTTTAATTTTTAATTTTAAAGTTTTGCTAGGTTGGTTGGCTGGCAGGGGTTATTTTTGTTTTGTTGTTCTTGGGGGAGGAGAGAGAGTTAAGACAGAGTCTCACTCTGTAGCCTTGAACTCACTGCAGTCCTCCCTACTTTAGTCTCTAAAGTGCTGGAATTAGAGGTGTAAACTACCACACCCAGCTTGGAGTTTTAATAGAATAGAAAAACTATTCAAACCAACTGCAACGGGAAATGGAATTAGAAGTGAATTAAAGATTGCTAGCAGTCTCAATATGCTGCCAGGTAACAAAGTGCACAAGAGGCAAATAGAAAAGAAGAAAAACATGAATGGGCAGAGTGAAGCTACAACATGGAGCTTTTTAATCTCAGGTAAATAATTTGATGGAAACATTGATTTTTTTAAATGTTTTGTCACATTTATTTGTGTTTGTATGTGGGCCACAGCATGTATAGTGGTCAGAAAGAATGACTTCCAGGAGTTGGTACTCTCCTATCACATGGGCACTGGGGACTGACCCCAGGTCAGGCTTGGCAGCAAAAACCTTTACCTGCTGAGCCATCTCACTGGGCCTCAACACTGACTCTTGAGCAAAGGTGGAAATTGTATCTCACGACAATGGGTTTGTACAAGGTAAAGTGGAAAAACGAGTAGCCTAAAAGCAGGTGGAAGGGTCAGTGCTAGAGAGCACTATAATGCTGGGTGATTCAGAGGTGGGGGAGTGTGCAGGCAAGAGGACAAAGAACAAGGCATCCACAGCTTTCAGAGACACCTACATTCTGGTCACTGGCTTACAGTCTCTCTGTGGTTAGCATGATTCTACTATAAAAAGTTTCTCTCTCTCTCTCTCTCTCTCTCTCTCTCTCTCTCTCTCTCTCTCTCTCTCATTGGGACAAAAGAGAAAAAAAGGAAGAAAAAGCAGTTTATATGTGATACTTACCAAAGAAGATTTTTACACTTTATGGTTTTGAGACAGTAATTATCTACAAAACCCTCGGTTTTAGAGTATTTTAGTTTAGTCACACACTTAAAATATATTTATACATATATTTGAACAGCTTTTTTGTTTTTTTAGGGTTTTTTGTTGTTTGGTTTTTGTTTGTTTTGAGACAGGGTCTCACTATGTAGCCCTGGATGGCCTTGAACTCACAGAACTCCCCCTGCCTATGCCTCCAAAGTGCTGAAATTAAAGCAGGTGCCATCACTCCCAGCTAAGCAGTTTTTGTTGTTGTTGTTGTTGTTTGTTTGTTTGTTTGTTTGTTTGTTTTAAATCCAGGGCTGGAGCTAGGAATGTAGTTCAGTGGTAAAGCATTTGCCTAACATACATGAGACCCTGGATTCAATCCCCAGGGTCAGAAGAAAATAAAAACAAAGCAAAAAATCCAAAGCTGTTACAGCAGGTGACTTTACTATAGACTCTCAGATTTCTACACACACAGAGAGAGAGAGAGAGAGAGAGAGAGAGAGAGAGAGAGAGAGAGAGATCATCTATTCACAGCCTAACAAACATAAAAATCAAGAAGCTGATCAGCTGTTGTTCCCTCTTCAGAAAGGCACACTGAAACAGAGTCAACTAACCAAGAACATTTGTTCCTTCCACTCCTTCATGCTAACAGCTGTTCTCTTTTTTCAAACTGGCAAAGGTCACAGTCAATAGCAAACTCCATGTGGCTCTCTGAATGCAAGAGGCAAGGAAATGACTAAGAAATGTGTGATTGTTTCATTTCTAGTTTCTCTAGGACACTTACCAGGGCAATCTATTTGAGTTTTCTTGTTTGTTTTTGTTGTTGTTTTTCGTTTTGGTTGTTTTTTGGTACTTGAGGCTATAATTTAATCATTTCTTAACCAAAAGTCATTCTGTTTACATGGAACTGAAGTTGAGAATAATAATAAGAGGACATTTTGAAAGAGATAAAAAATGACAGCAAAATTGCCCCAGAACATTTACATCATAAATGGTTGGCCTATTATGCTAAGACTCAAAAGGCTACACACTATGTGATTCCATTTACATGAATTTTAAGACATTCCATTTATATGACATTATAGGATGGAGAAATAGCTCAGTGATTACAGAGGCAAAGGGCAGTGGGAGGAACTGATTTCAAAGGAGAAGCATGAAGGAACAATAGGTCAGTGGAGGAAGGGGTAGATAACTAAGTCTGTATCTTGACTCTATAGTGGTTATGTGACTAAATTCTATATTGCCTAAATCCATTATAAACTAAAAGAGTGAATTTTACTTGGTATAATTTTAAAAAACAACTGCAGCTTCGTTGACATTTCTCCCTTCTCTACTCTCCGTACCTTTGGACCTACTCTACACAGTGACCCCGCCCCTCCACCTGGCAAATGCCTACTTGTCATACTAGCTTCTTTTAGGCTGTTCCTGTAATCCCTTCCTTTGGTGGGGCAGGGCGGAGTCCTGGAGAGCTGAGTAGTCAGATATACCTGGTTGCTTTTACTTCTGGCACTCTTCCAGGCACTACTTGAACGAGCAAGGGCAAATGTCTTACTTGAGTTCAGTTTCCTCATCTAGTAAGTAAGAGTAACTTGCATACCTCCCAGAACTGTTGTAAACTAAGAGCCCATATGCTAATGCAGTGCCTGGCACATTAAGAAGGTATATCTAATAAATGCTTACTCCCTTATCCTTCTCTCTGGTCTCCTCTTGGGTCCCTAAGAATGTGATAGCTATGTAAATCTATCACAATGCTTAATTCCTGTATTAGAATTATCTCTCCAAACAGAATGTTTCTTTAATCGTAGAATTCACAAAAGCTAGCATCTTCATTGTCTGATAGTCAATAGAATCTAATCTGCTCATCTTGTCTTAAGTTATTGAGAAAGAAGCTGGGCAAAATAGACCATAGTACACTTAGCATGGGCTAGATGAGCCAAGGTTTCCAAAATTTCTACAAGGATGTTATATGCAGCAGAAGAGCACAAAAATTGCAGATAACCTAAATATTCAAAAGTGGACCAGCAAGATGGCACAGTAAGTAAAGCCTGATGACCTAAGTTCAGTCCTGGGACCCATATGGTAGAACAACAGAAACAATTCCTGCAAGCTGTCCTCTGACCGTCACATGTGTACCATGGTACTCATGCATATGCATGTGCATGAGCACACAGAGGAGCATGTGCATACACACGTAAATAAATGTAAAAAAAATTTTTAATGGGGGATAAAGTGATTTATGCCAAATATATAATGAAATACAATATAACCGTTAAACTGTTGTAGAAGTCTAGCTGGCCATGGTGACACATGCCTAAAATCCTAGCACTCTGGAGACTGAGACAAAAGGATTACAAGTTTGAAAACAGCTGGGCTATACTGCAAGTTCTGGAGGAGTCTATGCTACGTAATAAGGCCCTATCTTTAAAAAGGAAGAAAGGAAAGGAAAGAAGCACGGAGGGAGGGAGAGAGGGAGGACAAAGGTAAAAGACTTAAATTTGACAAAGAACATAGCCTGAATGTGGTGAAGTCCTACAGTGGTATTTGGGTGGCTAAGGCTGGGGCAGAACTGCTTTAGTAGGAGTTTGCAGACAGGATGGCAAAAAGTGAAATCTGACCTCAGAAACAAAACAAATAAAAAACAAAACGAAACAAAAAATCACAGAGTATATGTAGTAATATCCCAATTTTGTTTTTTGTTTTTGTTTTTTAAACAAACTTAGGGGGCTAGAGAAATGGTTCAGCAGTTAAAAGCACTGATTGCTCTTGCAGAGGACCTGGGTTCAGTTCCCAGCACCCACATGGCAAAGGAGAAGCATGAAGAAACAACAGTCAACAAACATGTTTAACTCCACTTCCAGGGGATCCAAGGCCTTCTTCTGGCCTCTGTGGACATTGCATGACACAGGTGCACTTACACATATACAGACAAAACACTCATACACATAAAAAATATTTTTTTAAAATAAAGTCACGGGACTAGAGAGAAGGCTCAGTGGTTAAGAGTGACAGCTGCTCTATCCCGAGGACCAGAGTTTGGAGCCCAGCATCCAGGTCAGGCGGCTCAAATGCCTGTTACCCCAGTTCCAAGGTATTGGACATCCTTTTTCTGGCTTCCAATGGCATCATACATATGTATGCATACACATACACACACACACACACACACACACACACACACACACACGCATGTGCGCGTAACAGAAGCAAAAAGTAAATCTTTTTTTTCAAAAATATTTTAAAAAATAAAATAAAGCAACAAGGTTGGATGCTAGCAAGATGGCTCAACAGGTAAAGATGCTTGTCCCACAAGCCTGGTGACCTGAGTTATACCCCCAGACTCTAAGAAAAGAGAGACTGAACTCCACAGTTGTCCTTCAAAGGCCATGCCACATGTATGCCATGACATATGCACCTACCCACACAAATGTAGCATGCACACACACAAAGTAATAACTTTTTAAAAAAAGAATAAAGTTTTAAACTGTCTTTTTTAGGCAGCAAGGGGGCTTTTTTAGGTGGTGGTGATGCATTCCTATAATCCTAGCAACTAGGCAGAGGCAAAAGGATTGCTGCAAATTGAAGACCAGCTTAGTGTACATAATAAATTCTAGGCCAGTCAAGACTACATAGCAAGACGCTGTCAAAAAAGATCTATGGACATAAAAACAACACTGCAAAGATGCACAGCACAATGTTAAAAGGGGCAGTCACCTCTGCATAGCAGCAAGATTACTAGTGATGCTTTCTTTTGTGGTCTCCTTAGAGTTTACCAATTAATTCCATATTGACTTTAGAAAATTCAGAAATCACAGGATATTTTTAAAGAAAAAAACCAACCTAGAACTTACTAATTGATAGTATTCCATATTACCCAAGATTCAACTATCCAAAAACGGGGAATCAAAGAGACTATGGCAAATCTATACAGTGAAAACACTATGTATTTCTAAAGTCAAAAGAGCAAAATATACCATAAACTATATAAATACTGGTAAAAGAGAGAGAGAAGAGAGTTCCTATAGTGAAAAAGAAATAGTTTTTGAAATATGATCTCACTGTATTGCCCAGGGTGACCTCAAACCTGTGATCCTATCTCAGATGCCCAAGTAGCTAGGACATGTACCACCACACCTGGCTTTAAAAAATAATTTTCTTTTTTTGAGACAGTCTCACTCTGTAGCTCAGGTTGGCCTGGAACTGATAACAATCTATCTGCCTCAACCTCCCAAGTGCTGTGATTATAGGTATGAGCCACCATACCCAGTCTGAAAAGGTAATTTTTAACTTGGAAAATCCATAGCAAAAAAAATTAATTAAAAAAACCCATAGCAGTTACATAGGTATACTTCATCAAATATTAATTTCCCATATTTAAATTGTCTTCAAAGGCTTGTCAGAACAAACTTTAGAAGACAATGGAGGACAGGAATCATAAAGAAGTTTCCCCTTTAAAGGAGTCTCCAGAGTTTAATGTCTGATTTAAAGCTGTGATCTGTAAAGTTTTATTCACATATTATTTAAGTTTGTAAAGCAAAGAATCATGTATTAGCAATGGGACTTGGTTCAGCAACCCCACCAACAAATTGCTTAAACCAATGACATCTTTTCAGTAGTAAGTGGGTAAGAAATAACTCCCATCTGTAGGAAGGTCTATATTCCTAAGAATAACAATGTATTTACTACTATTTATTAACAATTCTTTAATAAAACTGAATTCTTTTTTTTTTTTTTTTTTTTGGTCTTTCTGAGACAGGGTCTCCCTGTAGCTCCAGCTATCCTGTAACTCACTATGTAGACCAGGCTGGCCTTGAACTCACAGAGATCCGCCTGCCTCTGCCTCCCGAGTGCTGGGATTAAAGGCGTGTGCCACCATGTCTGCCTGGCAATTTTTAACATCTTTTTAAAAACTTTATGTGTATGGATGTTTTGCCTACATGTAAGTGCACCAGTGTCATGCAATGCCCTCAAAGGCCAAAAGAGGGCATTAGAGCCTATGGAACTGGAGTTCCAGAAGGTTGCTAGCCACAATGTGAGTGCTGGGAACTAAACTCAGGTCCTCTAAAAGAGCAGTCAATGCTTTTGATGGCTGCACCAGCTCTCAAGCCCCAAACTGAGGCTTGGTAACACATGCCTTTAATCCCAGCACTCAGGAGACAGAGGAAAATGGATCTCTGTGGAGACTGAGGCTAGCTTAATCTACATGGCAAGTTCCAGGCCAGCTGAGGCTACAGGGAGACACTGTCTCAAAATAACAAAAATTATAGTGTAGTCATCTAGAAAGTTAATATATAAATGCCTCAGAAGAGGTCGTACAGATTAGCAGTTGAGAACAAATTTTGAAATCTTTAAGAAGATTGCTTTAGCAACCAAACTTACAGAAACCAAACTGACTTAATTCATCATTTGGGTACAAGTTAGCTTTCTCAGTGCTCAAAATATGTATAGAAAAATTTCAAGAATCTGCAAACAGGGAGGTAACTCAGTACAATTTGCCTAGCATGCTAAAGACCCAGCATTCAACTGTAGGGTGATATGAACAATCAAAATTCAGACCTGAGAACTCATATCCTGAGATCTCATACAGTTTATAGCCACCAAATAAAGACTGTAGCTCAGATTTTAGAAGCATTTACACGATTACTAATTGTGCTTAGTGTGAAATTATGCCACACAGCAAAGGTCCAGAAACTAAAATAAAGTTAGATCTCAGAAAAACAGAAGACTCTTACTTTGGCAAGAAAGTCACCAAGTTGACATATCTAAATTAGTATACTTTGTTTACAACACACATATACTTTTTTTGAATGCACACAAATACAGGACATACAAGCCAAGAAATTTTGGCAAAGTTCTTCTTTTAGTGGTTATGATTACTATGGTAACAAATCATATATTCATTTTTTCAACAATGTATCTTTGAAACACTCTATTTTATACAGACAATAAGCTGAAGAGTAAAGAACTCCTACAAATTATTTAAGGCTAAGAGTAAGTATTCAAAGCTGAAACTACTCAATAAATAGCAATTACCATGGGAAACAAGAAAAAGGACACACATTAGAATGGTGAGTGCGTAAGGAATAGGTTCTTTAAGATTTGTTTTTATTTTATGTATGTGAGTGTCTGCCTGCATATATGTATGTGTATCAAATGCGTACAGTGGCCAGAGGTCAGAAGTGGATGTCAGATCTCCCAGGTCCTCTGCAAGAGCAGCAAGGGATCTTAACTATTAAGCCATCTTTCCAGCCACAAGGAATAGGTTCTTTATTTATATACTTTCTCATTTAATTCCAGCAAATCTGAAAACAGACAGTACTTCTTCAGCAACACTGGTTTATTTTTCCATATATTTGTGTTATCATTTGCATTTCTACTACTTAATACAAGGCCTAGCAAATAGTAAATGAACACATAATATTTTGGAACAAACAGATTCCTAATATGCAGTGGCCAACACCAGGCCATATACCAAGAATGACATACAGATAAAGGCCCAGTCCTTTTCAGACAAAGAAATTGAAGTGGCAGGTGATGAACTGAGATTCAAACAGTTGCAGTACCTCTATGATTAATTTATATAAACCACAAATACAAAAGAATTTTGCAAAAGTTTAATGTGCTAGTAAAAACACATGAAAATGGGGGTTGGGGATTTAGCTCAGTGGTAGAGCGCTTGCCTAGCAAGCACAAGGCCCTGGGTTGGGTCCTCAGCTCTGAAAAACAAACAAACAAACAAACAAACAAACAACCACATGAAAATGTTCCATATATTTATTTTTTAAAAATCTCAACAAAGTTCTGTTGAACACATTGCAAAAAAAAAAGTTACCCTTGCAATTCCAACATGCTTAAAATGCTACAACAGTCTGTTCTCTCATTTTTAGTAAATCTAGTTTTACAGCAGATATTATGCTGGCCCACAGTATCTGTAAGTTACATTTACACCCTTTATTATACAAAGTATTATAGCCTTTTTGCCTCAGTATTAGTAAGTCTTTGCTTCCCACCTCAACATTTCTGCCATAATTTTATTTGATATATTAATTAGTTCGAAATTGGCCTGGAGAGATGGCTCAGCTGTTAAGAACACTGACTGTTCTTGCAGAAGACCTGGGTTTGAATCCCAGCACCCACATGGCAGCTAACAACCATCTGTAACTCCAGTTCCAGAGAATCTGATGCCCTCTTCTGACTTCCATAGGCACTGCACACATACGTAGACTTCATACTCACAAAATACTTATAGACATAAAATAAAAATAAATTTTTAATGACCCCTAACATACTTAGACTCCATAATCTCTTTACTGGGCAACAACTTCAGGTCTTATGAATCATGCACTCAAGATGAAGCCTTCTTCCCTCATTGCTCTAAAGGACACTAATTTCTCCTGAATCCCTATTTCTCCTGAACCCCTCTTGAAGGCAAAAACAGACCATCTGGCAAACTTCTTAAAACATTTTTTATCAGAAGAATTTTTTTTAAATACTTAACTATTTTTATTTTATGTGTATGAATGTATTGTCTGCATGTATGTAAGTGCACCCATGTCTTACAATGATTATAGAGGTCAGAAGAGGAAGTCAGATCCCCTGGAACTGGAGTTACAGGTGCCTGTTAACAGTCATGTGGGTGCTGGGAACCAAACCTGGGTCCTCTGCAAGAGCAGCCAGTGTCATCTCTCCAGGCCCACCAGATTACAGTTTTAAAAGAGTCCCTTAATGTGTCAGATCTTTACCTCCAAAAATGTGACAGACTGTGCTACATGAGAAGACAAACTACTTTTGATACAGATAGCAGCCTCCTGATGTTCAGCAGATTACATTAGAATTATGGTTTCTTTGCTTCTGTTGTTTAAGTGATAGGTGGACAATCACCATTTTTCAAAACTGAAAATCCTTCTTTGCTTAATAAAATTTCAGTGCATTTAGGAGAAGTTATAGTCTGCTTTGGCATCTCAAGGTAGCATGTATCACCATTTCTCACAATATGACTGACAAGAATACTCAATTAGTTGCAAGATTTCATGAATTACTTTGTTACTGAGTAAAATACAGAAACAAAACATGTATAGCAAAAAGACAAAACTCAAGCAAGGAATATATGTATGACTTGGTATTAGAGCTCATCTTCCAGTGTTACTTAAGTGCCTCAGTCTTCAACTGTTTCCCATTCTTATTGTAACACTTGCCCCATTCCTTGGCCAGATTAGATTTACAAAGGATCTCTTACAACTCCGATGCAGTTGCTCAAAATATCCCCTCATATACCTACTGCTGTCTCCCTGCCCTGAGTTCAGTAGTTCAACTACTGAAACACATTCTGTAGCAAGTGACTCTGACACTGCTTCCAAGTGTGGCTAACTAACTACTATGAGCCTAAGAGACAGGCAAGGCAGGCATTATTTTCATTACAATTTACATACAACTAAATGAAGCGACCAAAGGAGTAATGGAGGCAAAACCAGACTCTGACCTCTAAATCAGTGGCTTTTCCTATTAAATCACACTTTTAACTCTCTAAATAAAGCTTTACAAACATCCACTCACACATATAAAAATCCTAAGCAAGAGGGAAATCCATAAAAAACTTATAAAAGGGAACTACATATTTGTTTTCAGATTTCATTAATAGTCTACATTCAGTGCCGCATTTTGAGTTTCACACATATTTCAGTACATAAAGTTTTAGCACAGATATTCAATACTAGCTACAAAGTTACCATTACCCATAACTGGCTGAACAAGTTTCGATAACATCAAAGAAACCTTTTCTCCCACTGACCACTGGGTCAGACACAGACAATATTTGGAAAGCAACACACTTACCTATCTCTTATCTATGCCCTTCGGAGGAAAAAAGTACAGCAAATATCTCTTACCTCTGTGACACTGCATAACTGAATCAAATCGGGATGCCATTTGAACATTTTTTAAACTGCTTAATGAAAAATTTTGTGAATGTGAATTTTAATTATATATGGCCAAATGTTTAAGCAACTGCCTTCTCTGAAAAAAATTACTACCTGAAGTTAGAATTACTCCAGAACACTAGAATATGACTGTTATATACAACCATTTCTTAAGCTCTTATTGACCAAAAGAAGTTGTAAAGAGAACTATTATGTTGAGCTCATTCAAATTGAAATTTAAGTTAGCTCTTCATCAGTTTATGTCATCAAGCAGAAAGTTCATGTTTTAGGAGCTAAGTAGTAAGAGAAGTTGTAACCCAATCATGCCCTCCTCACATCACAAACACCTTGTTTATTCCTATTTCTAGTTTGCTGTTCTCTCTCAAGTCATTCATGTTCATTTAGGCACCCTGCCTGTGAACTGTGAGACTACTACTCACCTACAAATACAATCAAAAGTACAATGAGGTGTCTGATTCCAGGAAGAAATAATCAAAAAGGCCTAGCATGAGCACTCTGGAAGCAGAGGCAGAAACAAGGCAATCTTCTGTTACTTGGTGAGTCTAAGGCCAACCTGGGCTATAGGACACACTGTCTCAAAAAACAAAAACAAAAATAATAATCAAAACACTTTCCATAGAAATCTGGGGACTAGGAACTGAATGAAATATGCCAGTTAACTGAAGAGCATCTTCAATGCTGTTTAAATTGTAGTTAGAGCTGAAGCTCAATGCATGAGACCCTGGGTTTGAATTCACACACACACACACACACACACACACACACACCACAGTTAGGACTACACTAAACAATGTTCCAAAATAAAAATCACTAGCTAATGGAATCACATTTAAATGCCATGTGTGTCAGTAGTACAATATTGTTTGATTAGCTTAATAATGATAATGGTTAAAAAAACAGCAAAATGTGCCTGCCTCCTGCAGGCCAGGACTAAATATGTCACTCAAACACTGTCTCACACATTATCTCATCTGGTTTCACAGCACTATGAGGAAGGCACTATTAGCATCATCTTTTTCCTCATTAGATGAGGAAATTCATAAGAGCTAAGGTGACCTGCCCAGTATCACAGTAACAGACAGAGCTAGACTCTTAAAAGACTGGCTGACTCAAGCACATTCTCAAGTCATAGAACAGTACCTGACTCATCTATTCTTTCACATAACAAACATGTGAATGCCTACCATGTACTACACACCTTCTAAGTACTCATAATAATGTAATGTGTATGGACTGGTATCCTGAATTTTCTACAAGATTCAGAATTCAGTACCATCCAAAAGTAATATTCCCAAAGCTTCATATTACCTCTACTATAAAAAAGAATAATGGTCTAGGGAAAACTGTTTCTACACACAGGCAGATATTCAAATGAAATCTATATCTTCTTACAAGGCTGTATATCCTCTTAAGGATGGAGACCTTGTTTCACTAACTATTTGTAATTTCAGGGTAAAGACATAACAGAGTCTCAATAACTTATGCAGAGCTATCATAATTTATCATGAATCTGTATGCCACAATAAGCAAGAACCCACCAGAGACCCATGGATTTTATTTTTCCAATTTTTTTGTTTGTTTCTAGCAATAGAGTATAAAACAAAATGAATACTATCCACCTCACAGTTTTTTGATGGTATATTACTCTCAAAAGTAAAAATATAAACATTTACTTTCAAAAGTGCATCAAAGACCTTCAATACTTCTCTAGAACCAAAGTAGCCAACCCATCTCTCCTACTAATGATGCAAATGAACCAAAAAGCAAAGCAGAACCCACTTAACAAGCTGCCAATTAATTGAAGAGCTCTTCCACTACCCATATCCTATATGTCATTTTCCTGGACATCCTACCCTGAAAAAGATTTGGGAACATTTTCAGGCAGTGACAACTTGGAGCTAAACCACAAGGTTTTAACTATATCTGTTGGGATACCTTACACCACAGGTGGTTCTGAACACTATACCTATGATTCATTTCAAATACAGGAAGGGCAAAGGTTCTTCCTTTCCTGGGCAGACCTACAACAACAAAGCCCAAAGAAAAGCCTATGCGCATGTTAACTAAACAGGGCAAATTAGCTGCATCCCCAACTAGTTACTTCATTGCTAATTCTTCACAGTTATTAGGAATTTGAATTATGAAAATTAAAGTGCCTCTTTTATACAATAGATTCATGCTCAAAATATGGTAAGCAGAAACTGACTCTGAAACTACATTAGCAAACAGGACAAAGATAATTATAAAACACTTGGGCTTTCTATAGTGATGATTACTTTTATTTAGCCAACTAATTTTCCCAACCCCTTCTTCCTCACCTTCTCCACTCATTACGACCTATCCCAAGTCTGAACCAATTGCCACTATTCAAAAGTTATAATCCTCAAAAATGCACTTCCAATTCCTGACCCATACCACTCAGAGGGAGATTGCTTTGGCTGAGATTCTCAACTACCCTTTGGCTCAGTTCCATCACTTACGAAGAGATGCCCAAGTTCTTGGGAAACTGCACAGCCTACACAGGCCTAGACAGCACTAAATTAATATATCTGTTATTATTATCCACTCTGATACTTGGAAATAAAGCCTACAAAATTTCACTATTAGGAACTGGGAGGAGGGACCCAGTGTTTCAGTACCAGCATGGGGGGGTAGAGGGGGGAATGAATGTATATGGTAATCCAGCTACAATGGCCTCTTTTCTGTGATAAAACGTTCTTTCTTCCTGTGGGCCTCACCACCTGCTCTTCCCTATGTTTAGCATCTTCCCCATTCCTCCATGGGCAATTAATTCCTCCATTCAATTTACCCTCCAGTCTCAATGTAAATTATCTCTATTTCAAATATCCCTTCCTCAGAAGTCTCACTATTATAACCCTGTTTTAATTCTTCCTCAACCTTTACACAACACTCTAATTGTCACATATTAACACAGAGAACTTAACTTTTTCACACTGGTATTTTCAGCTCCTAGCACTGAATTCAGAACTTCATGTACACTCAGTAAATCAAATGAAAAGTGATGCAAAGTCAATATACTTTTCAAAACTTAATGCTAGGTTTATACAACATTGAAACAATTTCAGGTTAGCATATGTCAAAACAAGTATTTGAAAAACAAGGGTAAACTAGGTGTGGTGGCATACACCTGCCATCCAGCATTTCAGAGGTGGAAGCAAAAGGCTAGGGTATAAAGATGATTAAGATTGTTTGGGATGTTCTGTATGAAATACACAAAAAAACCAATAAAATAAAAGTAGCTTTAAAAAAGGGGTTCTGGAAAGAATAGTAATTTGGAAACCAGCTCAGAATCGAATTTTGGCTTCATTTCCTGTGTGACTGGGCAAATGTTTTAGTTTGGTTGTTTAATCTGTGACCACAGAGATTTGCATTAATTTTCTAGTAAAATATCATACCAGAAGGATTTAAAGACACAGAATTAGAAAATTCAAGAGTAAGACAAATTAATATTGAATCTAAACTATATAAAAATTGGGGCAGGAGAAAAGGCTCCATAGATAAAGGTACTTGCAGCCAAGCCTGGTGACCTGAGTTCAATACCTGAGACCCACAAAGTGGACAGAGAGAATGGATTCCTGTGAGTTGTCCTCTGACTTCTACATGCATGTATGGTATGCACACACTAGCACATACACACAAAAAAATAAATTAATGCAATAAAAATTTAAATAAATATGTATATATTGAAAAAATAAATAAATAAAAGCTAGCTTAGACTAAGTCTGAGACCAACCTGAGA
>NW_008344185.1:1861113-1894359 GCF_000622305.1 Nannospalax galili | reverse complement strand
GAAGGGAGGGGAGGGAGGGGAGGGAGGGAAGGGAGGGAGGACGGGAGGGAAGGGAGGGAAGGGAGGGAAAGGAGGGAAGGGAAGGAAGGGAAGAAGGCACAGAACAGATGAAAGAGAGAAGAGGAGAGAATGAATGGGAGAAAGAAGGAGGACTTGGGGAATAGTTCAGTAAAGTGCTAGCCTGCTTGTCTTGCAAGCATGAGGACCTGAGTTTAATCTCTAGCATCCACATTATAAAATTTTTTAAATTAAGGGGCTAGTGAGATGGCTCAGCTGTTAGGAGCACTGGCTGCTCTTACAGAGGACCTAGGTTCAATTCCCAGCACCCACATGGCAGCCAACAACCGTCCTAACACCAGTTGCAGGGGAATCCAATGCCCTCTTCTGACCTCCTCAGGCATTGCATGACATAGGTGTACTTATATACATGCAGGCAATACACTCATACATATAAAATAAAAATAA
This sequence comes from Nannospalax galili, assembly GCF_000622305.1. Classification (NCBI taxonomy): domain Eukaryota; kingdom Metazoa; phylum Chordata; class Mammalia; order Rodentia; family Spalacidae; genus Nannospalax; species Nannospalax galili. Next base: position 1,893,894 of record NW_008344185.1, on the reverse strand, counting down.
TATTTTTAAAATGAAAATAAAAGTATTCCAAAGACTTAAGACAATAAAAAACAGTGAAAGTGTAATTAATTATTTTTCTTGAGGACAAGGTGAAATTCACAACTTATCATTGTATACAGTAAGTTTTTTTCATTTATTCAATTATACACTACCACAGAACTACACAGATCAATTTCTACCTTGCCTGGAGTTACCACTACACATATGTGGTTTTTATACATGGCTGATAAAACACTAGACTTCAAAGGCATTCCATAAGCTCTCATGGGAAATGTTTTAATACCTGCATTAAATTGATATTGATATTGTTTCTACTAATTATTATGCTAAAGGTAGTAACTGCATATGTACATATATACAGGTACAGCTATAAAGGATTATTTTACTTAACATATATAGTAAGTGCAAAGCACTTCTCTAAGTAATTTACATGTTGATACATTTACATTTCACAAAAAAAGGAAGTAATAAGTAGGTACTTTTACCATTACAGGGCTGAGGAAACAAGAGGTACAAAGAGAACATTCCCAAAGTTTCCGAGTTAATAAGGTAAAGAGCTGGAATTTGAATCTAGGAAGTCTTGGTCCAAAATCCACTTTAGAATGTCTCTAATGTTTTAAAGAAAGATCTACAGATTTTAAAGAGCAAGTCATTCTCAATGTTATACTAGTTTCAGGTAAGAAAAAAACAAACAAAAACCCTCGCCTAAGCCATCTAAACTTTAAATCTAATGGTCGAAAGGAAAAAACAGGAGGGAGGAAAAGAAGTAGGTAGGACTGAAAAAAAATTAATAGTAGAAAGACAGGGGCTGAGGGTGCAACTCAGTTGACAGAGTGCTTTCTGGCATGTAGGAAGCCCTAGGCTGATTCCCCACACTTCATAATGCCAGAGGTGGTGGTACACTCCTGTAATGCCAGAACTCAAGAGATAGAGGCAGTAGGATCAGAAGTTCAAGATCATCTTCATCTAGCAAGTTCAAAGCCAGCCTGCATTACATGAGACCATGTTTTTTCTTTTTGTTGTTCTTTAAGTTTTTTATTGAATTTTTGTGTATTTCATACTGAACATCTTAACCATCATTATTTCTCCTTCCTCACTGGCACCCTCCCATAGCCCCCCCACTAGAATTCATGCATTCTGTCATTTGTGTTAAGGACTACTGAGTTAAGTTAGTGCCCCTAGATGTGCCTCAGTGCAAGTTCATCCACTGAGGTCTAGTCAGCCTATCTAGAGTCTCTCCCTTTAAGATCAGCTCTTAATCACCTAGCAGTAATCAGCTGCCCTATAGTTTTTTGGCTAAGATTGAGACCTGTTGCCCATTTCCACAGTTCTGTGATGGGTTTTTGTCTGCTTGAGTTTGCATGGGTCTCGTGCATGCTGGCACCATTGCTGTAGGTTCATATGTGCAAGGTCCCAGGAGCCTGTAGGACTCTGTTTCCATATGGTCGTTCACGTCCTTCCTGGCTCTTACAATCTTTCCACTCCCTCTTCAGCAATGGTCCCTGAACCTTGGATAGGTGGAGTTAAATACAGGAGTCCTGTGAAGGACCCAGACTCTTATTCTCTCCACTTTGACCATTTGTGTCCTTTTGTGTTCATTGCCCTCTGTTGCATGAGGGAGCTTCATTGATGAGAGTTGAGAGAAGTATTAGTGTTCTCTCTACCCTTGTTCTATGTTCCATGAGCCTTAGGTGTAGAGGTTCCATTGTAGATGTGTCACTTAGGATTAGGCAATTCACAGACAATCTCTGTGTATGACCAGTTGTGGAACTCTGTAATAATCTCTGTTGCAAAAGAAGCTTCCTTGATGAGTGGTGACTGGGATACTTGCCTGTAAATAAAAGGAGCCATATTTTGCACATAGTAAAAAATCACATTTGCCTAGGGATGTGACAGCCTTCAGGTTTTCTCTAAGATCTATGACCTTTCCAGTTATGCGTATTTGGCTATGTTTACAGAACCACACATGACTTTTCTAACATTGAGTAGACTTTTAAGTCCAATTAGGTAGCTGTTGATTGCCTCCAAGATACAATTGCCACTACTGCCCCAATATAGTTTGCTGTGCCAGTCATTGTTGTGGTCTTGAAGCTGGTGGTGGACCATCAATTGTTCTCCCTTAGTAGTCTGCATAATGCTCTCCAAACCTATGAGAGCTAGCCTTCAGGGGAGGTGGATTTCAAGTCAGTTCCAGCTCCACTGCTCCAAATCCTATGTCCAAAGTGTGTCCTGTTTTCACCAACACGGTCTTACCTTCAAGTTCTGGGAGGCAATCAAGGGCTGTGGCTATAGCCTGTGAAATTTTGGGAGTCTCTTGGACTACTCAACAACTCAAAGGGAGGTTTCTCCTGTGCAGCATTGTTTCTTGTTATGCAACCTTCAGCTATATACATGGACTCATGTAGAGATATTATATGGGTTAGTCCAAAAACCTACTGAGACCATGTTTGTAAAAATTTAAAAATCTGAAAAAAAGGAGAAAACAAGAATGTAAGAGAAGGCAAGAAAGCTTACAACATCCATAATCCCTGTAAGTGCTTTTTTAAAAAAGAAAATAAGAAAAAGACAAAACAGTATTTATACAATCCCTAGTCAGCTTACTATACAAATTACTTTTCCATCTCAAATGCTGGTGAGATGGCTCAGCAGACCTGATGTTTGAACTGATGTCCCGAGTTAAATCCCCAGAATTTACCTAAAGTGGTTTTCTGAACTCTGCCTTCATGTCACACACACACACACACACATTAATTCAAACTCCTTTCCACAAAAACTGAAACTACATGCTATGCTGACTTGTACACCTAAAATCTGAGCATTTCCTCACTTGTGTACTTCTTCTTTCAGTAGAGTGAATATTAACTTAATACTTAAATAGTAAAACTTCAATTTCTTGCCCAAAAGAATCAGAATACCCCAAACTAACATCTCAAAAACTCTGGTAAAGTACAGTCAAAAAGGAATAAATAAGACTCAGAGTATGTCTTTGACTCTCCAAAAGGATATAATTCAAAGAGAATATAAAGGAAGAATTTACATTTCATAAAATAAATATGGGGGGAGCTGGAGAGATGGCTCAGCAGTTAAGAACACTGGTTCCTCTTGCAGAAGACCTGGGTTCAAATCCCAGCACCCACATGGCAGCTAACAACTGTCCATAACTCCAGTCCCAGGGGATCCGACAGCCTCTTCTGACCTCTGAACAACACATGGGGGCACTTACCTATGTGCAGGCAATAAACGCATACACACAAAATTAAATATATATATATATATATATATAGTTTCTGAACATTTACATACTCTATTCCAAACACAGCAGATTTATGTTAAACTCAACCCAACTGCTACCAAAGGGTAACAATTCCCTCTAGGTCTCTACTTTTTTTTTTTCTTTTTTTTTGGGGGGGGGGGCTTTTTGAGACAGTGTCTCTCTGTAGCCCTAGCTGTCCTGGAACTCACTATGTAGACCAGGCTGGCCTTGAACTCAGAGATCCACCTGCCTCTGCCTCCCAAGTGCTGGGATTAAAGGCGTGCACCACCACGCCCGGCTAAGGTCTCTATTTTTATTCCAAACTACCCATCCAAAAGTAAGAACAAGATTTTTCAGCAAGATCTTAATCTGACCCAAGAATAAGCAGTCTGAGAAATTTTTTTGAGATTCCTTCCCTCTTTCTGTCACTGGTAACAATGAGAAAAATTAAAGAAAGAAAACCAGCAAACTTTCATCAGAAGCAAAAGAAATTTCCTTAATTGCAGTTAGTACCTATTAAGCTGTCAACAAATGTATTTAAAAAGTGAATGAACAAATCAGTTTTGAGAGGAAAGGAAGACACAAAATGCTGGAGACTATGAAGTGAAAATATTTCCACAATATCTTTTTTCCCCCCTCTTAGAGAGACACATGCTGAGACTTAACAAAGGGACGACTCATTAGGGGGTGTACTAACAGGGTGGAAGGATGATGACAGGGGATACCAGTATTTAGATAACAAGTAGCAAGGATTCTACAACCACCACATTTAACATAATGGTGATTCCACTTTTGGAGCATGGTAAGGAAACCATAATTCTCCCAATAAAGCCAACTCAAGCCAAAGCCCTCCTGTTGCACATGCTACTAAAGAGAATTGTAACTGGTATTCAGTGCAGAAAAGGAAGGTATCTCAATCCTGTTTTGGACACTGATTGTTATTATCATAGATACACAAAAAGGGCAAAACAATACAATCAGCACACTGAAACCATATAGTCAAGAGAATTTAATGGAGGAATGATTTTGGAAGGCACAGGAAGGAATTGGAAAAGGCAGTAGGAGACATATCTTCAGGTACAACGTCAGGAAGCCATGATCATTTCTGTTTAAGGTCAATGTAGCACAGAAAGGTATTCTAAAAGGACTGCTGCCCAGCAAAATACAGGCACACAAAAGGAAGGCTTTGCCACTTCTTCCTAAATCTTCTAGGCATCATGGGACTGCCTACCAATAAATCAAGAACACAGATACTTACTTGAGTTTCTTCTCCCCTAGATCAAGATGAAGAATGGGTAGATAAAGATTCTAAGAGTAAGAAATGCTAGGCAACTTCTGGCATTTCTGTATCTCTAAGAGTAAACAGATGAGCCATTTCTCTATGCTGGTACAGATTAAGGCACGGTCCCTCTCTGTGGTCAAAGGACACCTATTCCGTATCAGCAGCACTAGTGGACTTACCATGATGTACTATAACCTCTTGTTTGTTTCTCCCTCATTAGACTGAGCTCCTTAAGGGCAAGGGCTGCCCTGTTCCTCTTATATCCCCAGCACCCTATCAAAGTGCAGTCACTCTTCAATGTGTGCTGAATCAATTCATGGTGGTTAAAACACAGAATGACCCTTAGTAATTAAACATCGAGTTATAGTCAGGACATAGTATAATACATTAGGCAAAACAGCCACTTTTAGAGCAGCTCTCTGTTGTCTATATAGTAGTCTTTCTCATATGCTCAGGCAACTGTGCACAGATCTTTTCACAGTCACAGAAACTCCAATAAAAAAAAAAAAACAGAGCAAGACAATAAGACTGCATTTAATTTCAGAGGGGTAAAGCATATATTATCTCTCAACTTTCTCTTTCTTTCTTCAAGAATTTTCCAGATTCACTGAAGGAGCTAATAATTTAGGTATGTATATAGAGGAATTCATGGAGATAGGTTAGAGACAGAAACAAACATACACATACATCATGTCCTGTCTACTGATCACTTCAAAAGATCTCACCCTTGGAATTATAAAGTACTTATGTAACAAAATCATGTAACCTCATCATATGAAAACAAGTACAGAGAATGATGTTACAGCAGTCATTAACAGAACATGGAGCCTATTCACATTGTAATTATGAATCACTTTCGTATAACCTATATTTATGAAGTACTTAGTCATCTTTTTACCAGTGTAGTCAACTCTTACCTGTAGATACTCCACAGAAAAAGGAAAAAAGAAAAAGCTCAAGCCTCTTTAAGCTAGCACTATTTTAGGCTGCCAATCTTGGTAAAGTGAAAAAACTCAAACATTAAAGTAAATAAAACTCAAACTTTAATATGAACTTTAGACTCTACTAAAAAGATAAGTTTACTATAAAAATCTGTCTTCCAAAAGTTCTGTCTAAAGTTCTGTATCATTTGTATCTCTATTCTCTTTTGTTGTGATTTGTGAGAGAGTTGGTGTTAAATCTAATGTCATTTAGCATATATCTAGTTAAAATAAGTCAGTTACTTTCTATTTAGGAAAAGGAAAATTTGGCTTATATTAATAATATACTGAATTACTTTAAAAGAAACTTCATCAGTAGCACCAGAAAAACTTCAGTAATACATAAACAGATAAAAACAAGTTTCAAACAGATCAACTTTAAAAAAAAAAAAAACTTATTGTGTAAAGTACCAAAGAAAGTTTTTTTTTTCCAAAATCACTAAAGACATTGTGGCAGCCTGTGCTACACAGTAAGTTCTAGGACAGCCTGGGCTACAAACATCCTGCTTCAGAAAACCTAAAGGGAGGAGACATTGTAAATATTGTCAATGCATTAAGGCCAACATATTCCTGACATTGTGAGGAAAATGAAGCAATAAAACTTCTCTAAATGCAATAGGGAAAAAGGAAACAGCAGATGGATCATGTTGAAAATATAGGCCATGAGAATTTATATAGTTGCACTGCACATAAGTTCCCCCACTGTATAGGATCTTTGTCAATTTGTTTGAGACAGGGTTTTATTCTGCAGTCTAGGGTAGTCGAGAATTATATATCCCAGGCTAGCCTAGAATGTATGACAATCCTCCTGCCTTAGCCTCCTCAGTGCTGGGTTACAATCATGAGCCATGACATCTATCTCACACATGATTTTAAATCATAGATCTACCATATGGTTTTGTATTAATAACATTATCTTCAACTACCTAAGAGTAATTATTATGTTTCAGTCTGCCTAATCAGTGTTGGTCCATAAGAAAACAACAACATAATTTAGCCAGACATGGTAGAACATGGCTATATTCCCAACACTCTGGAGATTGTGCAGGAATGTCACAAGTTCCAAACCAGCCTGGGCTATACAGCAAGACTCTGTCTCAAGTGAAAGAAAGGGAGGGAGGGAGGAAAGGAAGAAGGGAGGAAGGGAGGGAAGGAGGGATGAAAAGAAGGGAGGAAGGGGGAAGGGAGGGAATGAAGGAAGGAGGGAGGGAAGGAAGGAAGACAGGAGGGAGGGAGGGACAAGAGGGGAGGAAGGTCATAAATTTTTAAAGCAATAATTTAAAAATAATCAATATGCCCTGGAATCGGAAAACCTGTTTCTATAAACTATTTCTGTTTATTGAGACAGAGTATCCATTTGTAGGCCAGACTGGGCTTGAGCTCAAAATCTTCCTGCCTCCACCTCACAAATGCCTTGGTTACTAACCACTACTCCCTGTCTAAAGACTGTTCTAAACCTGTATCCCCCTCTCTTAAACTTAATTCCTAAGGTTTACTGTGGAGCTACAAAGTGTCCTGGTAAATAACAAAGGTTCATAGATAACAAAAGGAACTATCCCTTAAGAAAATGCATTTCTAAAGAACAGACAGACTTTATTGGAACTTGGTAAGATTGCAGGCACCTAAACAGTAAGGTTGGAAGCAAGAGAGAGGAATAATCAAGAACTGCAAGATTAAAACCCCGGGATATTTCCTAACTCTGAGAAGTCATTATGCAGACTTGGATCCTGGATGTTAAAGCCACCCCATCACCCTGAGAACTTGCCAGGACTGCTCAGATTACTTAAACAAGAGTCTCACCACCCGGGCCTCTAACCCCAGGTATTCTTGTTTTCCCTAACATAAATAGCTCACAACATAACTGCCTGACACAATGCATAAAAAAGGTGAAAGCCACTCCTTCGAACGCCTGTCCTTTATCCAGATGATTCTTATTCTTTTTTGTGAAAAAGAATAAACGCCTGGCAACCAGCAACCCCAGAACTGCAGTCTTCCAATGAGGAAAACGATGCTGCAGCCTAAGAATTGTCCAGTGCTCCCGGCTGGGCTGTCACAGAAGACAGAAAGCCACATGATGGCCAGGGCTGCGCAAGAAGTAAACAGCAGGTCTGGGAAACACTCCTGCGGGGGGGAAAAAGCAAGTTTCCTCGGACCTCACAGGGCAGAAACCTGGCATCCTCATCCCCATCTGCAACCTGACAATTTACAACCTGGCAACACCTTCTAATTAGGAACCTTCTAGCCTTTTATAGTCGAAAAATTCAAAGTGCTTTTCACAAGAATGATAAACCGGGTACTGGCGCCTGCTCCTTGGAAGCCCGGGTGCACCAAACCCCCAGTTTCGCTGCAGAACTTGATGAGCCAGTGACCAGGATTCTCTGGACGCTGGAGAGGGAGGGGCCCACTCTGCCTGGCACAGTGGACCGGGAAACAGAAGACAGGAGCAGAGGCGTGCAGGACGTCCAAGCAGGACTGGGGTCAGCGCACCCGCAGGGCGGGCGGGCAGGCAGGCAGGGGAGGCCACGCGGGAGCCGAGGTGCAGGCTGCAAAAGCGGAGGTCCCCGGGCTGCGCAAGCTGCTCCCCAAACTCACCCCGCGGCGGCGGTGGCGCGCGTGCGCCGGGCACACCCACCCCACTCCGCTCCGCCGCAGTCCCCACCCAAAGACCCCCGTGCCGCACGCCCAGCCCCCCACCCCGGGCCGCAACGCCTACGTACCCAGCAACACACACAGCACATCGAGGGCCACGTACGGCAGCCGCGTCCTGTCAAACATGGTCTCGGCCTCGGATGGTCCAGGTACCCGATTCTCTGGAGCCTCCCGCCCTGTGATGGAGGCGGCTCCGAGCGGCGGCTCCTCCGGGATAGGGGGGGCAACGTTGGCGGGCAGACGGCGCCCGGGACCCGTCGCCTCACTGCCCCCCGTACCCGGCAAACACTCGAAGGCCAGTCGCCACAGCTTTGTCGCCTCAGGCGCCAATCTGTCAGCGCTGGCTGGCCGCGGCCGCTCGCCGTCCGCTCCCTGGCGCCCTCTCCAACAGGCGGGGCGTGTGGACTCGGACTTTAAGGCTGAGGACCCGTAGGGAGGAGAAACGAGGGCTCAGCCCCTCCTGCCCAGCCGCGCCGCTAGGGCCAGCGCGCGGTCTCGTCGGCCGAGGTAGCGCGCAGCGGCGGAGGAGGAGGAGGCGGAGCCGGGGAAAGCCCAGGCCAGGACGGACAGCCAATCAGCGCCGCCAGCCCCGCCCCCGACCTGCGGAGCCTGCCCTGAAGTTGGGCGCCGGCTGACCGGGCGGGGCGTGTTGCAGAGATTTGGAGCCTTGCTCGGATGGTGTTTTCCACAGATGGTCTCTGAACTCGGCCTCCTCTGCTCTTACTGCTGGACCATCTTTGTTTTAAAGGAGAGCTAGCCCCTCTACCCATGATTCCAGCTGCGGCCGCCTGCCACCCCTCTGCTTCCATGAGAATGGGTGGACAGCGACTGACGCTCCTTGACCACACTTTAAAGTTGGGTTACTTCTGTTCTAGGCCTGCACCTTGGCCTTCCTGTGGTTGTAGCTGAGCCTAGTTTTACCAGGAATCCTAAGTCATCTACCCTTGATAATCAGATCATTCTTGGCATTTAATATTTAATATCTGAACAAATTCAGCGTCCTACCTTTGATGGATAAATCCTTGGTCTGCCTTTAACAAGAATCCCCCTGCTGTTGATGCCCTCTTAGTAATTTTCCATCCACTGACTCTTTCTCACTCTGTTCCTTAGCTACAAATCCACAGCTGAGTTTCGTTTACTGAAAGCCATGACTTCTGTTACAATAAAGTTTAATAGAAACTTCATTTGGAGGCTTGGAGATGTGTTTGGTGGTAGAGTTCCGGTTTTGTATGGTAGGAACCTTAGATTTGATCCCTCGCACTCCTCCCACCGTGTGCACACACACAACGGGGAGACTTTATGTCTTAATAAGTACCAATAATTTTTTTTTAATGGCGACAATCCCCATGCCCATTCCCAGGAGTCCCTTAGCGTACATTTAGTAAACTCAGTTTCCTAATCTTTAAAAAGAGGATGTTGATAATCTCTGCTGCCTGTACTAATGGAGAGGAAGTGGGAAGAAGATAATGTGAAAATTGCTTTATAAAGAATTAAACCACCGCTACAGATGTTAACAATTGGTAGTTTCTTCCATATTCATAGCTTACCCCCCCCCCCCTTTTTTGGAGACTTCTGTTACTGTTTGTTTAGTTGCTTGGTTGGTTGGTTCTCGTATAGCCCTGGATGGCCTTGAACTCTGACACTGCTGTGTAGCAGAAAATGGCTTTAAACGTTAAACTCCTGATCCTCCTGCCTTTTTAAAAGAATGTGAACCAAGCCTGACCTAGTGATGCACTGCTTTAATCCTAGTACTCAGGAGGCAGAGGCAGGCAGATCTCTGTGAGGTTGAGGACAGCCTGGTCTGTGTAGTGAGTTCTAGGACAGCTGGGGCTGCAGGATGTCTCTTTCTAAAAAATAAAATAAGATTAAAAAGTGACCTGAAAGCTTTTAACAATTTATACCTAAAAAGATGTGCCATTTTCAATTCTGTGACTTTCCTTATTTCCAAAGCTATAAGGGCCCCAGATTGCAAGGTCATGTTAGAAAGTATTTATGATATTATTTATGTGTTTAAACATTTATCAAGTGCCTACTGTGTGCCAGCTACAATCTAGACTCGGTGTTTTATTTTGGATAGCTTTGAAGTATGCATGCTGGACAAGGTGGTACATGCCTGTAGTCTGAACACTTGGGAGGTAGAAGCAGGAAAATCAGGAATTCCAAAGACAGCTGTGGCTACATAGCAAGTTTGAGATCAACCCGGACTCAAAAAGGAAAGGAAGTATTACCCTTTTTTAAAAATGGCATTTAGTGGTTTTATTGATAAGTCATACTGTGTTATTTGAAGCTACAGTGCATATATTACTGGATAAAATACATCAATAATTACATTAGTGTAATTAGAAACCAAGATTTTTTAATGTTTAAAAAGGGGCTATAGGGAGACCCTGACTCAAAAAAAAAAAAGAGAGACCAAAAAATAAATAAATAAATAAATAAAAAATAAAAAGATACTAAGGGGCTGGAGTGATGACTCAGCAGTTAAGAGCACTGGCTGCTCTTGCAGAGAACCTGGGTTGGATTGTCAGCACCCACATGGTGACTAACAACTGTCCTTAACTCCAGTTCCAGAGGAATCTGATGCCCTCTTCTGTCCTCAGCAGGAATTGCATGATACAGGTGCACTTACATACATGCAGGCAATACACTCATACACATAAAATAAAATAATTAAAAAATAAAAGGTACTAAAAGTAGCCAAATTAAAACACTAATATTAAATTTAAATCAGAAATGTAACTTTGTTTTTTGTTTGTGTTTAGTTTTGTTTATTTTTTTCAGGCAGGGTCTCCTGTAGCCCCAACCAGCCTAGAACTCACTTATGTAGACCAGGCTGTCCTCTGCCCCTAATGCTGGGGTAAAAGGAAGTTGCCACTATTCCTGGTGTGGTTTTGGTTTGAGACAGGGTCTTCCTGTAGTCCCAACTGGCCTAGAACTTCTTATATAGTTTGGCTGAGTTTGATCACTTGAGTTCATGAGATAACAGGCAGCTCTCTTCTGTAATGTAATGTATCCCTTTTGTCAATAGGAAACAGTCTTTTGGCAGAAAGCAAGACATGACCAGTTCCCCATCATCTAGTTTCCTGATGGTCTTAACATCTCTAATATCTCCCTGAATTGATAATCATACTAGGTGTACAAACTACTGACTTCTTTAAAAAAAAATCTATGTATTCATTTGTTCATGTATATATGTGTGTATATACATGTGGGAGCATGAGCCATGATTCGCATGTGGAAGTCAGAGGAAAACTTTGAGAAGTTCATTCTCTCCTCCTACCATGGGTTCCAGAAATCAAACTCGGGTCATCAGGCTTATGTGGCAATCATTCTTGCCCACTTAGTCACTTTGGAAGCCATGGTGTAGTCATTTTTGACATTATTAGCCTCTGGACATTGCCTTGCTTTCTGAAACAATAAGATACCCACAACATTTTTGTTCCTTTTTTGAAGCAGGGTCTCATGTAGCCCAGACTAAACCGAAACTCACTTGTAGTAGAGGCTGCCCTTGAATTTCTGATCTTCTTGCCTCTACTTTCCAAGAGCTGTGATTACAGGCAGGTACCACTACATTTGACCTTAAAATTGTCATTTCTGAGCCTGGTGTGGTGGTGCATGTCTTTAATCGTAGCACTTGGGAGAAAGAGGCAGATGGTTCTCTGTGAGATTGAGGCCAGCCAACCAATGTCCTGTTCCAAAATCAGTACAGCTATGTTTGATCACTTGAGCTCATGAGACAACAACTAGCTCTCTTCTGTAACAGGAATAGGAAATTGGTTATATACTTCAGACTGAAATGGAAAGTAAAGTACAGAGTATCACCTATGAAGAATTGGTACCAAAAATCTTTAATCCAAAGGTCTAGCCTTAAAAAAAAATACGTTGGATAGAGGAATGATTCAAACAAAACCATGCAATAACTACACAAACTCAGAAGCATCTATTTTTTTTTTTTTTGGTCTTTTTGAAGCAGGGTCTCCCTGTAGCCACAGCTGGCCTGGAACTCACTATGTAGACCAGGCTGGCCTTGAACTCACAGAGATCCACTTGCCTCTGCCTCCCAAGTGCTGGGACTACAGGCATGCACCACCGTGCCTGGCTGCATCCATTTTTTTAAAGTGTCTTTTCAAAAGTGGACATTCAGGAGCTGGGGAAATGGCTCTGTTAGTAAAGTGGTTACAATGAAAACATGAGAACTTGAAAACATGAGAACAGCACCCATGTAAAAAGCTGAGCATGGCAATGAGCACCTTAATCCCAATGCTGGGGATGGGGAAATAGGCAGAGCCCTGGACTTCCTGGCCAAGAAATCTAGCCAATCTGTGCACTGTTGTTTCAGTGAGAGACCATCTCAAAAAATAAGGTGGAAAGTAATTGAGGAAGATACCTAAGGTCAATATCTGACCTCTACAGGTATACACACACACACACACACACACACACACACACACACACACACCTAAAAAAGCTGAACATTCAAAATATTTGATTCCTGGAACCCATGGTAGAAGAAAATGGACTTCCAAAAGTTGCCCTCAGCACTCAGATCAGGAGCAACCTGGGCTACATAGCAAGACCTCATCTAAAAAACAAAAAAGCAAGGGGACTGGAGAGATGGCTCAGCAGTTAAGAGCACTTGCTTCTCTTACAAAGAACCCAGGTTCAGTTCCCAGCACCCACAGGGCAACTGTCCATAACTCCAGTTCCAGGGGATCCCACATCTTTTTCTGGTCTTCATGAATATTGCATGCATGGGTGCGCTTACATGCATGCAAAATACTCATACACATAAAACAATTAATTAAAAAACAAGCCTTCAGTTGTTGGTGCATGCCTGCAATCCCGTTTCTGGGAGATAGAGGCAGGAGGAATATAATTCAAGATCGGCTTAGGCTATATATTAAGTTCCAGACTAGTCTGGGCTACAGAGTAAGAAGAGTCCCTATCCCCAAATGCCTTCTCCAAAAGAAAGTGAAAAAATTCTTATCAGTGTTTTTGTTTATTCATCCATTTAAAATTTATTTTGAAAACATTATTAAAAGATATGATTTATTTATTGAGATGTAATTTATTAAGAGACATAATTCATTGTTCAACAAGATGGCTCAGCAGGTAAAAGCACTTGCCATCCAAGCCTGACAACCTGAGTTCGATCTCCAGAACCAACAGCTGAAGAAGAGAACTGACTCTGACATTGTCCTCTGACTTCCACACACGCACCATGGCACATGTGTACCCATACTCACACACAACAATAAACAAAATAATTTTTTAAAAAAGAGATGTAATTCACCTAAGCTACCATTCACCCATTTAAAGCATACAGCCCTATAGTTTTTAGTATGCTCTCAGAGTTGAGCAGCCATCATCACAATCATTTAAAAAATATTTTTATCACCCAAGAAAGAAACTTTAGAAATATTGATGAATAGTCATCCCAACTTCTCTTCTACCATGCCTAGGCCCTAGATAATTACTTGCTCATTTTCTGAGTCTATGTATTCACCTATTCTGGTCTTCCTTCTCCCATTCTATCTAATTGTAATTGTCTAACCTTCAATCCCCATCTCCCCATCTCCCTTTCCCTCAATTACCCATACTTCCAGTAACCACCATTCTAGGCAGTCTTTCTATGAGATCAGCGTCTTTAGATTTGGCATATGAGTGAGATCATAGAGTAGTTTTCTTTCTATACCTGACTTATTTCACTAACTGTTCTCCAGGTCATCCATGTTGGCACAAATTACATGATTTCATTCTTTGGGTGTGGGGGGCTAGTATTCCATTGTATATATTTTCTTTGTATGTTCATCCACTGATAGATATCTAGGTTGATTTCATGACTTGACTACTGTCAATAGTGCTGCCATAAACATAGAAGTGCAGATGTCTTTTCATTATGCTAATTTCATTTCCTTTGGATATAGACCCAGTAGTGAGATTGCTGGATTTTATGGTAGTTTTATTTCTAGCTTTCTGGAGAACTGTACTAATTTGTACTCTACCAACATGTACAAGAGTTCTTGTATCTCCATATTCTCACCAATGTGAATCTTTTGTCTTTTTGATACTAGCCATTCTAACATGTTCCGGTGATTCACCTTCCCAGGTGGTTATTCATGAAACATTTATTGAGCTGACAATATATACCAGTCCCATCACACGGGGCCAAAACGAGCAAGAGAGGACCTCCTAAGTAGCCTGTAGCTCACTTAGGCATCCCATCATATACTGAATGAATGCAGCATTGTGCAGAAGTGTGCTGGGGTAACAGCAGAGCAGAGTAGGAGCCCTGGAAAGATGTCACAGGGATCTGGCACTTGAATTGTTTTTTCCTGTCCCTCTGCCACACCAACAGACATGTTCTTGGGTGGGAAGGAAGTACACAGTTGATACGTGAACATGTCTCCTCCTCTCAGACTCATCTATAATAGCTTTAAAAATAGATTAATAAACCTGTTTCCTGTTATTCAAAATGGGATCTGTGCTGTGTGTATGTTATATGCAGTCAGTCCTGAATTCAAAGAAGGACTATGAAATACTTTGTTTTGGAGTAGGGGAGTATTTTGTTACTTGGGGAGTTGTATGATCATGATTGGATTCTGGTGTGATGTTGAAACAATGTTTTAAACCACTTTGAGATGTCAGTGAAAATAAAAACAGGAAACACTGACACTAAACATGCCCCTAGGGGACAAGTATGAGCATGTCCCTAGTCTAAGCCTGAAACCTCAGAGCCTCCCTTAAATGCTTTGCAAAGCTCATCCTTAGGCCTACAGTTTTCCTCCCTGTAGTCCAAGCATCAAACAAAAGCTAAGCAGTAGGGGCTTGGGAAGAATATTCCTGAACACTCCCCAGAGACAAAACATTTCCTTTCTTCCATTATTAAACATTATGAAAGGAGTCTATCTTAGCTACCTTACTCCTTGCTGTAACAAAACACATAACAAGGAGCAACTTAAGAGAAGAAAGGCTTATTTAAGCTCAAAATTTGAGCTATGGTCCATCATGGCAGGGAAGGCATGAGTGGTGGCAAGAGTGGCTTTCAGGTACACAGCAGGAAGGTGAGTCAGCTGGTGGCTTTGGGTCACCTGTTAGGAAGGAAAGAGTGATGAATGCTGGTGCTCCACATGCCTTCTGTTTAGTCTGTCCAGGACCCCAGTCCACATTTGGAATACGTCTTCCCTCTACAGTACATACCCAGAAGTAGATAACCCAAGAGATTCCAGGCAAGTTGACGATGAAGGTTAACCCATCACAGAGTCTAAAATCTCTACCCTGTGTTTCCATCCCCTTTAAATATCTCCATTCTTGATTCTGCCCCCATTTCTCTATTAGCGCTGCTCATTAATGTATCATTGGTAAATCTCCATCCTAATGCAGTTTCCTGTCTTTATTTCACAAAGTGTCTGCAGAGTAATTAATAATCAATTCGCTTAGAATATATTTGTGTTTCCATGTACATTTGTCCTTTCCCTAAGTGGACTGAAGCAAATATACTTTTTATTATATTCAAATAGCATTATAAAACTGGAACAGTTAAAAATAAATGGCTGTTTCATTAGCCAGGCGTGGTGGTGCACATCTGTAGTTCCAGCACTTGGGAGGCAGAGGCAGGCGGATCTCTGTGAGTTCAAGGCCAGCCTGGTCTACATAGTGAGTTTCAGGACAAGCACTTAGCTCTCTCTCTGGCGTGCAGTAGATATATAAAAGAATATATATATATATATATATATATATATATATATATATATATATGTTTCTACTGTGCATGTACCCTTAAAAGAAATCTTTACATTATGGCATATTATCTTTTTTATACTTATTGTTAAAGATGTTTGGTTTTTACCTTATTAAAGTTTTTATCATATAATATTCAATATGCTTAGCAACTTATGAAGCGTACCAAGATACATAGATGAAGCAATTATTCAACAGAACAGCTAAACCTTGTGTGTGTGTGCGTGTGTGCATGCGTGCATGTGTGTGTGTGTGTGTGTGTGTGTGTGTGTGTGTGTGTGTATTAGGGTTTTCTTTTGTGAGACTGCAGGTAGCAAGCCACCATGACCAGCTAACACTTAAATCTGTAGAGTATCCTAGAACCCACCTGTGCCTTCAGTCTACTTCTTGTTCCTGGTTCAGGAGATGTTAACTACTGCCTTGAATTTTGTGCTTATCTTTTCCTTATTTTTTCTCTATGGTTTAACAAATCTAAATCTAATATTAATATATTATATGTATGTATAATATGTATATATAATTTAGCTTCCTTGGTTTTTAACTTTAAAATTTTTTATGTTTGCCACTTTCCTAAACCAGTGTAATTTCTTATCATATTCTCAACACTTATCCTTATATTCACAGTAAGGGTAGCTCTCTCACCACTCATTAAAGAAGTTTCTTTTTGCAACAGATGGAGATTATTGCAAAGTTCCACAAGTGATCAAAATGCAGACAATAAGTGACCTTGTGGTGCCAGCCCCAACTGACATATCTACCATGCAACCCCTATACCTGAGGCTCAGGGAACTTCATGGAAGAGGGGGCAGAAAGACTGTAAAAGCAAGAGGAACAGGATGCCTGCGGCTAGATAATACATTCTAGACACAACAGGGAAGCTGCACCCATGAAATCTCAACAGTGGTAGTCTAATAAGACCTGCATAAGGACAACACCAGTTTACATACCAGTGTGGAAGGGGGAACTTATACAGGGTCCCACCTCAAGATGAAGAGTTACAGGTAATCAATGGCCGCTGAGAGAGAGAATCAGTTTTCTCCAGAGAAGAGCTTCCTGATAGGTTATCTAATCCCAAGTGCTCAGCCCTAATTCCATGTATACATGAGCACCACTAAACAGACTCAGTGCATTATATATGTATATATATAAATATGTATAAGTAGCAATAAAAGAAGAGGACAAGAAATTGAGAGGGAGTGAAGGGGCATGGGACGAGGTAGACAGGGAAGTGGGAGGGATGGAAATGATGCAAATACAGTACTCATTTATACAAGTCTCAAAAAATTAAATAAATATACAATGTAATATAAAATTAACAGGAATAAGTGTTAATTATTTTAATATTAATGAACACCCATAGTGCATTTAATTTTCTCAATATTTTCCCAGAGTCATATTCCTTTTTATAACTTTTTGTTTTCACTTTTACCATGATTTGCAACATGTAGAAATTGTGTAATAAAACCCTTATTTAGATTAGAAAAAAAATGCTATATGTAGTCTTCTGCCCTTGTTTTTTTTCCCCCACTCAATCATATTGATTTTATTCTTTGTGGGTTTTTTTTTAAGTTTTTTTTTTTTTTTAAATGGGTTCTCACTGTATAGCCCTGGCTGGCCTGGAACTCATTTATATAGACCAGGCTGGGCTCAAACTCACAAAACAGATTCACCTGCCTCTGCTGTAATTAAAGACACACACTATCACTCCTTTCATTTTTTTGAGACAGGGCCTCACTATATAGCCCAAAATGTCCCCACACTAACTATATGGGGAAGACTGACTTGGGACTCACAATCCCCCAGGATCTGCCGCTTTGGTGCTGGCATTATAGGCATGTATCATCACACATGGCTTCAGCTCTGTTTCTTACATGTATTCCTGTAGCTGTAGTCTATCATATTAATATAAATATATCTCTCTTTCTCTGACACAGTCACCTGAGTTATTTTGAAAAATTTTTTAAATTATTTTTATTTCTATTTTATGTGTCTGAGTATATTGCCTGCATGTATGTAAGTACACCCATGTCATGTAATGTCAGTGGAAGTCAGAAGAGGGTGTCAGATCCCCTGGAACTGGAGTTACAGACAGTTGTTAGCTACCATGTGGGTGCTGGAAATCAAACCCAGGTCCTCCGCAAGACCAGCAAGTACTCTTTACCACTAAACCATCTCTCCCACCCCATTATTTTGGGATTTCTTAACATTTGCTATTTAACAGTCATAGTATATAGTTCAATGTAACCTTGATCTGCATTTACTGATCATCAATGTAGTTTGGATATCTTTTCTTGGATTTATTCACCAAAATTGTTTCTTTTCAACTGCCTGTTCACATCTTTCGCCATGTCTTTTGTCATTTTTCTATTTGGTTGATTCTTTTATTTTTATTAAATTAAAGAAGTTTTAATATATAGTCCCAATACTTATCCTTTATGGTATTCATTTTTTTCTCCTGAAATATAGCGTGCCATTTCAGCTTCTTTTCTGATCACTTATATTATACAGTTCTTATAAATGTTAACTGAGCAGTTCTTATAAATGTAAACCTGACTGCAGGTTTCTTTGATAACTTTTTACTTCCCTAACCAAACAAAAGACCGACTTCCTTCCCTTCCTTTCCTACCCTCTTTGAACATGGACATAATGCCCAAGGTTACAGCAGGCCTCTGTGATCCTAAGGAAAAGACCAAGTAATGTTACTGAACTACCAAAACAACCAGCAATGATGGACCTCCAGATTTCTTATGTTAGGAAAAAAGAAGTCATTTGTAAGCCTGACATCATTACACTAGACATAACGGTCAACAGCATTAACTATTCACCACAGATTACCAGCCCTTGATATCTATTTCTGGAAACTGTATGTCATATTATTCTAAACAAAACCTTCGACTTTTGATAATTAAGTTGAATTTCTGTTCCCCGAAGCCTTAAGCCCTGAATAAAATAATTTAGGTAGATAAGAAAATGGACTTTGAAGAGTAAGCAATGAATGTTGCAGCATACAGGAGGCAAAACAAAAGGTGTTTGTCTGAAGTCTTCAAGTAGGAAAAGCTGTAAAACAGTGAGCTCATGGGCTGGAGAGATGGCTCAGCGGTTAAGAACACTGGTTGTTCTTGCATAAGACCCGGGTTTGAATCCCAGCACCCACATGGCAGCTAACAACTGTCCGTAACTCCAGTCCCAGGGGATCTGACAGCCTCCTCTGACCTCTGCGGTCATTGCACAACACAGGTGCACTTACCTACATGCAGGTAATAACCGCATACACATAAAAAATAATAATAATAAATAAAATTTAAAAAAATAACAGTGAGCTCACATGGGAAAAAAATTTTTTTGGTCTTTTTTTTGAGACAGGGTCTCCCTCTGTGGCCTGGAACTTACTATGTAGACCAGGCTGGCCTCAAACATACAAAGATCCACCTGCCTCTGCCTCCCAAGAGCTGGGACTATAGGTGTGTGCCACCACACCTGGCCTCACATGGGAAATTTTTAAAAATTTTTATTATTATCATACACATGTATGATATATGTGCATGGCATACCATGGTGCACATGTGGAAGTCAGGGTACAACTTTCAAGAATTGGTTCTCTCCTTCCATGATGGATTCTAGGGACTGAACTTAGGTCATCAGGCTTGCGCCACAAGCACCTTTGCTCACTGAGCCATCTTGCCTCACGTAGGGAATTAATGGAAGATAAGATTCCAGAAAGTAGACCATTCAAATAATCTTCGAGAGAGTGGAAGTTACAAACTCTGTAGGAACTATGCTAAGCTAAAGGTATATAACCCTTATCTCAACAATTAGAGCATCTACATCCTGGGCCTCATAAATGGTGGTGACAGGTGTTCTACTGAGCTACACCCTCAGCCTTTACCTTCTTATTGCTTCTGAAATCTTCCTAGCTTCCAGCCTCTTTCAATTTTGTTAGGGAATACAAAGAGAAAGGTTTTTTGTTCACACTTGAACCTGGCTATAAATGTGAAGAGCTTAGGTGTCATTGTTAGGGGTGGAAAGATTGTAAAATCCAGGGAGGAGGTACATAACCATATGGAAACAGAGTCCTACAAACTCCTGGGAACCTGCTCATATGATTCTATGGCAATGGTGCCAGCATACACAAGTCCCATGCAAACTTAGGCAGACAAAAACCCAACATAGAACTGGGAAAATGAACAGCAGACCCCAATCTTATCTGAAGAAATATTGGAAACTGATCGCTGCTAGATGAAGAAGAGCTGATCTTAAAACAAGGGACTCTAGATAGGCTGACTAGACCTCAGTCATTGGACTGGCACTGGGGAATGTCTGGAGACACTGACTTGACACAGTGGACCATAATAGGGATGACAGAGTATATGGGCTCCAGTGGGGGGCTATGGGGGGGTGCCAGTGGGGACTGGGGTATAAAGATGATTAAGATTGTTAAGATGTTCTGTATGAAATACACAAAAATTCAATAAAAACAAATTTAAAAAGAGAAGTGGATGCCTAGGATCAGAATTGGAATCCTATGGATAGGCAACTGAGTTTCACAAAGATCTTCTTACACCAAGACTCTCCTCAGGGTCAGGTTTGAGAGGCCTGAGCTTCTTAGTATTGATTTTAGGAAGACAGTCTTCTCTATTTTATTTTATCATATCTTATTTGGTGCTAGGTATTGAACCCAGGGCTGCACAGAGACAGTATTTTCTTCTCAAGGTTATTATGAGGTATGATTACTTATCTAGCAAATGTCTGACATATACAGCTACACAATACCTGTTTTTTTAAAAAAAAAAAAAAACAAACAAACAACCAGATTTCTTACCCCTTACATCTGCTTCCCTACCACCCACTCAGCCCAGGACCTACCATGGTTCCCTAATCAACCATAGAAATGGGGCTAGTTTGACATAACTTGTTCCAAGCAAATCCACACCTGGCCCTGTTGATCACCACTTCCTTTCTCTAAACAGCTCACCAGTTATTTAACATCACTTCAAAACTGCACCACCATAGATATGTAAGTTAATTATATATAAACTATCTTGATGGTAGAACATATACTTAGCATGCTTGAGGCCCTGGATACAATCTCTCTCTCTCTCTCTCTCTCTCTCTCTCTCTCTCTCTCTCTCTCTCTCTCTCCTTCTTCTCTTCCTCCCTCCCTCCCTCCCTCCCTCCCCCACCCTCACAGAGAAAAGAAACTCGGTAAGATTGCCATTCAGTTACTAGTCTGTGATCAGAATCTACCCCTTTCAACTGTTTTGGAGATAATAAAATTTACCCCTCATCTTGGGATTCCTTTTGTATTCACAGACCCTCTTTGTGCTCTTCTTCTGTTGGACTCACCACTCCCTGGTGCTCACCCTTCATTGACAGGACTGGTGTTGAGCTCCCAGAAGAGAAGGGAGCATGAAGACCTTCCTCAGTTCCTAGAGTTGCACTCGCACTGTAAAGGCACATGCAGTTTTGTTTTTTAATTGAATGAATGAGAAAAGCAAAGCAAAACAAGTTTAGGAGAAAGTCAGGCTGTGTCCTACCCTTCTTGTAATTTTGCCTACACCCCCTCCCTCAAAACAAAACAAAACAAAACAAAACTGTAAGCTTGTCAAGGTGGAGGTGAGGAGTGGAGTTAATTCTGCCACTATTCTTACAGATCCTTATACCCTTATAAGAATTTGTATGTCCCTGATGGTATGAATTATTTTTCAAAGAGCTTCTATCCCCTTGGTGAATACATCTTGGTGGACTCCAGAATGGACCAAAGGATCCCTTTCAAGTCCAATTGCTCATCCTCATCCAGATGCTGATCTAACAACTTCCTAATCTTTAGAGCCAACCTTCCCTTAAAGCTTCCTACACAATGAACCTTATTTAACTTTCCTTTGGGCTTTTAAACTTTGTTTCCGAAAGGTCTCTAAACAACAATACTTAAATTTTGCACATCAGCATTGATTGAGGCCATTTGTTGAGCATGCTGTTGCCCTACCTCACTCCAGAGATTCTAACCTAAAAGGTCTAGGAAGGAACCCAAGGGATCTTGATGTTTTATTATGTTGACCAAGTTCCCTGGGGAATTCTGATGCCCATCAGAACCCAAGAACCTCAGATCTAGCCAGCCCTCATTTTCACATCTTATTTTTTTAATATTTTATTTGTTATTTTTATTTTATGTGTATGAGTGTATTGCCTGCATGTATGTGAGTGCACTGGGTCGTGCAATGCCCTGGAGGTCAGAAGAAGGTGTCAGATTCCCCTGGAATTGGGGTTAAGGACAGTTCATAGCTGCCATGTGGGTGCTGGGAATCAAACCTGGGTCCTCTGTAAGAGCAGTCAGTGCTCTTAACCACTGAGCTATCTCTCCAGCCCCTGACACATCTTATTTTAAGTAAAATATAATAATCACTTTCTTCAAAGTAGCTGCTAAACATTACAATTGCAGTGAAACTAAATAGCTGGGCTTAGGAACTCCTTAATACTTCTTAGAATACCCTTGGGCAAATTACTTAAACCTCTAGGTGTCATTGCCCTTAATTTGTAAAATGAGAATGATAATAATAGTACCTACCTCATAGGTTTGCTAAATTTAATGAGTTATGATGTCTCCCAACACTTAGCACAGTGCCAAGGCACATACAAGGTGCTCAAGTAGATGTTGGTCATTATTAGTCCAAAATTTCTTTAAAGAAACCAGAACCAGGTTGGTGATGTGCCCTACTGTCTTTGGACCTAAGGACAATGCTCAGAGGCCTTTGCAATTGCATACTTAATTAACTCTATGTTTATGCATTTTGCTGCATAATGGCTCTGTAGCTTTCTCCAGATTCTCAATGGGTCTCTGACACTGTGTTGCACTCTAGAGCCTTGCTCCTCAAAATGTACCCTGGACTAGCATTTGTGGAGGCGTCTTAGGAATGCAGACTATCAGACCCCATCCTAGGTTTACAGAATCAAAACCTGCATTTTCTGCAGCGTCTACACACTCATACTTGAGAGGCAAGCATCCAGAAATCCCCCAAATTTGCATGATGGAAGAATCACCTGAGATGTGTTAAGAAGGAAAAACCTTAATCAAGTTCCAATTTACCTTTGAAAAGTTTATCAACTATTATTTGATCAATAACAACAATACGCATGCATGCACCAGGCAGCCCTGAAGACCAAGAAGGGTTCTTGGAACTCCTACCTGTTGTACAACCATGTAGCATTTATGGACTGGAAAAAAAGTAGGACAAAAAGAATGACGTAATTGTTTTCCCTCTGTTCAGAATTTTGTCTTACTTGAATGAGCTCACCACCCTTGACTGATGAAAGCTCAGTGCTGGGACTGAACATCCCTGAGACTCAGCTATGCAGGCACTCTCAATTTCACTCATTTCGTTTAGCTTGAAGGACTCAATACTGGTTTGGTCTGTTGAGCCCACTGCAGTAGACAAGTTCAAACTATGGGCAACTACAAATTTTATCTAACAGATGACTGAGTATGCAGATTATCTGACATATTTCTTAGAAATTCTGATTCATTAAGTCAGGTCATTTTAAATATTACTTTCAGTTAGTCTTATATTTAGGAAGGGAAATAGTGCTTCCAAAGATAATCTGTATCTGAAGTAGCCTCTTGGACCTTTGTGCACAAATTTGTGTTTTTCTTATAGCACTTGACATACCTTATATCATATTATAGCCATAATATAGTAGCCCTCCCATGATCAATGAAAGTAAGAATTAAATTTCACTTGTTTTTATGTGGCCAACAGAGTGTACAAACTGTAACTTGTCTACTAATTAGTGAAGATTCCAGAAACAGTCGAATGGAATTAACTAATGACATTGATGAAAAGGATGTGCTGCCCTTCACAACCAGAAAGCTGAGAAACATGAAGCCCGGACAATCTGTGCTTCTTAAAGGAGAAAGAATAAATAAGAACTGACCTGTGTCAGAACCTGCTGAGTGTCATATCCATTCCCTCAATGAAGAATGTTTAGGAGACATTGATTACCTTGCTTGTTCAAAGTCATAGAGTGAAATAATAGGTAAATCTAGAATTCAAAGCCAGACCTGACCAAGTCAAGAGGGTGGAAATAGGAGGCAGAAATTACGAGACAAAGGATAATTATGGATGCAAGGAAAATAGGTATCAACTATTGTCTAAAGCTTGTCAAGGTTCAGAAAACTAGGAGCTTGAGGCAGAAGTTTGGAATCATGTTGACAATGGTCAGAAAAATAACAGTCTAGGACCATTCCAAAGGATGAAGTCTGATGTGAAAAAAGGATGCTCTGGGATTCAGACCTTCAAAGAGCCTGTGTCCTGGCTAAAGATATGCATATCCCTTCTCATTTGCCTATCGCCTTTCACCATCCAGAATGAGCCTTGTTCTTAGGGGCAGGTCAGACATAAGAGCATTCAATGAGCCAAGTTATGTAGGTGATATAGCATCACAGGTTGCTTTCAGGGGGCTGGGAGATTCCTACCATCTGCTGGTCTCTGCTTCATCCATTGGCATGCTCTTCAGTCTGATCTATCCTAACAGTGTGTAAGGTAAGAGAGAACTGTGGATTCTCTCCCCCCCCCTGTCTCTTCCTGTCTCTCCCTCGCACTAGTTTAGCAATGCTACAGAATGAATGTATCTCCCACAATTCACAGGTTGGATATATATGTGAGAACACTAGTAGGTGGGTAGGCCTTTTCTTTGGGAGATTATTAAGGATTTAGGGATTAGTGCCCATAGAGGCCCCAGCTGAGCATGGTGGTACAAGCCTGTAATCCCAGCATTCAGGAAGTGTGAGGTAGGAGGATCATAAATTCAAGGCCAGCCTTGGCTACTGTCTTAGTTAGCTTTCTATTGCTGTGATAAAAAAAACACTGACCAAAACCAATTTGGGGAGGAAAAGGTTTATTTGACTTATAGCACAGTTCATCATCAAGAAGCCACGGCAGGAACTCAGGACAGGAACCTGGAGCACAGACCATGGAGGAGGGCTGCTTACTGGCTTGCTCCTCTGGCCTGTGCTCAGTCTGCTTTCCTGTACAACACAAGACCACCCACCTGGTGTGGCACTGCCCACAGTTGGCTGGGCCCTCCCACATCACTCAACAATCAAGAAAATGCCCCACAGACATGGCCACAGGCCAATCCAATGGAGAAAATTCCTCAATTGAGGTTCCCTCTACCCAGGTGTGTCAAGTTGATAACTGAAGCTATCCAACACAGCTACATAATGAAACCATCTCAAAAAAGGAAGAAATAGGAAGGAGGAAGAGGAGGGGGAGGAGGAGGAAGAGGAACAGAGAGTTCTATTGCCCCCTCGTGACATGTAAAAACTGATGAGAGGGAATAGTAGGGTGTTGGGGAACAAGAATCCTTACACACTGTGGGTGGCGATGTAAATTAGTCTTACCACTGGAATTTAGCACAGAGTTTCTTAAAAAAAAGAAAAAAAAAAAACCTAAAAAGAGCTGGGTGTGATGACATGTACATTTAAACCTTTAATCCCAGCACTCAGGAGGCAGAGCCAGGTGGATTTCCATGACATTGAGACCAACCTGGTCTATATAGTGAGTTCCAGGCCAGCTGGGGCTACAAGGAGATCTTAACTCAAAGAAAAAAAAAGCCCCCAAAATAGAACATGTGACCCAATTACACCACACCACACCTGGTATATATCAGAAGGAATCAAAGTCCATACACAGTAGAGCTACCTGCACACCCATGTTTATTGCAGCACTATTCACAACAGCCAAGTTATAGAATCAGATGAATGGATAAGGAAAATGTGGCATATACACATGTGGAATTTTACTCAGTCATAAAGAGGAATGAAATCCTGTTATTTACAGGAAAATGAATGCAACTGAATGGAGATCAACATGTTTAAAAAACAAACCAGTTTCAGAAAGATAAATATCAGGCTGAGGATGTCGCTTGGTAGTAGAGTGCTTGTTTCTTATGTACAAAGCTAGCAGGTTCCATCCCCAGCTCTACAACAATAAATAATTAAATATCACTTATTTTCTAGCATATGTGGAACATTTTTTCTTTCCTTCCTTCCTTCCTTCCTTCCTTCCTTTCTTTCTTTCTTTCTTTCTTTCTTTTTCTTTCCTTTCATGTTTTATAGACAGTCTCCCTATGTAGCCCTAGCAGTATAGATCAGGCTGGCCTTGAACTCACAGCAGTCCTCCTACCTTTGCTTTCTAAGTGCTGAGACTATAGAAGTGAACCACCATCTAGAATCTAGATTAAAAAACAAAAAAAAAGACATGAAATGCTTAGCATTCTTGTTACCATCTAGCCTGCTATCCTTTGCACTGAGAGAGAGAGATGAGAGAGAGAGAGAGAGAGAGAGAGAGAGAGAGAGAACAGTAGAAGGGGAACTATTGCAGAAGATGCAGGAAAGCAAAGGAAGGACAAGAGAGGGCAATGAGTGAATATGATCACAGTACATTGCATGCGTGTATGGAAATCACATTGAAACCCATTATTTTGTACAATTAATATATACTAATAATTTTTAAAATTTATTTTAATGTTTATATTGTATGAGTGTTTTTCCTGCATGTATATAAGTGCACCCATGCAATGCCCTCTGAGGCTGGAAGAGGCCTTTGGATCCCCTGGAACAGGAGTTATGAACAGTTGCTAGCTGCCATATGAGTGCTGGGAACTGAATCCTGGCCCTCTGCAAGAGCAACCAGCGCTCTTAATTGCTAAGCCATCTCTCCAGCCCCAAGAATTGATTTTTTAAAAAGGAGATGGTTGTGTATTGGCCAGAAAGCAGGCTCTGACCAAACACTAAACACTTGGACCTAGAATTTGGACTTCTCAGCTTTCAGAACATTGAGAAGCCTCTGTTACTAAGAAGTTACCCATCTGTGGCCTTTGGCCACAACAGCCCAGAATGGACGAAGAGAGTAAGGTGCAGCTGGAGGCCTCTCCTAAGAAGAGGTTTCTTTGACTCTCACATAGAAAACTAAGTGGAAAGGTCTTACCTGCGTTTCACTCCCAGGCTTCAAGACTCTGCTGGTCTGAGCCCAATAGAGGGCTATTACCACGTGGAATCTTGTGTTGAATTGAAACCTGAAACCACTTCGGACCATCAAGGGAGCCCTCTGCCTTCAAAGCAGCAGACATAGAAAGTTATCATTCCAGATTATACCTCCTTGGTAGTGATAATGACTGATGGTGAAGGCCAAGAGCACACCCAGCAGATCTGGAGAAAGGAAATCATTAATACCAGAAATGCTTACTACAGAAATGAGAACCACTGCCTTCATCTGTACCTACCTACCTTTGTTAGTGTTTCTCACTGACCCTGCCTTGTACGGAATGTAGAATGTGGTAAAGTGCTTTAAATTTTGCTATAGGTGTGTCTAGTAGCAGAAGAGTGAGAAATAACAGCAGGCCCAGAGAAAGACCAGGCACCAGCTTCACTGTGAGCCTGGAGGTAAAGGTTCTGTGTATGACCTGCCTTAATCACAGCAAGGGGAGGAAGAGGCAGGTGAATTGCTGGGCAATCAGGGCAGCCCAGGATGGTCTACATAGCAAGTTACAGGCCAGTTGGAACCCAGGGACTCATGCATGCTAGGGTAAGCACTGGACCTCTGAGATACATCCCCAGACCTGTGCAGCTACTCTTGTGCCTCTTCCTTTGCCTTGGGATGCTGCAACAGGACTTGCTTTTGTTTATGACCCCATTGGGGGAAGCCAGAGTTTCTTATACAAGTAGCAGCTGTTTTGTGTTAAAAAGGGATAGAGAAGGCTCTGTCCCACCCAGGAAAGAACTGAATACTCTCTGCATGATTGCAGTTTGCTAGTCTCACTGTCTTCTACTGCCTGTGTAGAAAAGGAAATAGAATGGGCTTAAATATAAGGGAAAAGGAATTTTGCTGTCCTGGAGACTAAGAATTTGAAGCTTAAAAACAGAAAGAACCAGACGTGGTGGCACCTGCCTTTAATCACAGCAAGGGGAGGCAGAGACAGGTGGATTGCTGGGCAATCAGGGCAGCCCAGGATGGTCTACATAGCAAGTTACAGGCCAGTTGGGGCTACATAGTGAGACCCTGTCTCAACAACAACAACAACAACAAAACCAGAAAGAAAAACTACACAAGAAAGAGAGGAGTAAAGAGTAGTTGTGCTAGGGCTTGAAGTCCCTAACACTTCCCTCTTCCTACTCACATGCATCCTTGCAACAAAACACTTTCTTTGTATTCTCCAGCAAGCCTGAGTGAGCTTCTGTACTTAGTGATGGTAAACACCTAACATGATATTTCTAAATACTTACTTTAAATTTTTAAGTTAAATGCTGGGCATGGTGGTGCATGCCTTTAATCCCAGCACTTAGGAGGCAGAGGCAGGTGGATCTCTGTGAGTTCAAGACCAGCCTGGGGTCTACATAGCGAGTTCCAGGCCAGCTGGGGCTACAGGGAAACCCTGTCTCAAAAATACCAAAAAAATTTTTTTAATTAAATTTATTTGTGTGTGTGTGTGGTGGGGAGGGTCTGTGGGCTACAGTACAAATGTAGAAGTCAGAGGACAACTTGAGGGAATCAGTTCTCTCCTATCATGTGGGGCCCAGGGGTCTAACTCAGGTCCTCTGGCTTGGTAGCAAGTGCCTCTACTGGCTGAGCCATCTTACTGGCTCTTAACACCTACTTTTTAAAAACATGGCAGCGTTTGACACCTATGATGTGTCAAGCACTACCTGCAGGGGTAGTTTCAAAATTCTTGTGTGGTGATGGAGCCTTGTGGTGGTTGTGAGCCTTGTTTGGAAGCCATGTTTCAGCTGGGGAAAACATCAGAGATCCCTGTCAAAGAATGGGTAGAGAGCATAGGTCACCACTGACTGGGACACTCTCCCATTGTTTCTTTGCAGGCTTACAAATGACAGCCAGCCTCTGCTTGAGTGTATTGTCCTCCTGCTGTTGGGGATTTTGAAGAGAACATCTGGTCAGGGAGATATGACTGGTCCTCAGGTGCGTGGACATGCACTTGGCCTCATTGGCATGCTGTGTGCTCACTTGAAGGATTTCTCTGTGGGTGACAGTGTTTGTTCTAATCGTAAACAGATTTTCACAGAACATTGCCCTGGCCTCTGTACCCTGCAGCGACAGCACTTCTCTTTGTGACAGCTCCTCCAAGAAGGTAGAAGTAGAGTTTGACCTGCAGATAAGCCCCATGTGCCATTCACTCCATTTGGTATACTTCATGACATGATATCCCAAACTTTTGACAGCCCAAGACTGTTGCTGCTGTAACTGAGAACCCATAAGGACTGAAAGCATGACACTGAGAAAAAAAAGTGCTGCATTTACAGCATAAAAGCAAGAGAAGGATGGTATACTAGTCTTCTGTTGCTGCTTGCAACAAATTATCACCAATCTAGTGGCATCAAATGGCAGATTTATTATTGTACAGCTAAGTAGGTCAAAAGCCCAGTATGTGTCCAAACCATGACAAAACACGTGGCTAACATGAAGGTGTTGGAAAGACCGTGTTCCTTTCTGGAGGATCTCAGAGAGAATTAGTTTCTTTGCCTGCTTCAACTTCTAAAGGCTACCCACGTTCTTTGACTCATGGCCCTATCATTTGTCTTGAAAGACAGCAACTGACATTTCTTTGATGAGTCTTCCATAGCAACCTGTCCCTCAGACCACATCAAGTGACATCCTTGGAGAGTTTTAAGGACACATAATTTAAAAAATATTTTATTATTTTTTTTAAAGTATGAATGTATTGCCTTCATGTTTGTAAGTGCACCCATGTCATGTAATGCCTATGGAGCTCAGAAGAGGGTGTCTGATCCCCTGGAATTGGAGTTATGGACAGTTGTTAGCTGCCATATGTGTGCTGGGAACTGAACCCAGGCCCTCAGTAAGAGCAGCCAGTGCTCTTATCTGCTGAGCCATCTCTCTAGCCCCAAGGACACATAATTTTTTTACTTTGACTCTTCCAGGTATTCTAGAATCATCTCCCCTTCTCAAGGCTTTAGTATAATCACAAATGCAAAGTCCCTTTTATAGTATCAATTAATATATGTTTGGGTTTGGGTAATTAGGACATGGATGTGGGGGGTGGGGGCTTTTTTTCTATCAAGGAAGGTTTGTATAAGGAGGAAAATACAGAAATAAATGGTATTCTTATATAGCTGCCAGTGCTGGGGACAGAACTATAGGTGTTAGGCAGTTCTCAACCACAGTGAGGAAATTCCCAAGATGAACAACAAAGGAAGAAAGACTTACTTAGGCTCAAGGTTTCTGTCCATGACTGGTTTGCTCCATTGTTTTTGATCCTGTGGTGAATCAGGGAGAGCTGTGGTCGGGAAAGCTGCTCACCTATGGAAAGTGGGAAGTAGAAGTGGAGGGGGTGCTGGGGACCCAATGCCTTAGTCAAGGGCATGGCCCTCCCCCAGTGGCCTAACTTCCCTTTTTTATGAGACAGGTCTCACTGTGTAGCCCTGGTTGGCCTGGTGATATGGGAATATTGGGGTGCCTTCTGGACAGTCTTTCTTTGGGAGATGGGATCCCAGAAACTCAATGGCCATGAAAGCTGCCCTGAGTTAGCGGCTTTCAGGTGCTTATCTCTTGAATTTGAAGAATGAAGTACACAGACCACAGAAGTCTTAAGGGAGAGAGAGAGAGAACAGAGCTCCTGTATAAGTGAGTGGGGGAGGTCTCCAGGAAATAGAGTGCCATGGAACCTGGTGGCTTTGCAAAAGACTTATGCAGAAACTAGGCTGAGGAATGGGGACGGGGTCAGTCCATTGTCACAACCAGGTGTCCAGGTGCCTCCTCTCAGTTTTGGTTGTGGTCATGTAGGCATGTACAACCTCTAGCAGACGGGCTCATTTGAGAGATAACAAAAGAACAGGAACCAGAACTGTCCTCTGGCATTTCTGGCCTCCAGTAAGAACATTCTCAGAACTGCTGCTCTGGGGTCCCTACCCTACCTGACCAGTATCTATCTCCTGTCCTTATCACTGGAACTCTGTAAACCATGCTGACCTCAAACTCACAGAGCTATGCCTGCCTCTGCCTCATGAATGCTGGGATCAAAGGTAAGCGATACTGTACCTGGTTCAGCCATTTACCTCTTTCCACTAGGCCTCTCCTTGTAAAGGCTCTACTTACCTCCTAACAGCACCAACAGCTGGCCAGTCCTTCAACACACAAGACTTTAGGGCATATTTAAGATCTAGACCATAGCATCATGTCAGCAAACCTGTTTTTCAGAAGGTACATAACTGTAAAGCATAACAAATTAATTTTTGTTTATTTGAGGGAGGGTCTTGCTGTGTAGCCTAAGCTAGCCTGGAACTCTAAATCTTCCTGCCCTTGCTCCTGAGTGTATGGATTACAGGTGTGTGCCACAAACAAATAGATTTTGCATGTATTTCAAATGGATATCAATGGAATGCTATAGTCAGCACTCAGTTTCAATGGGATCTCTTCATAGGGGTGGACTTGTATAGTATACACTTCTTTCACTCAACGTTGCTTTTCAGCTCCATCCATCTGTTGCATGGAGCCACAAAAGCATTCATTCTTGTTTTGGGAAGTTTTCCATTCTGTGAATATACTACAGCTTACTCATTCATGCTGTTGTGTATAGCACCAGGACAGTTTCCCAGGTTTGGGCTGTTATGCATTGTACCGTTATCAACCTGTGGTGTGTGTCTTTTGGTAAATGCGAAAACATTTTTCTATTAGCTTACACTCAAATATAGTATTTCTGCATCGTAAAGCATGGTATATTCCACTTTGGTGGATATTAGCAAACTATTTTCCAAAGCATTTGTTTTTTTGCCATCACTACTAGCAGCATAAGAGTGTTCTTGCCAGTGTTTTTTCACCTATCTTTTTCATTAAAAATACATTGATATCTAGAATGTTTCACTTTGATGCTGACCTGCATTTCCCTTGCTATGTACCTCAGGCTGGCTTTGAACTCTGATCTTCCTGCTTTGGCCTCCTAAGAGCTGGGATCTATGTGTATGCAACACCATACCTGACTTAAAGTTTTATTTCAGAGACCTGGTTTTCTAGTTAAAACATAAAGGACACTTTTTGCTCCTTGCCCTCCTAGGTCGACTAGTTCCAGGGGACTATGAGCATCTCTCAAAATGTCCTATAATGGTGGTGGGTCACCTGTCCTCTTGATCAAGGAGGCTGAGGAGACCCCACCAGATGGACTTGAACCAGTTTCCAGTCTATAAAGAGGAGGGTCAACAGAGAGGAATCATGTCCTCCATGCTTCCAAGCAAAGCCAGCCATGGTCGAGTAGGACCTTTGACTTATCTTCACATAGGCATTATTGGTAAAAGAAAGGAGCCAGAGGCTCCTCCCAAGCCCATGTGACCCCTGAGGAACAGATCCTCAAATGACCTTAAGAGTAAAAATAAATAGGAAAAACTGTGTGGCCTTAAACACCCCAAAGGAAAGTATAACCAAAGATTCAAGGGGCCAATATAATTTCATAAGAGACCATATGTATAGCTAAAGGCTACATAACAAGCAACAATGCCAGACAGGCGATATCTTCTTTTGAGTTGTTGGCCAGCGTGGCCAAAGGGATTCCCAGATAGTAGCCCAGCATAGAACTGGGAAATTGAACAGCAGACCCCAATCTTATCCAAAGGAATATTGACAACTGATTACCACTAGATGAGGAACAGCTGACCCTCCTAAAACAAAGACCTCTAGATAGGCTGACTAGATTCACCAGAAGGGCAAGTAGTGGGGAATGGCTGGGGGTGCCAACAACACAGCAGACAGTAGCAGGGATATCAGAGTATAAGGGCTCTAGTAGGGGGAGGGAGGCTATGGGAGGGTGCTACCTGGGAAGTGGATGTATAAATAAAAAAAAATTCTTCAAAGCATAAAAAC
>NW_008344185.1:1851747-1861000 GCF_000622305.1 Nannospalax galili | reverse complement strand
ACCAGGCTTCTATAAAGGGAAGACAAACCTTAAAAGTATAGGAAACTAAGAGATTGAATATTATCACCCTTAAAAATGATTCTTCTTACAGGGTTTACATGGAGTACAATACTGTATAACTGTATTAACTCAACTGTAAACCTAAAAATTTACAGCCAATTTTGAAAGAGAAGCATCTTAGCTCTGGAAATTGTTATTGAATATGTCAATGCTGTTGTAAAGAAATGCCTCTTCTAATTATATGGTTATTAAATAAATAATTTAAAAAAAATCCATATCTAAATTCCAAGAAGATATAGTTTAGTTAAAAAAAATTTTGGAGGGTGGTGCCTAGGAATGTAACTCAGTGATAGAGTGCTTGTCTGGTATGCTTGAGGCCCTGGTTTTGATTCCCAGTTTAAAAAATAAATTGTGTGCACTAGCTACTCTTGCAGAACACCCAGGTTTGAATCCCAGCATCCACATGGCAGCTGACAACCAACCATAGTTCCAGTTCCAAGGGATCTGACTCCCTCTTCTGACCTCTGCAGGCATTGCATGACATGGGTCATACATGCAGGCAATACATGTATACACATAAAATAAAAATAAATGAAAAAAAAATTAAATTGTGTACTAAACAATACAATTTCATAGCTTTAGGGAAAAAACCTTTCATTTCCTTTTCAAAGAAGAAATATTCATAGAAATTTAGAAATATTCATAGATTCATAGAAAATAATCTATTTCTAATTTTCCCCTTAAGCTAATCAGAATTTTTAATCAAATGACTGCCAAAAGCATTGGACTATGGAATGGTAAACTCTCTCTCTCTCTCTCTCTCTCTCTCTCTCTCTCTCTCTCTCTCTCTCGTCTCTCTTCAAGGTCTTACACTGTAGCTCAGGCTGGCCTAGAACTCACTATGTAGTCCAGGCTGGCCTTAAACTCTTGCCTCAGTCTCCTGAGTGCTAGAATTACAGGTGTGAGCCACCAATCCAATTCACATTTGAAGAGTTCTAAGGCATAAACTGACTGGCCCTACTCCATGACCTCAGTCCTGCCTGCCTTGTTCTCACCAGGCCCTCCTGCCCCAGAGCAGACTGGCCCTCACCCTGAGTCTTACCTATACCTGTAGCTGAAGCAGTATATCAGCCAGGGTCTAACAAGGCAAAAACTATTCTAAGCATTTAGAATGGAGGAAATTCAGTGAAGGGAATTGGTGACATGAGAGAGAAGCCATAAGGTGATATTAAAGCATCCTGGACCAGAGGACCAGCAGGAAGACATTTCTGCCTCTAGGCTGCCAGAGCAGAAGGAGAGGTGATATGATCAAAGCCCAGAGCCTGTGTAATAGAAGCAGCAACCCCAGGAAAGGCACTGTTGCCACCAGAGAAGAGGGTAAGGCCGAGAAGAGGGGAAAAACCTTGCCTGTTCCTGCTGTCCCCCAAGCCCATGCCAGTGCCTTTTAATCAATTGTTCTGGAAGGGGCTAGGAAATGCTCTGCAGAGATCAGGCCCCCTACCACAGAGCAGAACTGAAGATGGATCTGAGTACAGACCCAGATCGCTGCAGGGCTGTTGTGACACTTCTTGAATGCCACATGCTTCCGTGTTCTCAGTTCACAGCTGAACTCTTCACCCTGGCCTGCAGAACTCCCTATGAGCCCTGCAGCTCTTTAGCCTACTTTACTTGCCTGACTGCATGTTGCAATCAGCTTGAGACCATGACAAAGAACTCCAGGCAGGGTGGCTCACAACTATAAGCCCAGCACTTGGAAGGCTAAGGCACGCAAATTGGTGCCAAGGTCAAGGCCAGCCTGGGTTATATAGTGGGTTCCAGGTCAGACTGGGATACAGTATGAAACTGTCTCAAAACATATGCATCACACACACACACACACACACACACATGCACACAAGCACATACACAGATACCACACACAGATACCACAGAGACATAGACACATACATACACACAGACATACACACAGACACTAACACAGTAGTGAACACACACACACACACACACACACACACACACACACTGACACAAGACAGATTTCTGGGTTCTCCCTAAATATTCTTTACCAGCTACTAAATACGAGTCTTTGAAGGTTGGAGTTGATGATGTAACTCGGTATTTCAAACAAGTGTACAATATTTAATATTTCAAAAGATGGGACTTTTAACACTTGTATCTTTGCTAATGATGTATTGTAATGATGTATATCCAAATGATAGATTAATTTTAGTACTATTCTTTACTGCATAATGTCTAGTTAAATATGTGAATATACTATTTTTTTGGTTTAAAGTGGCACTAAAAGAAGAAAGCTTGGGCTGGAGAGATGACTCAGGGGTTAAGAACACTTTCTATCCTTCCAGAGGACCCAAGCTCAGTTCTCATCACACAAGTGGGGCAGCCCACAACCACCTGTCGCTCCAGCTCTGAAAGATCTGACACCCTCTTCTGGTCTCTGTGGGTATCCACATACATGGTTTGCACTTATACACACACATATACATCTAAATAAATAAAAATAGAAACTTCCCTTATGACTTGATGTTCAAATTGGCCATTTTAGACTAACTATATTTGTACTTCATCTGCTTTAAAGGGAATTAAACTGGGTATGGTGCACACATGGGTAATCCCATAATCCTAGCTCTTGGAAGGTGGAGACAGGAAGATCAGGAGTTCAAGGCCAGCCTGGGTTACATGAGTCCCCATATCCAGGAGCCAAATAATAAGCAATTAAATAAACAAAAAAAACAATTACAGGGTCTAAAGCACACAGCCATAGATACGGAATTTGCTATTTTCCCTTGGCCCCTCTCCTTACAAACATATGATCTCTAACATTGTTTTCTCTTAATCTCAGACCTGTCCAAACTTTGACATTGGGAAACAATGTTATCAGCAAATTCACCTCTAGAACCATGCAACCAAGTTACGAAAGAAAATCACAAGAAATTCTTACAGTGTTTTAGGTAAGTTTATGGTTTTATGTTAGGCCTCAAGGGAGTCACAGTGATAGCAACAGGATGGGGCTGAGACAGTAGGCTCTGAGCCATGCATTCCCTTGGAGCAGGGCAGACTTCTCTTAAATATTTTGCATATTAGTTTTCTACATAAAACTTTATTTGGAGAAGGGGTCCACTTTTTCATTTTTGACAATCATGGATTTTAGACAATTAATTTTTACATTTAAAAAAATGATTTGAAAGGCTTCCAGAATTTCAGAGTCCAATGAGACTGGTGGATCTAGGAAGCAAGTTTTAAAAAAATATTTTATTTATTATTTTTATTTTACATATATGAGTGTATTGTCTGCATGTGTGTAAGCATTGTAAAATGCCTGCAGAAGTCAGAAGAAGGAACTGGAGTTATGGACAGTTGCTAGCCACCACGTGGGTGCTGGGACTCAAACCTGGGTCCTCTGCAAGAACAGCCAGAACTCTTAACCGCTGAGCCATCTCTCCATCCCCAGAAGCAAGTTTGGTTTAAGTGTAATTTACATTCTTGACCAAGGTATGATTTAATGCAGCTTAGAGACATACTTGTAAATAGGCTCATTAGTCTGCATATTAACTATAAAATTGTTTGACTTTGATGGTATGAAAATATGACCGCTGTCATCAGTCCTGAACCATTGTATATTAAAATAAGTAGATGAGACAGCAGGTCAGCAAACATTATGATGAGAAAACATTGTGGTTTTTAAATTTATTTATTTATTTATTTATTTATTTATTTATTTATTTATTTATTTGTGGGACTTGAACTCAGAGCCTCACATATGCTAGGCAAGTACTACCACTGAGAAATCCAGTCCTTTAAAATTTTATTTTGATACAGAGTCTCATTAAGTTGCTGGCCTTGAGCTAACTCTTCAGCTCAGGCATGCCTTGAAGTTTCAATCCCCCTGCCTCAGCCAATTTAGGTAGCTAGAATTACAGGCCTGGGCCACCAGACCAGACTAGCTGCTAATGAACTAGTTTAGTCAGAAATTTTCTTTCTCTGATTGTCACATTCTCCTTCTTACTCTTCTTTATTACTCTTTCTTACTTACTTACTCTTCTTACTCTTATTTATTGACTGATCGTAATGCTGAGGATCAAACCTAAGGCCTAGTAGGTACTAGAGAGTCACTTTACCAGAGAGTTATATCCAAGCCCCATGATGTGATAATGTAACTTGCACCCCGCCCCATCCCCACAGTGGTAGGGGTTGAGCCCAGGCCTTCAAAGAAGCTAGGCAAGTGTACTACCACTGAGCTATTTTTTTCCTTTTTAATTTTCATGAAGCCTTGGCATGGTCACCTACAGTCATACACTCATCTATAACTGTAGCACTCAGGAGGTTGAGGCAGGAAGATCGCCAAATTCAAGGTAAGCCTGACCTTTATAATGAGACCCTGTATCCAGAAAGAAAAAAAAATTCACTGAAGTGTACAGCATATGTGGTCTGAATTTTCTATCAGAGACAATTTTGTTTGTTTGTTTCTTTGAGGCAGGCTCTCACGTAGCCTAGGCTGGCCTTGAACTCACTATGTAGCTGAGAATGACCTTGAATTCCTGATTATCCTGCCTCTACTTTCCAAGTTCTAAGATTACAGGTGTGAGCCAAACACCCAGTCCAGGATATAGTTTTTCATTTTTTAAATATTGGCTTATTTCCTTAGCAAAATTATGGAATGTGACTCTGCCTAACTTTATAAATACAACACAGTATTAAAAAACACATATTTTGTTGCCTTTATTAAGACACATTTTATAACCACAATGTGTTCCGCTCAGAATGTGGTTAAAACCAGCCATTTGTGGTAGTAGTTAAAAATAGTGAGAGGCTATTATTGCAAGTAAACCAATTGTAAGATTAATTAGTATAAGCTTTAGTGACTTGAAAGTTGTATTTATATGACAATATGGATCCACTTGAAGGGAGACTATGCAGCTATTAAACTTAGCCTATAGTATTAATGTAATGCCACTGAGTCATACAATATTTAGTGGAAGTGGAGGGAGAGCACAAACCTGATGTAATTATGATTATGTGAAAGCAGCCATTCTTAAATCCTTAGATCTAATCACTAGCTGTGTTTCCCAAACAGGTATGCAAAGACAGTGTCCATAGCATTATTTACAGTAGCAAAAAAAATTAGGAATAGCAAGTGTCATGGTTTGATTCTTCATTGCTGTGACAAAACACTCTGACCAGTACCAACTTGGGGAGGAAAGGGTTTATTTGTCTTACATCTCCCAGGTCGCACACAGTTCATCAGGGAGCCCAAGGTAGGAACTCAGGGCAGGAACCTGGAGGCAGGAGCTGGAGCACAGGCCATGGAGGAACGCTGCTTACTGGCTTGCTCCCTTGGCCCCTGCTCAGCCTGCTTTCTTATGCAACACAGGCCCACCTGCCCAGGGGTGGCACCACCCACAGTGGGCTGGGCCCTCCCACATCACTCATCAAGAAGATGCCCTTCAGACATGGCCACAGGCCAGTCCAATAGAGGCAATTACCCAACTGAGGCTCCCTCAACCCAGGTGTGTCAAGTTGACACTAAAGCTATCCATCACAGCAAGTCTTTACTACCCATAGGTTTTACATTTTAAAAATGTATAGTATATTCATGTAATGAAAAGCTATATAGTAGTTTTGAAAATGGAGTCCTTATACATAGCTGAACTTTGAAAGACGTTTGGGTTGTCATTATTGTCATATGGAGAAAAAATTACAGAATAGAATGTGTAATAAAAATAATTTGGTAAAAAAATCAAGTAAGTATATACTATGTAATGGATATATAATTGACACATATTAGATATTGCATATGAATATAATCAATGTGTAAGGCTGATTCATGTATATCAACCTTTTCACAGTAATTAGCTCTAAGATTCAGATTCTAGGAAATGCTAGTTTTTCATTTTTTCATTTCTCTGTGTGTGAATTGTTTATAGCAAGCATGCTGATCTATCACATACTATAATGTAATATAATTCATAAAATAAATATGATTACAGCATGCTAAAATTTCAGCAAAGAAAGATGACTAAAAAGAAATAGGCTCATGTGACCCCAATGGTTATTTCTTGATGATGGAGCCATGAAAGATTTTAAAAAATAATTTGTTTTAATAAATTATATTACACATGGGTATCATGCTTTCTTAATTTAAAAAATGGGAAAAGGGGGTCTGGAGAGATGGCTCAGTGATTAAGAGTACTGGCTGTTCTCGCAGAGAACCCAAGTTTTGTTCTCAGCACCTACATGGTGGCTAACAACCCTCTGTAACTCCAGTTCTAGAGGATCCAGCGCCCTCTTCTGACTTCCACAGGCATTTCATGACACAGGTGCACTTATGTACATGCAGGCAATGCACTCATACACATAAAATAAAAAATAAACTATATGTTTAGATTTAATTTAATTTTTTAAATGTGTATGAGTATATTGCCTGCATGTGTGTAAGTGCACCCATGTTGTGCAATGCCCACTGAGGTCAAAAGAAGATGCTGGATCTCCTGGAAATAGAGTTACAGAGGGCTGTTAGCCACCATGTGGATGCTAGGAATTGAACCAGGGTCCTCTGCAAGAACAGTCAAAACCCTTTTTAACCTCTGACCCATCTCTCCAGCCCTGTTCTGACTTTTATTCTGGTTCCCTGTCTATAACTTGTAATGCTAACTACTCTTGCTTTTACTTCTCCTTCACATCTCCTATTCACCAGTCAAAGACTTTCTTTTCTCCCTACAGATAAGAGTTATGCAATTTGGGAGTCTTTTCGATAGACCCACTGAAGGATTACCCCAATTGCCTCACTCTGCTTCCCTGTTCAGCATGGAAGAAGCCAGAGTAGTCTGTTTTCCAATTCCCTATCAGCAATTTGGGTAACCTCTTCAGAGGATGGTGTGATAAGAATAGGAGGTAGGAATTGGCTAGGCAGTTAGGATAAAAAAGACCCCAAAGAAAAGTAGCCAGTTTCTTGGCTAAAAGTCAAAATGTTTTTGGGCCTCTTAGCATCATACTCTGTTCCAAAGGCCAAAAATGTCGAAAGTATTTGGCAGCCCAATAAAATATTTTTTTTTAAATAGGAAAAAGAAGGTAGAGAGTCAGAGGACATTTGGGGGATTGAACTGATATAAACACCCACACATTTCCACCTGCTTCTCCCCACTTTTGAATTTTCTTCTGTTTTATTTATTTATTTTTTTGAGGTTCACAGTTAAATTAATACAGTTATACAATATTGAACTCAGTATAACCCTTATAAGACATAAAATTGAATGAGGTTTTAACTTTTTTTTTAATTACAACATAGAATAAGTAGATTTAATAAATGTTTATAGCATATTTCATCCAACAGCTGTGGAATATACATTCTTTTCAGCAGTCCAGGTAACTTTTTCTAAAATAAATCATATTTTTTTATTCTTATTCTTTTATGAAGTTAGTTAAAAATTTTATTTTATTTTTTATTAAAAAAATTTTTTTTTAATTTTATGTTTATGTGTGTATTGCCTGCATGTAGGTTAGTGCACCTGTGTTGTGCAGTACCCGTGAAGGTCAGAAGAGGCTGTTGATCCCCTGGGACTGGAGTTGTGACAATTGTTAGCTGCCATGTGGGTGCTGGGATTTGAACCCAGGTCTTCTGCAAGAACAACCAGTGTTCTTAACTGCTGAGCCATCTCTCCAGCCCCTCTTCTGTTTTATTTTTATTTATTTTTTATTTTTTTTATTTTTGGTCTTTTTGAGACAGGGTCTCCCCATAGCCCTAGCTGGCCTGGAACTCACTATGTAGACCAGGCTGGCCTTGAACTCACAGAGATCCACCTGCCTCAGCCTCCTGAGTGCTGGGATTAAATGTGTCCACCACACCCGGCTCTGTTTTATTTTTAAGGGGAGCAGGAATCTAGCTTCACTCTCTCTAGTCACTAATAATGTATTTCAGAATACCCAAAGTGCAACAGGGTGGGTCAGGCTTTTTAAGGAGCCAGATGAGGGCAGGACAGTAGTGGTACACGCCTTTAATCCCAGGCAGAGGTAGGCTGATCTGTGTAAGAAAGAGGCCAGCCTAGTCTATATAGCAAGTTCCAGGCCAGCTGCAGCTAAGAAGAAGGGGGTGGGGGGCAGCAGGAGCAACAGTCAACTGGATGACAGGGAAAAGGGCTTTAAGGCAGACTTCAAGGGTAGAATTGTAAGAAGCCTTTGCTGGCCAGTTCCACCAATGTTAACTATACACACTGCTGACACTTAAGTGCCCCAGAGCAGAGGACACTTGCATCTAAGGGCACAGTGTCTCAGTTGCTTTGTAAGAAGGGACTCGAGGCTATAGCCCATCTGAAACATGCAGAGTCTGGCAGCAGTGCATCTTCATCCCTTGATATCAGCTCATTTCTTAGAACTTGCATTTAGTTTTTCTCAGAAATGTTGACCAACAGGTGCAAAGATGTGGACATCGGCTCCTCACCTCAGGGATTCCTTTCCTGGTAAACTGTCTTGTGGGCTGATTTTAATATGTCAAGAAAACTTTTGCAGCAGGCTTCAGTTTCCCCAGGACTTGAACTCCATGAACCATAATCCATTAAAGGGTACCACTCCTGCCAGGGCCTCTGTTGTCCCAGCACCTACAGCCCTGAGTAATTTCCCCTTCTAACAAAGGAGGGTTGGGATGGGAGCTACAAAAGGTTGCTGTGTCAACAGTCCCCACACACTATAGCAGGTGAGATTTTCACCACAAAACCAGAAAGATGACCAGAGTTCTTATGTATCTGACTCACCAAATAGCCATATCATTTACCAGGGTGCTTTCTGATGGAAACCATTTTATTGATGAAAAATCACAAAATTGCTTCAGCAACTCATCGTTGTGGGTTTTAAAAAATATTTTATTATTTTTATTTTATGTGTATGTAAGTATGTATTACCTGCGTGTAGGTAAGTGCACCCATGTGGTGTAATGCCCGCAGAGGACAGACAAGGCCGTCGGATCCCCTGGGACTGGAATTAAGGACAGTTGTTAGCTGTCATGTGGGTTATGGGATTCGAACCCCAGTCTCCTGCAAGAACAATCAGTATTCTTAACCACTGAGCCATCTCTCCAGCCCCATCATGGTTGTGTTTTTAATTGGTATGGCTTAAGTTTTGTGGCAAGGGTTGTAGATTACATAAATAAAATCACTACGTGACATAGAACCTTTTTAAGTGCCAAAATCAAGAAAAGAAAGAAGAAATGTTTCAAATGCCACAAAGACAAATATATATATATATA
>NW_008344185.1:1845004-1850483 GCF_000622305.1 Nannospalax galili | reverse complement strand
ATATATTCTGGACAAAGGAAAGCAAATTATGGTCCATGGCAACGTTTAGTCTCATCCACAGGCATGGACAAATAATCCTTTAAAAAATTTCTATTCAGCATTGGGTACAAAGTACAAGGCGTACCCAGGAAGTTCAAATGTCGATTATCATTATTAATATCCTTGGTTTCCTTGCTTGGTCATTGCCAAATAAAACAACACATTAAGCACAAGCTGATGCAGGAAAATGCCAGGAGCAAAAGTATCCTGAACAGAAATGGACCGCTCAGCTTTTCCATTGACCCCAGAGAGGCTTCTCTTGCCAGCGGATCCCTGCGGATCCTGTTATGATGACAACTGTCCCATTTCACCGGCAGAAGGATTCTCTACATTTCCCTGAATGGGGCGGAGACAGAAACAAGAGCTCCTGGGAAGGCTCAGTGGGCAAAATAAGAAGAGTCCCTAAGGGATGCTACAAACGCAGAGGCGGTGTTTTGGCTCCAGAAAGGCAGCCACCGTGTGGGGTCAGGTGTGGTTTTATGTTGTTTTTTTTTCTGGGGGGTTTTTGCACAGAGTCCTCCTATCTTTGTAGACAGTTCTCAGTCAGTTCTGGGACAGGAGACTAGAGCACAGATGCTTCAGCCCCAGAGGTATGCAGTTTTTAGCTAAAGTGGCCAAAGGAATGTTCCAACCAGGCATTTCTACCAGTGAGGCAAGCTAAGGGATTCTAGTTTTTGGAACTTCACAGAGCTTGTGGAAGGAAGAGATGAGTATGAGCCCCCCCCGGGGGGGGTTGCTGAGGATCAAACTTAGAGCCTTGTACACTATGCTAGACAAGCACTATACTAGGGAGCTACATCTCCAACCCCACTTTTTGTTTTTAACCCTGAAACAGGAACACGATTGTAGCTGCCATAGCTGACTTGAAAAAAGTTTCAGTACCAAAGCCTTCAAAATCCTTGGAACACTTGTGAGAACCAATGTTTATGTTGGGACCTTTACATTAGTCAAGGGGTGTGCGTGTATGTTGTGTGTGTGTGTGTGTGTGTGTGTGTGTGTGTGTGTGTGTGTGTGTGTCGCAGAGGGCCACACATCTTCCTATGGCTCCCTCTGTGATTGTGTGTGTGTGTGTGTGTGTGTGTGTGTGTGTGTGTGTGTGTTACGTGCGCACAGTGCCAGTCATCTTTCCATGGCTCCACATCTGAGGAGAGTAGGAAGAACAAACCATTCTATCCATGGTCTGGAATAACTTAAGACTCCGGAAAATAGACTTCAGTTCAGCCGGCTGAAAACGGAAGAATTAGAATAAGGTTTACAGTGAGTGCAGGAATGCCCTTGACATTCAAACCACGCACTCCATCCTAACCAGACGGTAATTCTACTCTACTCCCTGCCCATGCAATTCTGGCAGAGTCAGAATTCAGCCTGTGGGCCTCAGAAGCAGGGAGGATTTTATTTCTTGGAGATAAGCCGGAGACCCAGTTGTGCAGGTTGGTTTCAATCTTCTCCTATAACAGTGACCACTACATTTAAGATATATAGCAGAAGAAGGTGTGGCTTGAAATTGTACTTTAATCAGATTTATGCCAGAGTGGTTTAGCATTTACCCAGTGAGTGGTTCCCATGTTGAAATGTTTTTTAAATGAGTCTGCGGGTCACTTCATTGGAATGTTCACTGGGCTCTCATTTGCAATTGTAAAATATTAACTTTTAAAAAGGTTGTTGAGCCA
The DNA here is from genome assembly GCF_000622305.1 of Nannospalax galili. Lineage (NCBI taxonomy): Eukaryota > Metazoa > Chordata > Mammalia > Rodentia > Spalacidae > Nannospalax > Nannospalax galili. The sequence goes on along the minus strand of NW_008344185.1, from coordinate 1,848,774 downwards.
GCATACATGTGAGCTGACTCTTGGGAAGTCTCAGGGTCCCTGTGAAGGCAGCAACATGATTATAGAATGACAGAAGAGTTTTCTTCCTGAGGCGGATCCATCAGGTCATCTTTCAAGTGAGAAAAATGGTACACTAATTTTGTCCGAGTACACTTTTCAGAAAGTGAAAAACATGGCCCTTAATTTGGGTATTTAAGTGAGCATGTGTCAAAATTTATCTACCTTATTAATTGAGGATCCATGAAGATGGTAAAATTGGTTCCTAGCAGAATTCAAGAGTCTTAAGTAGACACACACACACACACGTACACACACACAGTACGTGCACACACACAATCAAAGGATGAATTTAAGAATAAGATTGTTATCAGTAGTAGTAGTAGTACTGTTATTTTGATACAGGGTCTCATGTGTGCCAGGCTGGTCTCTAATTTGCTATAGAGCCAAGGATGACCTTGAGCTTCTGAGTCTCCTGCTTCCATTTCTCGTATCCTAGAGTTACACGTATGTGCCATCATGCCTTATTTAGGCAGTGTTGGGGACTTCATCCAAGCACTGTACCAGCTGAGCTACATCCTCAGCCCAATTTGCTAAATTAGATTTTTTAGAAAATTGATTTGAATGCTAAATTATCCAGTCACTTCAGTCACCATTTGGCAATTTCCTACAAAGCTAAGTATACTCTTAGTGTACAACCCAACAATTATGCTCCTAGGTAAATACCTGTGAGTGATTCTAAGATGCTAGAGAGCAAACCCAGCACCTTGTTCATGCAAGGCAAGAACTCATCCATTGAGCTACATTCCAGCCCTGTTTACCCAAATCAGATGAAAGTTTATGTTCATACAAAATCCCACACATGAAACTTTATAATAACTTTATGAGTGGCAAAAGTCAGATGCAACCAGCATGTCCCTTGACAGTTAAACTGTGACCTGTCCATACAATGAATTAAAATTCAGCTTTAGAAAGAAATGAGCTACAAAGGCATAAATAGATGTGGAAGATTTATTTATTTATTTTGACAGCATGGGGAATCAAGCCCAGGGCCTTGCACACACAAGGCAAGCTAAGATAGCCCTGAGATAGAAGGTTGTTAAATGCATATTGCCAAGAGAAAGAAGCTAATCTTAAAAGATGACATACTATTATTTCAACTATATGACATCATTGAAAAGGCAAAACTATAATGACAATAAAAAGATCAGAGTTTTCCTAGAGTTAGGGTAGAGAGGATAGGTTTTCATGAATCACAAGGAATTCTTTAGAGCAATGAAAGTATTCTACATGATCCTGTAATGTAGCTACATGATATGTGTTTGTTAAAAAACATAAAATTCTACAATAAAAAGAATGAACTTGGGCTAGGGAAACAGCTAAGCAGGTAAAGGCAGTTGCCACCAAGTCTAACAACCGGTTCTATGTACAGAATCACATGGTGAAAGTTGAGAACCAACTCCTGCAACTTGTACTCTGACCCTTCACATATATGCTGTGACATGTATGCATATACATACAAAACAAGCAAATAATGTAATTAAAAGCAAAATTTAAAAATAGAATGAACTCCAATGTAAACTGTGGGTATTCATCAATAAAAATGTGCCAGTATTGGTTCAGCAATGATAAGAAACGTTCCAGACTAATGCTATATACAAACAATCAGAGAAACTGCAGGAAGAAAAAGGATAAAAGGGTCTATAGGAGCTGGCTGGACTATGTGTTCAATCTATTAGCAAACTTAAAACTTCTAAAAAGTGAAGACTTCAATTAAATTTTTAAAATTTAGTTAATGTCCTATAAAGTAATAGTAACTCTTGGGATTTCCTTTTCTTTTTTTAAAAAAAACTTTAAATTTTTTTTTATTATTTTTATTTTATGTGTATGCGAGTATTGCCTGCATGTAGGTAAGTGCACCTGTGTCATGCAATGCCCACAGAGGTCAGAAGAGGCTGTCAGATCCCCTGGGACTGGAGTTACGGACAGTTGTTAGCGGCCATGTGGGTTCTGGGATTCGAACCCGAGTCTTCTGCAAGAACAACCAGTGTTCTTAACCGCTGAACCATCTCTCCAGCCTGGGATTTCCTGTTCTAACCAACAGAAATTATTTGCAGTTACTCTAGGGAAGAGTTTACCTACCAATCCATAAGTTTATGTCTAACTTTATAGAGTGAAGGCTCCAAGTAATAAGAAGTAAGTTAATGAAGATTCCTTTCAGGGAGGAGTTATAGATGTAAGTAGGTATTTTAGACAGTAAAACACTGAATTGTCAGACAGACATATAGTTATCCTCTTGCCTTGTTGACCTTTTTTTCCCCTTCATATTATCACAGATCCTATTTGCTAAAGTGAAGGCCTTTGCCACACTTTTGGTCAATCTTACAAATAAATTTCCAAATTATAAGCTTACTATTTGTATCAGAGTCCAGTCAGGAGACAGAAACCATACCAATAAATATAAAGAATTGTTAGCCAAGTTTCCAAGAACTAGAAAGACAAAAAGGGACCATTACCTGTCATAGAAGTAGCAACTTCAGGAAGTGGTAATCATCACTAGCTCTGGAGAAATGAAGACAAGAGGCAGATGGTTAGAAGTTAGAGCACTGGGCACGGCAGGAGGAACTGAGAGGCCTCTGAAGGGAGCCATATCTTGGAGGAGCAAATGGGGCTGGATGGTACTGGTCTCACTCAGGGGTACAGTTAGGCTGACTTGGGATTATGGATAACTAAACTGGAATCACTTACTACTACTAGGAGGATCTGCCAGCGCATGGGTGAAGCGCCTTTTCGGGATGACAGAGGACGCGCCTCTCTCCAGCACCCCCTATTGGCAGGCACAGCCAGGAAGCAAGCCACAAAGGAGTCTTAGGCTTTGTGCATAAAGCAGAAGAGTGAGCTTGAGGTTGAGAAAAAAAATACCGTAACAGCCAGCACATTGCTGTCACTGGGCAGCTTATGGGTATGTCTGCTGTTGTGGAAAAACAGAAGTCTGGGGTAAGACAGACTTGGTGTCACTTTTCTGCCTTTTGGTCAAAATCAAGTGCAGACACAATTGGTTTTATATCTTTTTAAAAAAATATTTTATCTGCTTCCATGGGCTGGATGGCCCGCCAACCTCTTTCCTGGATGCGGGGGCTGACCTTTTGGCCCGAGGCCACCACTGCTTCCTGATCCGGTGCATCCAGAGGGACCCAGTTCCTTCTCGAGGTCCCGCCCTCACCTCCCTCTGCTTCCCTGGGCCTGCATGACCCACCAGCCTCTCTCTGGGGTAAATCGATGAGCCCTGCACGCCTTGACTCCCCCAGCCTCATTCACCATCCCATCTCCCGGGTCTCTCTCCTCCTAGCCTGGGTGCTGTCCCATTCCTTGTGTTGGCGCCCCAGACACCAGGGGAACCACCACTGCTTCCTGATCCTTTGTATCCAGACCAACCCACTTCCTTCTTGAGGTCCCCAGGAGCTCTCTGGGCCTGGTCCCGATGTCATCTCCCTCTGCTTCCCTAGGCTGCACAACCCTCCGGCCTCTCCTGGACACCCGGCTGACCTCTCAGCTTCCTGATCCTTTGCATCCAGACCAACCCAGTTCCTCCCTGCAGGCCCCAGAAGCCCTTGGGGCCTCTTCCTGCCCCCATCTCCCTTTGCATCTCTGGATGGCACTGCCACCAGCTGCCCTGGACCAGAATTTTTCCTGGGCCAGGCTCCCAGGCCAGTCCAACCCCAAATTCCTGAGGCCGAAATCATTCCTGGAGGGATCCAGACCTTAGGAGAAAT
>NW_008344185.1:1843371-1844564 GCF_000622305.1 Nannospalax galili | reverse complement strand
ATGAAGAAGGAAGTGAAACACTCAGTAAGCCAATTAGAAATGACAGGAGAAAGCCTCACCAATAGGAAAAAAGAAATGGAAAACAGAGTATAAAGACTGGAAGATAAAGTGGACAAACTAGACCATTCAAGAAAAGATTATGAAAAATTTAAGTAATCACAGGAATGGAATATGCAGGAATTGTGTGACATCACAAAAAGAGCAAACTTACGAATCATAGGGATACATGAAGGAGAAGATCCCAAGATAATGGCATGGACCAGATCTTCAACAGAATTGTAGAAGAAAATTTCCCAAAATTAAAGAAAGACATGCCCATACAAATACAAGAAGCATATAGAAGACCAAACAGACAAGACCAGAAAAGAAACTCTCCATAGCACATCACAGTAAAAACACTAAACGTACAAAACAAAGAGACAATTTTGAAAGCTGCAAAAAAGAACAAGTCACATATAAAGGAAAACACATTAGGATTACAGCTGACTTTCCAGTGCAAACTATGAAACCCAGAAGAGCATGGACCAAAGTACTCCCAGTTTTAAATGACCATAGATGCCAACTCAGATTACTATACCCAGCCAAAATGTCTATTATAGTCGAAGGGGAAAGAAAAATCTTCCGTGACATAAATAGGCTGAAGAAATTCATGTCCACAAAACCAGCCAGCCCTTCAGAGAGTTCTGGAAGCAATACAAAGAGCTGAAGAAAAGAATGACTATACCCAAGGGGTTGTGGAAAGACATTCAATGAAGGTATAACTGTGGAAGGTAGAGCTACATCGTGAATGTAAATAGAATTAAAAATTACAGGACTCAATACTCATCTTCCATTAATAACTTTAAATATTAGCGGACTGAACTCCCTAGTCAAAAGACACAGACTAAGTGAATGGGTTAAGAAACAAAACCCATCTTTTTGTTGTCTGCAAGAAATCCATCTCACTTCTAAGGACAGACACTATCTTAAAGTGAAAGGATGGAAAAAAAATACCAAGCAAATGGTAGTAAGAAAAAAGCAGGTGTAGCAATTCTAATATCTGACAAAATAGACTTTAATCTAAAACTAATCAGAAGAGAAGAAGAGATAAAGAGGACCACTTCATTCTGATTAAAGGAACAATGAATCAAGAAGATATTACAATCATGAACATATATTCACCAAACTCTGGTGCACCCAACTTCATAAAAACA
>NW_008344185.1:1842797-1843355 GCF_000622305.1 Nannospalax galili | reverse complement strand
CCAACTCATTAATAGTAGGGGACTTCAATACCCCATTGTCTCCATTAGATAAGTCAACAGGGTAGAGAGTTAAAAGAGAGACATCTGAATTAAACAATACCATATATCAAATGGACCTAACAGACATCTACCGAGTATTTCACCCAAGTACCAAAGGACATACTTTCTATTCAGCACCCCATGGAACAGTCTCCAAAATCCACCACAAAACAAACCTCAACAAATTCAAAAAGATTGAAATAATTCCATGCATTCGATTAGGCCACAATGCAATAAAGCTTACAATCAACACCGAAGAAGCCCTAGTCACTACATGAACACATAGAGGTTAAACAACACACTCCTGAATGATGAATGGGTCAAAAGAGAAAGTAAGAAAGAAATAAAAATATCCCTGGAACTAAATGAAAAGGACAATACAACACAAAAAACCCTCAGGGACATGCTGAAAGATGTCCTTAGAGGAAAGTTTATAGCTCTAAGTGCCTACATCAAAAAATCAGAAAGAACACAAATAAATGACCTAACCTTGCAACTCAAGACACTTGAAAAGCAACA
>NW_008344185.1:1841277-1842516 GCF_000622305.1 Nannospalax galili | reverse complement strand
CTTCTGGGACACATTAAAAGCAGTCCAAAGAGGGAAGTTTATAGCTCTAAGTGCCTACATTAAAAAACTGGAAAGAGCCCAAATAAATGACCTAACACTGCAATTCAAGGCACTGGAAATGCAAGAACAAATGAAACCCAAACCTGGCAGACGAGAAGAAACAACAAAAATCAGGGCAGAAATTAATGAAATTGAAACAAAGAAAACAATACAAAGAATCAACAAATCCAAGAGCTCATTCTTTGAAAAGATAAAGAAGATTGACAGACTGCTAGCCCAGTTAACCAAAGAAAGAAGAGGCACCTCCAACTCAATAAAATCAGAGATGAAAGGGGAAACATCACAACAGACACCAGAAAGATACAGAACATTATAAGGGAAGACTTTAAAAACCTATATGCTACTAAATTTGAAAACCTAAAAGAAACGGATGGATATCTAAAGGCATGGGAACCACCAAAACTAAACCAAGAAGAGATTAACACCTTAAACAGACCTATAACACAAAAAGAAGTTGAAATAGCAATACAAAACCTCCCAACTGAAAAAAGCCCAGGACCAGATGGATTTACAGCAGAATTCTATCAGACATTTAAAGAAGATCTACATCCAATACTAGTTAATTTATTTAAAAAGATAGAAATGGAAGGAGAACTTCCAAATTCTTTCTATGAAGCCAGCATCACTCTAATCCTAAAGCCAGGTAAAGATACAACTAAAAAAGACAACTATAGACCCATATCCTTAATGAATATAGATGCAAAAATTCTCAAAAAAATACAAACCACATACAGACACACATCAAAAAGATCATTCACCATGATTAAGCCAGCTTTTTCCAGACCAGAGATGCAGGGATGGTTCAATATACATAAGTCAATAAACATCATAAATCATATAAATTGGCTCAATGACAAGAACCACATGGTCATTTCAATAGATGCAGAGAAGGCCTTTGACAAAATTCAACATGCTTTTATGTTTAAAGTTCTAGAGAGAATTGGACTGGAGGGAACATACCTCAACATAATTAAAGCAATATATAACAAACCCACAACCATCATCATTCTAAATGGAGAAAAACCAGAAACATTCCCATTGAAATCAGGAACCAGACAAGGCTGCCCACTATCTCCACTTCTCTTTAACATAGTGCTTGAAACTCTTGCAAGAGCAATAAGACAAGAGCAGGAAATTAAAGGAGTAATAATTGGAAAAGAAGAGATCAAATTACCAGTA
>NW_008344185.1:1840184-1841175 GCF_000622305.1 Nannospalax galili | reverse complement strand
AGATCAAATTATCCCTTTTTGCAGATGATATGATATTATATCTAAGAGACACCAAAAATTCCACCAGAATACTCCTAGAAATAATTACCATGTTCAGTTAAGTAGCAGGTTACAAAATTAACCTACAATGTCTGTATCCTTTCTATATACCAGTAACAAGCCATCAGAGAAAGAGTACATGGAAACACTCCCCTTCACAGTAGCTGCAAGAAAAATAAAATATCTCAGAGTAAACCTGACCAAAGACATTAAAGAGGTCTACAATGGAAATTTTAAATCTTTAAAGAAGAGATTGAGGAAGACATCAGAAGATGGAAGGACCTCCCATGTTCATGGATTGGAAGAATTAATATTGTGAAGATGACCATCCTACCAAAAGCCATTTATAGATTCAATGTAATGCCAATCAAAATCCCCATGACATTTTTCACAGAATTGGAAAAAACCATCCTAAGATTCATATGGAAGCACAAAAGACCTCGGATAGCCAAAGCAACCCTAGCACTAAGAGCAATGCCAGGGGGATTACTATATCAGATTTTAAGCTGTATTACAGAGCTGTAGTCATAAAAACAGCATGGTATTGGCACAAAAATAGACCCATAGATAAATGGAACAAAAGTGAAGACCCTGAAATGAGTGCATGCAATTTCAGCCATGTGATATTTGACAAAGGGGCCAAGAACTTTCACTGGAGGAAAGACAGCATGTTTAACAAATGGTGCTGGCAAAACTGGATTTCCACCTGTAGAAGAATTAAACTAAACCCCTAGCTTTCACCTTGCACAAGAGTCAATTCCAAATGGATCAAAGACCTCAATATAAAGCCTGAAACTCTAAAAAATTGTTAGAAGAAAACATTGGCAAAAACCCTACAAGATATAGGTGTAGGAAAGGATTTTCTAAATCGGACATCAATTGCTCAGGAAACAAGGTCAAGAATGAACAAATGGGACCTCATTAAACTAAAAAGCTTCTGTACATCAAAGGA
>NW_008344185.1:1837123-1839514 GCF_000622305.1 Nannospalax galili | reverse complement strand
CTACAGGAACCAGGATAATGGAAAGGAACCAGGGAGGTAAAGGAAAAGAAAGAACCTGAAAGAGAAGAACAGTAGGAAACAGGCCTTCATAAGGGAGATAGGGATAAAAATTGGGTTAGTTTAAGGGAGGTGGGAGGGAAGGGTATATAAGGAACCTAGGGGTAAAGGGAAAGAAGGAGCTCAAGAGAGGTAGGACCAGAGGAGAAGGGTATTATTAAGGGAGAAATGGGGAAAATCGGGGCACCTTAACTGGGGAAACCGTGATGGAGCGGTTAGACAATGGGAGAGATAAATAATGCCTAGCTAGTTTTGAAAACCAGAGGGAACCATATTAGTCCAACAACATACTGACAAATTATACATACCAGATCAAGAAATATATGTCTAGGTAAGTTTTATCTGAGAATAATTGTTCTGTGCCCAAGATTTATCTGCATGACACATAGTAATTAAAAGTACCAGACTGGTGTAACTAACCTTCTTGGATGTTTAACAGACATACTTTGAGACCTATACTAATTTGGTCAGAGGGTCATAAAGGACAGTTTTTGCTCCTTGCCCTCCTAGGTTGACTAGTTCCAGGGGACTATGAGCATTTCCCAAAATGTCCCGTAATTGTGGTGGATCACCTGTCCTCTTGATCAACCAGGCTGTGGAGACCCCATGAGATGGACTTGAACCAGTGTCCAGTCTACAAAGAGGAGGGTCAACACAGAGGAATCATTTCCTCCATGCTTCCAAGCGAAGCCAGCCATGGTTGAGTAGGACCTTTGGCTTATTTTCACATAGGCATTATTGGTAAAAGAAAGGAGCCAGGGGCTCCTCCCAAGCCCATGTGACCCCTGAGGAACAGATCCTCAATCGGCCTTAAAAGTGAAAATAAATTGGTTTATCTGGGCCAAATGTATGGCCTTATACACCCGAAAGAAAAGGATAACCAAAGACTAAAGGGGCCATTTTTTAAGAGTCCATATGTATAGCTAAAGGCTACATAACAAGCAACAATGCCAGATAGGAGATACCTTCTTTTGAGTTGTTGGCCAGGGTGGCCCAAGGGACTCCTAGATAGTAACCCAGCATAGAGCTGAGAAAATGAACAGAAGACTCCAATCTTATCTAAAGGAATATTGACAACTGATTGCTTCTAGATGAGGAACAGCTGACCTTCCTAAAACAAAGAACTCTAGATAGGCTGACTAGATTCGTCAGAAGGGCAAGTAGTGAGGAATGGCTGGGGTGCCGACAACAGAGTGGACAGTAGCAGGGATATCAGAGTATAAGGGCTCTAGTGGGGGGAGAGAGGCTATGGGAGGGTGCCATCTGGGAAGTGGGTGTATAGTTGAATAAGATGGTTTGGGATGTTCTGTGTGATATACGTACATACACACACACACGAAATCAACAAATTTTTTAAAATGCATTATATTTGAGGAGGAAGCATAAAAATTTACATCATGTTAATTAGTAGAGGTGATAAACATTACCATTGAAATCTCCCCGATGACTTTATAGACATATGCAGGTACCAAGGATCTGAATGCAACCAATTATGACTAGTAATAATCAAATACATATAGATTAGAGACATATGCACCAACATCTCGGTGTTAGTAGCAAAAACAAGGAATCTTTCTGTAAGAAACAGTGTATTTTAAAATGAAATGGCGATCTTTTTTAAAGGTTAAAAACTCATTCAATTTTATGTCTTACAGGGCTTATACTGAGTTCAATATTGTATAACTGTATTAATTTAATTTAACAGTGAACCTAAAAATTTTATAGCCAATTTTGAAATAGTTGTTTCTTCGCTTTGTAAATTGTTACTGAGTATGTTAAAGCTGTAATGAAATGCTATAAATAAAAGTTAAATGAAAAAATAGTAATAAAAAACACTAACAGGAGACAGCTTTCATGAACGCATCCCTGTACCCCCAGAGAACACTGCCAAAGACCTCAACTGATTTCACCCACCCTTGAGTAATCGGGTTTTTGAAAGATGCTAGCTGCTTTGGGGCCTGACTACTGTTCTTAAAAACCGACAAGACATCTGAACCTCCACTTGCTTTCCTTGAATTCACTTGTCTGTGGTTTGGGATCTTCAGGAGGAGCTCTGTTCATGCATGCACCTGAGCACTCCTCTCCAATAGCCTGCAATACCCTCCTGGTTTGGTAAGCATGGATTTGTGATGTTCGATTTGAATTATTGTTAATAAATTTAAGCATTTTTAAAAGGAATATTGGCTCTGATATCTTAGACAAGAGATGACTTGTTTGATAAATGGAGATCTCAGGAAACCATCAGCAGATACATAGGCAGAAAGTCTATAAATTAAATGTATTTGAAGAAGACTGATATCACATAAGTCAAAGTGCTAGAGAGAAAAAATAATT
>NW_008344185.1:1808284-1837085 GCF_000622305.1 Nannospalax galili | reverse complement strand
AATTCAACATAAACCTAAAAATTTACAGCCAATTTTGAAAGAGATGCATCTTAGCTCTGGAAATTGTTATTGAATCTGTCAATGCTGTTGTAATGAAATGCTTCTTCTAATTATGTGGTTATTAAATAAATAAAAAATTTTATCTATTATTTTTATTCTTTTGTGTGTATGAGTGTATTGCCTGCATGTGTGTAAGTGTACATGGGTTGTGCAATGCCCACACAGGGTGTCACATTCTCTGGAATTGGAGTTAGGGACAGTTGTTTGCTGCCATGTGGGTATTGGGAATTGAACCTGGGTCCTCTGGAGAGCAGCCTGTGCTCTTAACTGCTGAGCCATCTCTCCAACCCTGGCTTTGTATCTTAGGTTGAACATTTGTTAGTATGTTACTCTAGCAAATATTGTACTGCATTTCCCTAAGGCTCAGTTGCATTATTTGAAAATCGGAACAAGAATAGCTATTTCACAAGAATTTTGTAAGTATTAAACCAATTCATAGATGGGCATGGTGCCATGTGCCTAGCAACTCCAGAGGCTGAGACAGGAGAGTTACTTGGGCCCAGGAGTTCAGGGTCAGCCAGGGAAAGCAGATCCTATCTCCTAAACATTAAATAAATAAATCACATATGTAAAAACTTCCTAGCATGGAAGCAGAGCTGGTATTCTAATGCAGGCAATGATGTTTCAGAACCTATACTTAACTACTACTATGTCCTCAACTGTATGGAGAACTGGTAGTCAAGAAGTGATACCGTCTGGGGTATAGAAGAAGAGCATGAATGGTAGCAAGAAGGCAACACAAGTCATCTTTGTGGTGAGAAACTTTCCTATATACACAAAAATACGTAAGTTCCATATTTACCATTGTATAAATACACACACACCCATCTCACACATACCAGAATGAGCAAATGTGAATGAGATCATTGGTTTGCATTAATGTGGCTATCCTAGCTGTAATATTACATCACAGTTTTAGTAAATATTACCACTGGGGAAACCTGAGACATGTACAAGGAATCTTACTATTTTTCTGAAGACATCTATGGATATCGCAATACAATTTCATTTTTTTGTCACAGAAGAGGGGGAGGAAAGATTGTAAGAGCCAGAGGTTGGGGAGAACTGGGTGTCTTCTGAACATGACAGGGCTGTTGTACTCGTGAACTCACAGCAGCTGTGGTTTGTTTGTACAAGACCTGCACAAGACCAAGCCAGTCAACACTCCAGCATGGATGGGGGAGGTGCTCATGCACCCCCACGCTTAGCTAAGGAGGACAGTTGATGGCTGCTAGGGGAGGGAGAATTAGTTTTCTTTAGGGCTGTGGCTTCTGCTATGTCAACCATGCTTCAGTGGATCTGAGAGGAGTTGGTGAGGGAGTGTGGGGGGTGTAAATATGATCAAAATATGTTGAAGAAACAGCAAGGTGGGTCAATGGTGGAGGGGCCTGCTGCCAAGTCCAACAACCTGAGTTAAATCCCCAGAACCCACATGATGGGAGGAGAGAATCAACCCCTGAAACTGTACTGTGACCTCCACATATGTGCCACTGCGTGCACATGTGTATACACATATACACACAAAAACCAAATAAAAGTAATAAAAATTTAAATTAAATATATTGTATGCATATATGAAATTCTCAAAGAGTAAATGAAGAATATGTTAAAAAATTTTTGTTTACTTAGCCAGGTTTTTTTTTTAAGATTTTTTTTAAAGATATCCAACTGAGCATTTCACACTGCATTTCTGATAATATGGAAATGAATAGCTGGTGGATTAATGACAACAAATTTAACCTTATTGAACATAAATAAAACTTATATTAGCTTCCAGTGGCATTTTAACACTATAAAATTTAAAGAAGCCAGCTGGGGGAATGGCTCAGTGGGTAAAGTGCTTGCAGAACAAGTGTAAGGACTGAATTTTGATCCCTAGAATGCATATAAAGCTAGATGCAGTAGTGTACATCTGTAATCACAGGGCTCCAAAGGCAAGATGGGAGGCAGAGACAGGAGAATCCCTGGAAGCCTCTGGGCCAGCTAGCCTAGAGTATGACGTGATGAACAAGAGACCCTGTCTCAATCAAGGCGGAAGGTGATGACTGATTCCCAAGGTTGTCCTCAGATCTCCACACCCAGCCATGGCATGCACATGCTTGCACTCACACACACAAACATATATTAATATACATCATATTCACACAAATATGAAGAAATACAGAAATATTTAGTGAACCCAACACTTTAAACGATTTGGGACACTATCCAAAGCCATTAAGTGCAAAGCTTGAAGCAACGCAGATTGTTTAGTCTCTGCCCATTTTACACCATTTACTGAAATTGGAACATACTTGAAATAGGCTCCAAGTTACCAAAAGAGGCCTTTTGGGGCCAAGTCACTCAGTGCCTTTTCTAGATCCTTCACTTCAGCTTTGGGGACAGTCAGTAAAGCTTCAGTCTTCTTTGGAGCTGTCAAAAGGAAGTGACATTTCAAAGAACTCAGCTGGTTCCACAGATAAGAAAGCTTTTACAAAAGTCCATGCCAAAAGGATCTTGCCAAACAGCTCCAAGCAGCAATGGGATTCCAGCTGTTTTCCTGCTGAGCCCCATCTTCCTTCTGTGGGTTCATTCTTCTGCAAGCATGGCATTTATTTGGTTTGGGGTGTCTTCCTGATGTAGGACTGTGGTTGAAATAATCAGTTGTTTTGAGTAAGTTGCTTATTCTCAAAGACAAGTTTGTGATTGAAGATGTTTCTGAGCTAACCCCCCGCCCCATATCAGGCTCCCTGGCTCAAGAAGCGATTGAGAAGAGTAATAAAACAACGATCGAGTTTTTATAACCAGATAGATACAGAGTTATCCTGAGACTTCATTACTCATGGAGCTTTACCAGAGGGTGACGCTGCATCTGTCTCTCCTTAGGACTTGGAACATCTCTCCCACCATTGACTGATTCTGCCAGAAGCCAGAAGAGATAGGAAATAGAGAAACCATTTCCTTGGTGGTTTCGTGGCATAGACCTATTTCATCTGGTAGTCAGCTGCAAATCTGGTACATCATGCCATCTAATACCACACAATTCTATAACATAGAGGCAATCTATGCTAACAGATAGCTGTTACAAAGGGGCATGCAATGTGCTTTTATTGAGCTGATGGAACCAGCAACTTGTTTTGAAGCCTAACTGATGACAATCTATTGTGCTCTGAACAGAGTGGGTGTTCCTCCAAATTCTTGCTTAATTAACTATGATCGTAAGTAGGAAGAAAAAAGTCTTCCTGTGGAGTTATCCCAGCTGGAATTTGATGAAGACACTTAGCATTTTTTTTTAAAGCCAATCTTCTTTTTAAAAATACTTTTCCATTGTTGCTTTTGTTTTGATTAAAGCATCTTCTGTCTATACTGCAGGAGCTATGAATATAACTCCAAACTTTCCAAAACACCTTACAATTGTGGCCTGAGGTCACAGCACTGAAAAAGACAATGGAGTGGATTGATGCACCAAGGGGAACTGCACACGCAAGTCTAGGCTTCTTCCTCTCAGGCTCCTACGAGCTCTCCCAAGACGCTGCCAATGGTGTACAAAGGTCTGCCTTGGCTACAAATAACTGTGCTATTCTGAGGACACCCAGGCCTCCACAAGGCAAGGGAGCCAGTGGACTTGTGAACTGAATTTCAGATTCCAGCAAGGAAGCTTCTAGCATGGTAAGTCAGAATGAAATCAGAATCAAATGCCAGTCTTTAGAAAAGGGCACACCCTGACAGTAAAGTAAAAGCCAGGATTCATGGTGTGCCCTCTGGATTAGAGTCCCACAGAGGACTTACTTGGCTCTGATCCAGCAAGTCAGTTTCATTACTCATGAGGGTTGCAGTGGTGGACAGAAGGGAGCCAGAAGTCCGTGCATATCCCCCGTCCTAGGAAATCAGCTGTAAGCCCAGGAGCTGTCTTGATAGAGAATAGATGGAGTTTTAATGCATAATCTGAAATTTTAAAGCAAAGTGATAGGCAATCTTTCTTCTGCCATTATGATCATAGTACTCTGTTCCATGCTGGGATATAAAGTTGGTTGGGCAGTTGTGGATGTTTATCTGGAGGAAATTGTGTTAAGTCACTAGGTTTACTAATGTCCCTATTTTTTGCTAATGGTATCATCACTTTCCTATTCTAGGACCTTGAGACCTCAGAGACTCAGCATAAACCCTTCCACCACCTGCCCTGTGGACTTTGCCAGCATTGTCAATCTATAACTTTCCCCTTCATATAACCTCTGGTATCTGTACCTGTTAGTTTTCATCCTAGTTTCATTCTCTCATCCTATGTATGCCCTTGGCCTTTAAACACCGCTTTTTCCCCCTTTGAAAACCAACCTCCCCCCAAGTTCAACCTGGCATTCACCAGCTATAAAAATTTGGCTGGAGTTGCATTTTCAATCTTATCTCTCTACATGAATTATGCATTCTTCCTATATGAGTCTATTCAGTGGCTCTAAGACATTTGACTCATTCCTGTTTCCTTCACCTCCCCAAGGTTGTGGCACCTGCCTGGAATGTCCTTCCTTGCCCTACCTTAGTCATGCACCCTGCATTCTCAGTTAATTTCCCTACCTTCAAGCCTGGCCTCTGCAGCTAAATACACTCAGTGCTGGACTGGGCCTGAAATCTACACTGTTAGTTTTGGAGAACTTCTTCCATAGATGTATGTCAGTTTTTATATTTTAGCATCATTGCTTGAAATAGTGGCAGCCAATTCTGGAATCCATCTATGGTCAGTTATTGGCTTTCATCCATAGATGTATGCATTCTAGTTTCTAGTGGATTTGATATGATAAATGACGTATTTTTACAGTTTGGTCTTAGGTGAAAATGTTGAAAAAAATTTAAGAGACTCATGCCTTGTTTTTCAGAGTGAGAGTCATTGACCAGCAATTTTGTATCATTTGGGAACTGGTTAGCAATGCCCAGTCTTGGCCCTATATCCACCTCCCATTCAGGGCTTGCAATGGTACCAAGATCCTCAGTGATCTAAGTGCATGGTGAAGTCTCAGAAGTTTAGGGGACTAGCCCCAACTTGAGACTGAAGAGCACTTGCATGGTGGGACAAGGAGACAGTTGTAGCTGGTGGATATTATTCTGAAATAAGAGCCAGAAGTCCTGCATTTTGTGTCATTTCCCAGCTAGAGGTTCTGGAAAAATCACTTAACTATTCTGAGCCTTATTCTCAGGGGGTAATTAGGAGATTCAGAACAAGCAAACAAACAGTTTTTAAATTTTATTTTCTGAACCGTGCTTTCCTTGGGATCGATCTCACAGCTGGTTTGTGGCAGAGTGAGGACCTTAATACAGCCTCTTGCCTCCTAGTCGGATCCACAGCAACTGTGGTTCCATCACCACAGGCTCTGCCCTTGGCACCACTAGAAGTGGCTGGAACAATCTCTGGAGAAAGGAATTTGATATGTCTCGAGAGTCTTTAAATGAGTTGGCACCTGTAACCTAGTGAGTTCTCTACTGGGAATCCATCTTAAGGAAATAAAACAAAAATGCAGATGAAAAATTTTAAGTAATTACTCTCATTTCAGAGTTATTTATAATAGATTTTTAAAACCCTGCAAACAATCTGAGTATCCAACAACTGGAAATGGTTAGATACATTATAAGAGTCCATAAGATTCTTATTATTAAGATTTTTCTTTAAAAAGATTTTTTAAGGACATGGAAAAATATTTGATGTGATACTTAGCCAAAAAAGAGGTGGATCATAAAATTTATATATTCAGTATGATCTCAACCGTGTTTTTAAACAGTGCATGGAGAAACGCTACAATGAGACACAGGAAAATATTAACAGTGCATGTCTCTGGGCAGCAGCATTTTTTTGTTTTGCCTTTCATGTTTTAAAATGCTACTTAGTGACTGACTTTGTTCAGTGCACATGGGAATAACTAAAGTGAACTGGAAAAGACCTTGGGATTCTAAAGTGTACACACAAGAAAGTGAAATAGTGTTTGCTCGTTAGTATGTGGCTACTTTTAAAAATAACTTGTCTTTTTATTATTTATTCATTTGTTTATTCAGACAAGGTCTTACACTGTGGCTGTCTCAGCATCCCAAGGGTTGGGATGACAGGCATAAGCCACCATGTCAGACTAAATAGCTTGTCTCAATCTTCTCTCGTGCATAGAGAATACATATACATGGCTTTGTTCTGCCTCCAGACCCTATTCATCACATTTGTGGAACTTAGGGCAAGAATACAAACAGATCCTCACAGCATCTGTTGCACTGTTTAAAAGTTAGAAACTAACCAGCATAGCTGTAATTGGCACATTTAATCTCTCTGTCTTTACAAATACACCTTCATAGTGTCCTGGAAGTCTGGCTTCCAGTTTGGCATTATCCAAGTTCCCATTATCAAAGGAGACTGGCCCCTAGCCTGCTCCCCACTCTCTTCTCACCCTAACACCCAGTTCCACTTCTAGGGACTCTTTCACACACATGTAGACAGCCCAGTCATCTGTAGCCTCCCAGAGAGGAGCCTACTGCAGCTCGTGGGCTTGGAAAGCACATTAGAGCATTGCTGACTCTCTGAGGGCCAAGGCCCAGGAAGGGGTCTGTGCAAGGAGCAGGTGCAGGGACTATGCCCATTTCCAGATACTTAAAGCAGGACCCGGAAGGGGTAAGCTTGGCTCGTTGGGTCCCTAGTCCTGTGGGAGAGGAAGGCACCTTCTGTCTCCTATCACTGAGCACATGATCACACATGCTGCTGAAGAACTCCCAAGGGCTTTTCTTTTTTTTTTTCAAAAAAAATATTTTCATTATATATGTGTATGAGTGTATTGCCTGCATGTATGCAAGTGTACCCATGTCATGCCATGCCTGAAAAGGTCAGAAGAGGGTGTCAGGTCCCTTGGAACTGGAGTTATGGATGGTTGTTAACACCCAAAACACTGGTCCTCTGCCAGTGCTCTAAACCACTGAGCCATCTCTCCAGTCCCCCAATTTTTTTTTTGGTCTTTTTGAGACAGGGTCTCCCTGTAGTCCCAGCTAGCCTAGAACTCATTATGTAGACCAGGCTGGCCTTGAACTTACAGAGACCCACCTGCCTCTGCTTCCCAAGTGCTGGGATTAAAGTCCTGCATCACCATGACCCACCTTTTCTTTCTGTTTTCTTGAACACAATTTTGACAAGCTCTTGAGATTTCCTGATGACAAGTTGCCGTAAAGACTTCACTGTCAAGTTAATTTAGCAAGATATATAAAACTGTAAACTTACTTTCATGCAACACAACCCCAAACAAACAAACAAACAAACAAACAAACAGGGCATGTGATTTGGTGTAGTGGTACATAACTGTAAACCCAGCACTCAAGAGAATATTGAGCCTGTATTATATATTGAGACCCTGTCTAAAAAAAGCAAACAAGCATAAAGTACATGCAAACACACCCTAAATATTAACATAAATGCAGATTGTCTCTTAGAAAAGTTATCCTGGCTAATGCCCTCAGCAGTACCTATTGCTCAGGATTTATGCCAGCCTTGAGTCTTAGTAAGCTTTTTTACAATGTTGCCAATCTGATAGGTAAGACATTAAATGTTATCATCCTCTTTCATAAACTGACATATATTTAAGGAGATTCTTTTTCGTACTGAGTTGTATAAGGAAGTTAAAATGCATTTTATGAATCTTTTCCAGTTCTTTAATTTGCCTTTGGACATGGTTTATAATATTTATTTTATTTTCATTTTTTAAATTAAAAAATCTTTTAGGCATTATTCTTATTTTATGTGTATTGTCTGCTTGTATGTAAGTGCACCTGTGTCATGCAATGCCTGAGGAGGTCAGAGGGCATTGGAACCCATGGAACTAGAGTTACAGATGGTTGTCAGCCACCATGTGGATGCTGGGAATCAAACCAGAGTTCTCTGCAAGGGCAACCGATGTTCTTAACTGCTGAGCTATCTCTCTAGACCCCTCTCATTTTGTTTTTTAAGACAGGATCTCATATTGCCCAAGCTGGTCTTGAACTTACTATTTAGCTGAAGGTGACCTTGAACTTCTGATCTACCTGCCTCTACCTTCCCATGCTGGTATCATAGATGTATACTAATAAGCCCAGTTCTGTGTTCCTGGGGATGGAACCCAGAGTGTGCTAGGCAAGCACTCTACCAACTAAGCTGCATCCCTAGCCCTGTGGCATTTTTAAGCCATATATTGTTAGCACTCAGGAGGCAGAGATAGGAGGGTTGCTGTAAGTTTGAGGCCAGCCTGGACTACCTTGTGGCTACATCAAGACTAGTCTGGGCTACATAATAAGATCATGTCTCAGAAAATAAAATTGAAGCTGGAAGTGGTGGTGCATGCCTTTAATCCCAGCACTCAGGAGGCAGAGGCATTCAGATCTCTATGAGATAGAGGCCACCCTCGTCCATATAGCAAGTTCCAGGCCAGCTGGGGCTCCAGGGAGATTCTATCTAAAAAAAAAAATTTAACATTGCTTTTTCTAGACAGAGCAATTTATATGACTTAACCAGAGTTTTAATAATGGTTGATGATTCACAAACCGATTGCACTGAAAGTGTTTGAAACAGGCTCTAGAATTTTTGTCAGTGGAAACATTGATACCGACTTGTAGATCAGTCCAGTTACTTGGCAAGGTGGGAAAGGAGGCTCTGGGAACCCATGGGAGGTGATCTGAAATTTTCCTCCTTGTGTAGTGGCTTGGCGGGAGGGGGGAGGGGTACAAAATGCAAGTTGAGTGATTTAGAGAGGGAGTGGGGAGTGGCCTGTCTGGCTGTGAGCAGTCTGAGGAAGACGATAGGGTGGAGGGAACGAGATGTGGTAGTGGAAGTAAGTCATGGAAATTTGAGGACAGAAAGAAGATAATTTTTAGGAAGTTGGTCTGTGTGATTGCCAGTTGTTACAAAACCTGCAATAAAAGCCACATTTATACCCCATACTTTGAAGTTGGACTTGAACCTATTTTTGGATGTCCAAGTGGAAGTCAAACCCTAAGGCAGGTGCTGGATGATGCAGTGCCAGCCCAAGGCAGCCACTGTGTTTAGGATCCACTCTCTGGGGGCTCTGAGGGTGTCCCCCCTCCCCCCCAATTCATGCCATTGCTAAACAAGCAAGCTCACACACGGCCACTCGCCCTCTCTTAGCAAGGATCCGGGAATTTGTGCCAATGAGATAGCAAAGGAGGCTTGCTAGGAGCTTCCAGAAAAGGGAAGTACCAGTCTTTCTTGCTAAAAAGGACAAGGAAGCAGCATGTCCCAGGTCATGTGGCCTTAAGAGTAACTTGCCTTAGAAAGAAGCTGAATAGGTAGAAGAAAGGGAGGGCGAGGCGTTAAGACGCTGAATTCACCCATAATGCAGTTCGCCCCACCTCTACTCTTGCTGCCTTGAAAACATAAGTGCCCTTAATCTTTCAGTCTAAGGGAGTGAGATTTTCTGTACTTGAAGCTGAAAGTATTCTGACACAGAGAGTAAAGGTTCAACAAGTTAGAACTCTGGTAAAAGTGCTGAATTCCTAAACGCATGGCCTGCACTCAGCACACAGGGAGTGTTTAGACTGGGGCCTCTCTCCAGAGCCACCCTGCACTATTCTGGTTCCTACAGCATGCTGCGTTCCTCTCCTCCTGGGCATGCCCTCAGTTCTTTCTTCCTGGGCCTCCCTCTGCTCTGGCTCAACTGCAAGCCCCTGTTGGGAGTCAACAGCTCCTGAGATTTTCCTCAGCCGCAGTGTTCGAGTTGGGTGCTTTTGTTTCCTCTCACAGAACGTGTTTCTTTCCTGAGCGGAGCCTTTTCAAACTATGGAAACTGCCTGGACTGCTCCGTGAAGGTGGGAACTATACCTGTGTTAGTCACCACATCTATGCAGTACCTGGTAACTTGCCACACTCCATGGAGATGCAGCCCATGATAGAGTGCTTGCCTAGCAAGTGTCCTGCCCTGTGTTCCATTCTCAACGTGATTCTCTCTCTCTCTCTCTCTCTCTCTCTCTCTCTCTCACACACACACACACACACACAGAGAGAGAGAGAGAGAGAGAGAGAGAGAGAGAGAGAGAGAGAGAGAGAGAGAGAGAGAGAGAGAGAGAGAGAGATTGAGAGAGAGATGACCGAGTGAATAAAAAAATCCATTTATCCTTCCTATTTGGACTTTCAAAAGATTTTTGCCCTTTACAAGAAAGCTGCAATTGTTATAAAAATAGATCAATAGCAACTACTTAATTTTTCTTATAAAAAGTAGACTCGATTTTCAGTGTTTTTAAAGTATTCAAGTTTTATTTATATTTTATTTATTTTTTTTATTTTATGTGTATGAGTGTATTGCCTGCATGTACGTGAGTGCACCTGTGTCATGCAATGCCCCGGAGGTCAGAAGAGGGCGAATTCCCCTGGAACTGGAGTTAAGGACGGTTCATAGCTGCTATGAGGTTGCTGGGAATCGAACCCAGGTCCTCTGCAAGAGCAGCCAGTGCTCTTAACTGATGAGCCATCTCTCCACTCCCCCCACCCCCCTTCTTGATCTGTTTTTGAGAATGACTCTCCAGCTGGCCTGGAACTCACTATATAAAACAGGATGGCCTTGATTTCACGGAGATCTGCTTGCCGCTGCTGGGATAAATATATGCGCCACCATGCCCACTCCACTTCTACCTCTTGAATGCTGAGGCTACAAGGGTGTTCCACCACACTCAGTTTTTTATATTAATTATAGATTACAATAGGTTCATTGTGACATTTTCATATATGTATTTAATGTATTTTTATCACATTCATCCCCTATTACCCTCTTTTACCCCCCCACCTCCCACTGATCTTCCTTTTCACAACTAGTCCCCCTTCTGTCTTCACATCATGTGTGCCTGCGTATGTGTGTATTTTGTGTGTGTGTGTGTGTGTGTGTGTGTGTGTGTGTATCCCAATGAATTTCATTAGGGTTGCATGGGGAAGGAGGTTACTTACAGGAGTATGGGCACCTTACCAGTGTTTTTGAGACAGAGTCTCAAGTATCCCAGGATGGCTTCAAATTCACTTTGTAGACGAGGATGAAGTATCCCAGGATGGCTTCAAATTCACTTTGTAGCCGAGGATGACCTTAAGCTCCTAGTCCTCCTGCCTCTCCCTCCTAAATGCTGGGATGAAGGAGCATGCCACCTCTTCTTTCTCCTTCTTTTTCTTTATTACTGTATATTCACTGTTGCTTACAAAATAATGGGCCTTATTGTGCCATTCTTAGGCATAGGCATCATGTTCTTTGCTTTCTTTCACCCCCACTTTACCTCTCCTATCCTTCTGTTGTCCCCTTTCCTCTTCTCAGATAGTCCAACTTTTGCTTTGAAAATTAAAAAATATTTATTATTTATTTATTTTATGTGTATGAGGGTTTTGCTTGCAACTATGTAAGTGCGCCCCTGTCATGCAATGCCTACAGAGGCCAGAAGATGGTGTCAGATTCCCTGGAGTTAAGGACGGTTGTTAGCCACCATGTGGGTTCTGGGAACCAAACCCATGTCTTCTGCAAGAGCAGCCAGTGCTCTTAACCTCTGTGCCATCTCTCTAGCCCAACTTTTTTTAAAAAAGGAACATTTTTCACATTTTCAGGGGCCATGGTAATCTCTGTATTTTTCCAATTTTAGGGTATGAGCTTCTGGGGCTGGAGAGATGGCTCAGTGGTTAAGAGCACTGACTGCCCTTGCAGAGGACCCAGGTTCAGTTTCCAGCACCCACATGGTGGCTAACAACCATCTGTAACTCCAGTTCCAGGGGATCCAACACTCTCTTCTGGTCTCCTCATGCACTGTGCAACATGAGTACACTTACATACATGCAGGCAATACACTCATACACATAAGTATAATAATAATAACTAAAATATTTTTTATTTTATGTGCAGCTGGAGTGAGCCTTGTTCATACCTTATTAAAAATGTGCTGGAGAGATGGCTCAGCGGTTAAGAACACTAGTTATTTTTTGCAGAAGACCCGGGTTCGAATCCCAGCACCCACATGGCAGCTAACAACTGTCCATAACTCCAGTTCCAGGGGACCCAGCACCCTCTTCTGTCCTCTGCAGGCACTGCACGACACAGGTGCACTTACCTACATGCAGGCATAACACTCATACACATAAAGTAAAAATAATAAAATATTTTTTAAAAAACATTTTAAAATGTATGGTCTAGGGCTGGGGATGTAGCTCGGGTAGGACAGTTGCCACAGGCCCTAGCTTTGATCTCTGGTACTGGAAAACAAGTGTCTACAGTATTTATTTGTTTGTTCGGCATACTTAAAAGGTTGTAAATCATCACCACTATCTAATTTCAGGAGATTTTCATCATCCCCAAAGAAACTCTATTCCTGGGGACACTCACAACACAGCGGGCCTTAACAAGGATGACAGAATATATGGGCTCCAGTCGGGGCGGGGTATGGGAGGGTGCCTGTGGGGACGGGGTGTATAGATGATTAAGATTGTTTGAGATGTGGTGTATGAAATACACAAAAATTCAATAAAAACAAACTAAAAAAAAGAAACTCTATCCATTAGCTGTCCCTCCCCATTCTCTCTTCCCAGACTCTGGCAGTCTGTTTTCTGTCTCTCTAAATTTGCCTATTCTGAACATTTTCAAATAAATGGAATTTTACAGCCTGTGGCTTTGTGAGCCTGGCTCCTCCTTCCACTAAGGCTGATGTTTTTGAGGCTCATCCAGTGGTATAGCACGTGTCAGTATTTCATTCCTTTAAATGATTGAATAGAATTTCATGCCATGGCTATATCTCATTTTGGTTGTTCAAGTTGGGGGTCCCTTGGCTTGTTTCCAGTTTGGGGCTATTGTTAAGGTACCAAAAAGCCCCATAAGATTAACTGGTCAAGAGAATAACGATCTCTGGTGTCTGTGGTCTAGCCCCAACTTGCCAGTCTCACTGGGCAATCACCTGGTGATAGAAGCAGGCAGATTCACCTTAAGTCATATTAAAGAAACAGGCAGAATACTTAATGTGTTGATGAGATGGTGAGCTTTTCCTGTCTGAATCCCTACGTCTTTGTGCAGTTCTTATGGACCCAACTATAGACATGAGGGCTCTGTAAGTCCTGCCTGGTTTTCTGAAGAATTCAGAAAAACACAGTTTCTCCTCTCTTCTTTGCACCTCTTTTCTAGCTGGTTTCCCTAGTGCTTTGGGCTGCCCTGACATTTTGGGTTTCTTTGCCTTTTTTTCTGCAACTCCTTTCTCCCCATAGCTGCTAGTGGGCCACATGTCTGACCTCCATGCAGACTCTAAACTGGCATGGTTTCTCTAAACTCAGAGCTTCATGGCTTTTTTCCTTCTCCTCTCCATTCTCCTCAAGGCAGCTGCCGAGATTCATAGCTCATCTGCTGTATTAGTTATTTTTCTGTTGCTGTGATAGAAACACTCATCAAAGAAATTTATAGAAGGAAGAAGTTTATTTAGCTTATGGTTACAAAGGGGCAAGAGTCCATCACAGCATGGAGGCATGGCAGCAGAGGTGTCTGGAGGAGGAGAAGAAGCTAAGCTCTCACATCTTCAAGTAGGCACAGGATGCAGAGAGCAACTGGAGATCTGGTCAGGCTTAACAACTCTGTAAGCCTGCCCCCAGTGACATGCTTCCTCCAGCATGGCCACACCTTCTAAGACGTCCCAGAACAGCTCTACCAAGTGTGGACAAAATGTCCAAATACTTGGAGCCTATGGGGGACATTTTATTCAAACCACCACATTCTACTCCTTGGCCCTCATAGACTCATGACCATATAAAATTTAAAATGTATTTAGTCTATCCTTAAAAGTCCCCATAGCCTTTACCAGTCTTAATACTATTCAAAAGTCCATAGTCCAAAGTCTCTTCTGAGTCTCAGGGCACTCTTTTAACTGAAGGAAGGCCCTGTAAAAATCAAAAGACAAATTATATACTCCCAACATACAGCAGAACCTTCCAGAAGGGAGGAATAGAGGCATAGTGAGGAAATACTGTACCAAAACAATACCAAAAGCCAGCAGGGCAAACATCAAATCCAGTGGTTCTGTGTCCAACTTCTGGGACTTTACTTTCAAAGGGCACAGATGACTCAGCCTCACCAGCTTTGTTGTGTGAAACATACATCCCTCTCTTGGGCTGGAACCAATCCCTATATGCTGCTCTCCTTGGCAGATGTCTCACAGCTCTGGCATCAGGAACGTCTTCTTAGGGTCTTCACAGCCAACCAGGCTTCACCTTCACTGCTTCACACAATGGCCTGTGAGGGTCTTCTTTATGCAGGGATGATCTGATGCATGCTGGCTGGCCTCAGCGGCTCTCTGAAACTTCGAAGGAAGAACAGATGACCCCTTCACTCTTGCATCTTTCATGCCTCAAAAGTCAGCACCAGGTGAATGACATGCCAAGTTTTGCCGCAAGTTTGGGGTGGACCGTGGCCTGTTTCATCTGCTTTTGAAGCTTTTTTCTTAGTGTGGTTTTCTAGGAGTAGAAAACCCCAGTATTTTCCTTTCACAAGTTGGAGGCTTTGTTGGGTGTGGTCTTGCCCTGGCATGATCCTCTCTGCTGTTTAAGTGCGAATCTCTAGGCCTCTCCTTAATCACTTTAATCTACTTATCAAAGGGATCCTCTCCTTCAGCATATGTCTTGGCTCCAACATTAATCTTCCTAGTGATCTTTTTCTATCCAAACTGTACATTCTGCATTTCTTTTTGCACATTTTCTTTTTTTCACTGTAGATCTGCATAATATTCACTGATAATAGCCATGCCACCATTTCTATGTTAGGCTGCCTTGAAATATCCTCCATCAAAGACAGGAGTCCTTTGCTTTTCAACTTAGGCTCAGGCAAGCTTTTTGGCTGTGGGAAAACTTCAGCCAGATTTTTTACCAAACTGTCCCAATTTCTGCTTAAGTCCTTATTTCCCTCTGGAACTACATTGTTCTTAGCACTACTTTCTTCCAGGCACCTACTAGAATGCCTGCTAAGCTCTGCTTACAGCAACCAACCACTTTTGTAGCCAAAACTTCCAAAGTCTTCCACACTTCTCCAAAAACCCACATGGTCAGGGTTCTTCACAGCCATCATCCCACTCTGGGTACCAATTATGGTATTAGTTACTTTTCTGTTGCTGTGCTAGACACACCATGACCAAGGGTGTTTAGTTCATTTACAGTTCCAAAGGGACAAGAATCCATCATGGCAGAGAGGTGTGGCAGCAGAGGTGGCTGGAGTAGGAGCAGAAGCTAAGCTCTCACATCTTCAAGCAGTTACAAGAGGCAGAGAGTGACTAGAGATCTAAACTTAAGAACTCTCTAAGCCCACCCCCAGTGACAATCTTCCTCCATCATGGCCACATCTTCTAAGACCTCCTAAAACAGTTCTACCAACTGGAGACAAAATGTCCAAATTCTTGGTGCCTGCGGGGGACATTCTCATTCAAACCACCATATCTGCCCTGAGGAATTTTCTTTAAATTTGAATAAAATTTTCCTAAAGCTTCTGTTTGAGTCCATTCTTAAATTCTTTTATGAATGAGACTAAGGACCCTCTAAGGGGACATTCTTTATCCCCTGTATCACTATGATGCTCAATGATGCTGTCATGAGTATTTCTATGCAAGGTTTTAGGCAAATGTACATTTTCAATGCTCTTGTCATACCTAGGAATGGAATTTCTGGGTCACATAGTACCCCTAAGTTTAACTTTTTGAGAAACTGTCAAAATGATTTCTATACTGGCTGTATCATTTTCCATTCCCAGCAGCAACAGGTGAGCAATCCAGTTTCCCCACATCTCAATATAAAGATTAATGTGAGGGAAGTTATTTTAGGCAAACAGAATGCTGATCAGTAATGAGCTCACCAATCTGTCAATCACTTGATATCAGATAACTTTTAAGAACAAACAAAAGAAAATGACTAATTTCAGACTGAATGATTACTGTGACCAAAGTTATCTGTATTTTTTAAAAGCATTCATATTGATGGGTAGAAGAACTGTAGTGAACTTAAAATCAAGAGTCACATAGCTGTGCCCTTGCTTAAGCCTAAGCCACCCCTTGCTGGAGTTCAGACATGTCTGGGCCTGTTCAGGGGACTGAGCTACCAGAAACTAGCTTTTAAGAGGGATCAATGAGCTTGAGAGGGAGAAATTTCATTTAGTGGATGAAGCTTAAGGTTTCTGGTGGAAGGCCCAGCTCTGAATACTCTGAATACTCTTCAAACTTTGGTTCTGTTTTTGTGTACCCAGGACTAAATCTCAGAAAACCTAAAGGCTAATGTATAAACTCTGAATGCATCATTCTCATTAAATACTGTAGGACACTAGATGCACAGCAGCATCACCTCAGTAACCTGAGTTTAAGGATATATCTAGCCCTCTATCTATATAAAAGTTCTATGACCTCTAGAACATCCCTCTGCACTTGAAGGAGCCATGTAGCAGGGTGAGACAGTGACAATACCCTGTAGTGGGTCATGCTTAGCATTGGAGATGGCTTTGAAATGCCTTTGTGCAACCATGGGAAGTGAAGTTCTGGGTAGTAGACATCACATTAGGGGGCCCATCAGAGGACAGGAGTAGCACTCATGGTGGCCCTGAGCTTTTCGGTGAGCTTTTCAGTGGACCCCCAGATGGAACACTGATGGAGACAACAGTTTCCTACCAAGATACACACAGATCATCGCTATTTGAGTATTAATAGCGTGCAATACTCTGGCTGGAAAACAGAGTCTGTGAATGAAATAGAATGAAAAATAACAGAGGAGCTGACTGGTAAGCCAAACGAATTTGAATGACCAAAAACACATTGTTCCTTGCGAGATGAATAGGAGGCCTATAAAATGATTTTTTTCCATTTTCAAATTTTGTTATTGTTATAGCTGACGTAATAAAGCTGTCTCATGGCCTTTCCCACCATAGGTGGCTAGGTTGGTCTCATAGTTAGGAACTTTCCATTGCTTTAGAGATTAATTTTCCCACAGTTTTCTGTTCCATGAAGCTGGGGGTTATAGATTAAAATGTAATAAGCAGTCAATAGAAGGAAAAGTAAGTGGCTGATGCAGAGAACCACTATTTAAATGATGCATGTCCGATTGGAGCCAAGATGCTGACCACACAAACCCACTGCAGAGAACCTAGTGTCCTCACACCCTGTGAGGGTGGAAAGGGAAGGTTCCATTATTCTGTTTTTTTTAGCATCACAAAAATGAGATCACACCTTTATTTTCTCAATAGGATGAAATACTTTAAGTTCAGGCTCATCAAAGGACACTTTCCAAACCTTGAAAGAAGAAATAACAGATGTCATCTTATAAATTCTTAATACATATTGAAGCATTAGAAATAACTCAGGTGGTGCATTGTGGTAGGCACACACATGACCTCAGAAGACATCATATTTTATGTATAAGGAAGAAAAGCTGAGGCAACATTTTCCTATCTTAGTTCCTTTTCTGTTGCCATAACAAAATACCTGAGGCTAGGTGTAGGAATGACTTTTACAAAATGGACATAATCTGGACTAAGGACTTTTACTTAAACTTGGAACCAAAAAGCTACTGTTTATAATGCAAACAAGCTTACTGAGCCATGTGCTCTTGTGACCTAGGCACTTGACCTTGATCCCTTGGGACCCCAAATTGCCCTCCATCCAAGTTAGTGAATGGATGTGGGTGTGCTGGAATTAGCAAACCAAAGTGCTGAACACAGGAAATTCATATTCGTACCATCATTGGAAGCAGTGAGAATTGAGAAGGCTTGCCATTGTGTGTGAGAGATATTTTAGGCTAGGGATCAGAGGGTAAGGTTCTCTGATAAGATAAGGGTGAATTCAAGCTTGTAGTTCCCCAATTGATGCTGGAGAAATGATTTTGAATTAAAGTATGGGTGAGGCTGGGCTCCAGAGCACAGTTCCAGGAGACTTCTGGAGGAACAGATACCCTCCAAGTTCAGGTTAACTCTTAAAGTTAAGAGGCAGGCTGCTTATTCAGGTATAACTGTAAAGTGGCTTAGTAACAGGACAGCTGGGTGCTTAATGAAGATTAAAAAGTTTATTTAGCTCATAGCTCTGGTGCCGGCATTGGCTCAGCTCTGGTAAGGACCTCATGGTGGAGGGTATCAACATGGTGGGAGTGTGAGCTGAAGTGAAAGTCACAAGGCAAGACATGAAGTGAGGCCCAGACTCGCTCTATAACAGTTCGCTTATTTGGGAATGAATCCCACTTCTTTTAGACAGCATCCATCTGTGAGGATGGAGCCCCTATGATCTCTGATCTTTCTCTAGACCCAACCTCTTGAAAATTTTACTTCAACATAGCCACATTAGGAAAGGAAATTCTAAGGCATAAGTCTGGGGAAACAAATCTTCAAATCATAGCCCCTGGATTCTGTGAGGGCCCTACTAGTGCTCTGAAACGGTCATGGTCGTGGGGCTACTGGGAGTGGTACCTAGGTCCATGGTCCCCACCAAAGAATTAGACAAGCTTAATCTCGTGTGTGTGTGTGTGTGTGTGTGTGTGTGTAGTGTATGTATATGTATTTGGGGGGGTGTATGTTTGTGTGTACACCTGCATGTGTGTGAGTGTGCATGTAGAGGCCACACGTTGATGTCAGGTGTCTTTTCTAATCACTTTGTACTTTATTTTTAAAATATTTTATTCATATTATATATGAGTATATTACCTGCATGGTGTAAGTGTACTCATTTCCTGAAATGCCTACTGAGGTCAGAAGTGGTGTCAGACCCCCTGAACTGGAGTTACAGACAGCCGCCATGTGGGTGCTAGGAATTGAACCCCGATCCTCTGTCAGAGTACCCAGTGTTCTTAACCTTTGATCCATCTTTCCAGCCCCTGTTCTTTATTTTTTGAGACAGGGTCACCAGTTATGTAGCAGGAGATGACCCTGAACTCCTGATCCTCCTTGCCTCCACCTCTCAAGTGCTGGGATTATAAATGTGCACCACCATGCCTGGCTTCCTCTATTTAAATATAAATTTTAGAGAAAGACTAAAGACTACATACAAAAGAGATCTAGAGGCTGGGGAGGTGGTTTTATTGGTAAAGTGCTTGCCACACAAACCTGAAGGCCTGAGTTTGGATCCCCAGAACCCATACAAAAAGCTGGGTATGGTGGCATGCTTTTGTAATCCTAGTGCTGGGGAGATGGATCCAGGAGGATTTCTGGAGTTCACTGGCTAACTAGTTGTGGATTCAGTGAGCTCCAGGTTCAGGGAGACACCTTGTCTAAAAAAATTAGGTAGAGTGTGATAGAGGAAGACATGTGACATCAACCTCTGGCCTCTACATGCATGTGTACACACATGCTATACAAGCATACACCACACACACACACACACACACACACACACACACACACACACAAATACAAACAATAAAAACAAAAAACAAAAAATCCCAGAACATAGGAATCAAGAAATGAAGAGAATAGAAAGTATCAAGGGGAGAGAGAGAGAGAGAGAGAGAGAGAGAGAGAGAGAGAGAGAGAGAGATTGAAAAATTGAAATCACTAGAGTCTGTTTTTACGTGCTCTGCAAATGTTCTGGTTTCCCAGGAGGCGCCGTCTCTGATCTGAATCCTGCATGTTAATCACAGCTGTGGCACACTCAGTCTCTGCTTTCCTCATGCATACCAGGAGTACAACCGTAACTCCTGGGTCTCATCAGGCCTTGGCAACACTTGTCACAGCTGCTTTGTTACTGAGCTACGTGGTAGAAAGTGAGCAGAGCTCAGCTTTGCTGGATCCACTGCCTCAGTCCCTGGCTGACCTTGTTCTGTACCTCCCCGCCCCCCATGTATGGGGGAGAAACTCAGGAGCCTCAGAACACAGGGGCTAAACTGGTGGCTTCTCCAGAACTTGGGAAGCTCTGTGCAGCACAGATGAGGTGGAAAGGGCACTCAGAGGGAGTGCTCCACAGACACCTTAGTAAGTGCCAAAGGATGGCCGAGCCATTGGCTTGGAAGCCTGGTCAGCTCTACGACCTTTGGAAACTGCACATCACATGATTGGGTCCAAAACCAGCTTTGACAGATTTCATTTTTCGTCTTTGTACTCAGGCATTTTAAGGCTCTGTAAAGAGAACTTCTAATATTTTCCACACATCATAATGGAATAAAACCAGGAAAAGAGCAGAGAAAGCCAGAAGCAATCACAAATAGAGAATAGAAGATTAGAAAATATGGAAATTAGTCACATGTGGTCTTAGAATGCTTTTTTGCATTTATTTATGTGTGTGTACATGTATGTATACATGTGCTTGAGCATGCTTGAGTATAACTGCTGAACCACCTTGCCAACCCAACATCTGTGATCTTGATCAGTAACCTAAGATGGCAAATGCAATGTTTAATCAATGGAGACCGGCAGAACCAGGTGAGGTCTCTGCCTTCCCATGAGCCCTGATTCCACCAGCAGATGAATCAGCTCTGCTGGCTTCAACCCTTTCTGGTCTCTTGATCCTCAGCATTTCCCAAACCTTGAGACTCTGAAAGCCCCAAGTGGCACCACTGGAGTTCTTTGCTTATTAGGTTGGGCTGGAATTGGCCTGTTGCTACCACACCTGGTCCTCAGATGGTGCCATAGATCTGCAGATTCCAGGTGGGCTCCGAGCTGCAGAGTGCCTGTGTTGTGGCTGGTCTACTGCCTGGCTTTTGCCTGGTCCTGGTTTTTCACTGGGACAAGATGGCTCAGAGGTCTCTGGGGATGTCACGCTGTACCCTAGCTGCTGTTAGATGCTCATGCACTTTTGCTTCCTACTGCCCACCCACCCTCTGCTGCATAATGCTAGCATTCTAGACTTATTCTGAAAAATTTCAAGAAGCCAAAGGTGAGGGGACAGTGCAATCAACGACTGGCCATATGGGTTTTATTTAGATTTGCTAGTTTTTAGCATTTGCCCCATTTTTCTTATACACACACACACACACACACACACACACACACACACACATGCCCCTATAATACCTTTTACAGTTCTATTTTTTCAACCCAAGATCCTATCGGAGATTATACATTACTTTTTGTTGTTGTTGTCATGTTTCTTTAGTTATCTTCAGTGTGGATCAACTTCCTGGTTTTGGAAAAAAACATTTTTTTGACATGGACTTTTATCTCTGTTGTGTGTGTTTGTTGTGTTGTATTGTGTAGCCCAGGCTGACTGGGGACTCTCAATCCTTCTGCTTCAGCCTCTTTATTGATAGCTTTATAGGCTATAGCACCAGCCTGTTCCACAGGAAGATTTATGAAGAGCCCAGGCCAAGTGTGGAAATTGGATGAGGTGGATGTCTGATTATCTATGCCCATTTAGATACAGGTTACACATTTGGACAGAAATACTCTATAGGTATGATTACCTCTTAGGCTGTGCCCAGTGCCCATGTATTCCTTTGCTCATTACAACACAGTAAACCACCCCTTCTATCCCCGACCCTGGCAGAAGGCAAACCCCAAAGCTGAAAACAGGGCTTTGGGGGGACCTGGCAGGACTATAGCCACTAGTTGCCACTCTGACAATTCAGTCACCCTGACTGGCTGCAAAGGGAAATGATAAAATATTCTTCTTGGTCTCATACTCTCCTGAGTGACAGAGGAACTCTTAGACACACTGGGCTCTCAGACCTTTCAGCACTGTCAGGGCTAAAGTAGATCCTAGAGGAACACAATGGGACTCCATGGAAAAAATGCCTTAGTGCCTTCATAGGCCTAGATGCTCTCAGACCTAAACTTCACCTGTGGACAGAGTGTCTAAACTCCACTGGACACTCCAGGCATGGGAGTGTCCCAATGGGACTTGCTGGGCTTCAGGCAGAAACAGGATGGATGAGGAGAAGAGGAGACTAGAAGTCTGATTGGGGACAAAGATTTGGCAGATAGTCATGCTCTGTGTTATCAAGGAAGTCAGGTTCTTCCTTGAAAAGGAAGCATGAGTCCCACATATTCAAAATTTAATGTAAAAACTAAGTCCAGAAGACCAGGAGACAGTAGACCAGAAGTCCCTCTGAGGTGGGAAGCCTTTCCTGTTGTTCTGTGTATTCCTATGGCTAAGCACTATTCTTGGTAGAGGGAAGACAGCCATTCCTTCATTTAGAATGAATGAATGAGGTTGTAGGTGCAGCTCAGTTGATGGAGGCTGGCCTAGCATGCATGAAATCCAGGGTTTGAGCCCCAGCATGGCATAGACTGGGAGAGGTGGCAAACATCTATAATCCCAGCAGTTGAGAAGTAGAGGCAGGAGGATCAGATGTTCAAGTTCATTCTCAATTACATAGTAAATTTGAGGTCAGCTTAGGATACACGAGACCCTGCTTTTTTAGGAATAAATAAATGAATATAATTTCCAAAAGGGCAGGCTCAGTAGCCCAGGGTCCCATGCAATTGAAAGGAAATAATAATTAGCATCTGAGATGACAGATGGAGAGAGAGATAGCAAAATGCAGCAGTCAGAGGTGTGTAAGTCAAAGATAATCCAACCGAGGAATGGGGCTGAGTCACAGTAAAATGTTGTATGTATTATAATTTCACCTTAATCCAATACCACCAGAAATGTTTTTAATGATGAGCCGACCAGTGTCTTGGTTTTCTGCATGCAGAGACCCTTTGTCAGCCACTGTGTAACCAGGCTTGTCTTTGCCACTGGGGACACATTTATTAGGTAGGAGTGGGAACACAAGGCTGGCTTTTCCCTCCACTGCCGCCTCAATAGGAACAGAAGGAAAGACACAGACACACTCAGAGTGTAGCCAGGCTGCCCAGAGCCAGAAAGCAGTATTCACAGTTAACAGCATAAAAGCTGGGAGGAAAGTCCAAAGTGGGAATTTCTCCAAACTATGTGGAAAGCAAGCCAAGACACCACTAATAAAACAGCCTAAACATAAAGGTTTGGCACATTCTTAAGACAAGGAGGACAGTTGGGGTCAGTGATGGAACTGTGCCCTGACTGCATTCAGCATCTGGAGGGCTGGAAGCTTCCAGCAAGACCTACTAGACTGATGAGGTGGCCCTGGAAGATTCTTTACTGGCTAGAAGTATCAGCAGGGGGCAAAAAAAGAGAGAAAGACTTGTCAGGTGATTCAGAAGAAAAGTATTTTTAAGTTAAGGAAAGTGCAATGGTGTTACCATCTCCACATTTAGAGATGAATAAAAAAGGCACAAAGAAAGGAAGTGGGCTGTGCTGGGCCTCCGCTTAACTACAGCCCAGCACGGCTTCCTTATATAGGTCTCTGCTGCACACACGCTCTTAGTTTAGGTCTCTAAAAACCAAAGTTTTTTATTTATAGGTAAGCAAACCCCAATTTTTCTAAATTCTCTGTAAAGATGTTGCTGGCCAAACCTTAATTTATGTGATCACCAGGCCTGGGGCCCCTCCTTTCTCCCTTCCTGTCTAGAGCCCCTTAAAGAAACCAGGCTACCTCTCTAGGCCTATAACATTTTCCTTCCTCCTCCTCTTCCTCTTTCTTCCCTTCCTCCTCTGACTCCCCTTCTTCCTCCTCCACTTCCTCTTCCTCCTCTTCCTCCCCTTCATTCTCCTCTTCCTCTTCCTCCCCTCCCTCCTCCTCTTCCTTCCCTCCCTCCTCCCCCCCTTCCTCTTCCTCCTCTCCTTCCTCCCCTTCATCCTCCTCCTCTTCCTCCCCTCCCTCCTCCTCCTCTTCCTCCTCCCCTTCCTCCTCTTCTTTCTTCTTCCCTTCCTCCTCCTTTTTCTCCCTTTCCTTCTTTTCTTATTCCTTTCTCCTTCATTACATCTCTGTCTCTTCCCCCACTCTTCTCTTCCCTGTCCCAGTCTTCTCCCCCTCCCTGTTCCTCTCTCTTTCCCTCCCCCCATTTCTTTCTTGCCACTGAGCCCTCCCAATCCCTGTTGGCTGCACAGCCCAGTTCCAGTTCTGTCCTAGCCTGGCTGGATGACAGCCCTGTAACTGGTCTGTTGCTAATGAATTGGCCGGGAGAACAAAACACCACAGCTCTCCTGGAACTATGTTGTCATCTACAGTTAGAACCCATGAAACCTCGTACTTTGGAAAAGAACACATGTCATTGGGGTTTGTTTATTTGCTTTAGGATGTCAGGACCCCCATTCTACCCCACCCTGAATGTTTGTCCCATTACAGAACTCATGCAAATGACAAAAAGTTAAAGGAAACTCCACCCGTGTAGCATTTCCTCACTCATTTCCCTGCTCCAGGACTGCCTGGCAGGGCCAAGGAAGGAAAATTCTTGTATTTAGAGCCAAGTGAATGGAGGGGCCAGGCTTGGCAGCTGTAAAGGTCTGAGTAAATCTTGAAACACTGGGGCTGAAAGAGCCCTTAAGGAGCAGTAAGGCCAGCATTCTCCTCTAGCGATGAGGAAACCGAAGCCAGACAGGCTGCCTGCTCTTTAGATTAAATTGAGTCTCTTGGCGTTTACATATCTAAGTCCCAATAAGGAGCTCCTCAGAATGTGGCCTTATTTAGAGATAGGCTCATTACAGAGACAATTAAGTAAAAATGAGGTCATTAGAGTGGGCCCTCGTCCAATACCTGGGGTGTAGATAGAAAGGGGAACATGGACTTGGAGACATGTGCACAGGGAAAGATCACAGGAGCATGAAAACTGGTCATATGTAACTGAAGAGGGAATGGTCCTTCCCTCACAGCCTCGGAAACACCCAATCTTACTGACTCCCAGCCTCTAGAACTGGTAGACAACAATTTCTGTTAGGAAAGCTACTCAATTTGTGGTGCTTTGTGATGGCAGCCCTAGCAAACAAAAGCACATGACATCTGACTTCTGGAGAGAACAAGGGAGCTGGGTCCCCAAGTCCCCAGGCACCACTCCTTCCAGGCACCTGCTTCTACACTAGTTACAAGTTGTGTAAGCTCAGGAAACAAGGGTACTCTCACAAGGAACAGCTATCTAGGAATTGGCAGAGCAGCATCTCCATCTTGGAGGCTGGAGTCTGCATATGTAAGTAGAGGCAAGAAGATGCTCCCATCCCCTTGTTTTGAAAGTTGTCCCCATTGAATTCATTTTCACACAACGTGGGAAAGAGGCATTCTCTTTTTCTGTGGTTGGCATGATGTGTTTAGCACTTGCATTAAATTTCTTTAAAATTTACCTAGGCCTTTCATTCTTTCTTGTTCATTCTGGGTTTTTATTTTGATTTGTTCATTTGTTTTGTTTGAGACAAGGTCCCATGTAGCCCAGGCCAGCCTTGAACTTGCTGTGAAGCTGACATTGGTTTTGAACTCTCAATCCTACTTTGACTTCTTAAGTGTTGGGGTCACGGGTGTGTGGCATCACTCCCCACTCATTCCTTAGTATCTCTTTTGGTGAGAACATTCCCAGCTTATCCACCTTTACCCTCTCTGTGTCCAGAGCTGTGTTCCTTGTCATTACTAATGGTGTCTCTGATTTTTATCAAGTTAGAATTATGAAATTATCAAAACTTTTTTGTAGATAAACTGCTCTGATAAATTTTAACTGTCAATTCGACACATCTTCAAATCACCTGGGAAGGGAGTCTTAATAGGGATTATCCAGTTCAGATTGGCCTGTGGGCATGTATGTGGGCAATTGTCTTGAGTGTTAGTTGATCAAATAGAAAGACCCAGCCCACTGTGAGTGGCACCTTTCTGTAGTCTGGGCCCTGAGCTGTAGAAGAGTGAAGAAAGCTAGCTACAAGCAAGCTGGCAGTGTGGGTGCATTGGTTTCTCTCTTCTCTTAATGTGGATGTCCTGTGGCCAGCTGTCTCAGACTTTTGCCTCTGTGACGTCCCTGCAATTACAGACTATAATCTGGAGTTGTGAACTAAAACAAACTCCCCCTCTTCTAAGTTGCTTTTTGTCAGGGTATTTTTATCACATCAACAGAAAGGAAACTAGAACATAAGCCTTGCCAAGTTTTCAACCAGGGTAACATTTGTTTGGTTTTGTTTGAGACAAAGTCTCACTGGCTTAGACCTCATAAGAAACCAAGCTGGCCTCATACTTACATCAATTCTACTGCCTCTGCTTTCTGAGCTCTGGGATTATAGGTGAGTACCACCATGCCCTGCTGGAGGAATGCTTTTGAGGGATGGAGTGACATGGCTACTTGGAAATGACTCTTCCCAACACAGTGAAATTCCAACCCCAAAGAAGTTAAAGCATCACCGACAAGGACAGCCTTTCCTACTCAGGCTGGTTTTCTTCCAAAGTGAGGTCTTCCCAAGGGGATTAAAGAATCAGGTGACTCTGTTTTCCCTCAGGGGTAGCCAGAACAAAGCATTCTATCTGTCATTCTATCTGTACAAGCTTGAGAATTTTCCAGAGAAATCCTGGTGGACAGGTGAAGAGCTGGAGACAGGAACTGGTACCAGGGGACAGGGATTAGCCAGCTGGCCCTAGGAGAGCACTCCATAGGAAATCTGTGCTTCTGTTACTACTAAAGCATGCCAGAGACTGGTCCACACTGACTTAACAACGTGGGGTGTATATGAATGCCAAGGTCACAGAAGGGTGTATCTGTGTGGGCTTATAATGAACACTTCTTGGAATTTAGGATTCCATAAACTCTGTCACAAAAGGAAGACATTGAAAAGTGATTGACGGCTTTTAATTCTAATAAAAAAGTAGGAGCTAGGGATATAGCTCAGTTGGTACAGTGCTTTCCTTGCATGTCTGAGGACCTGAGTTCAAGCCCCAGATCCCACAAAGTGGCAGGAGAGAACTGATTCCCAAGAGTTGTCCTTTGAACTCCACATGTGTACACCTATACTCACAAATGAATGCACACAAATAATATTTAAAAATCAATAAAACAAACAAAAAAAGTCAGGTATGCATTTATAACCCCAGCACTTGGGAGACTGAGGCAGGTAGATGCCTGGGCTTTGTTGGCCAGCTAGTCTAGCCTACTTGGAAAGTCCCAAGCCAGTGAGAGACCCACCTCAAAAGAAGAAGAAAGGGAAGGAGAAGGAGGAGGAGGAGAAGGGGGAGGAGGAGGAGGAGGAAGAGGAGGAGGAGGAGCAGGAGGAGGAGGAGGAGGAAGAGGAGGAGGAGGAGCAGGAGGAGGAGGAGGAGGAAAAGAAGAAGAAGAAAGAGGTTGGGGACTGGAGAGATGGCTCAGTGGTTAAGAGCACTAGCTGCTTTTGCAGAGGGCCTAGATTCGATTCCTAGCAACTACATGGAGGCTAACAACCATCTATTAACTCCAGTTCTAGGGGATCTGATGCCCTCTTCTGCCCTCTGCAGGCATCGCATGACACAGCTACATATACACACATGCAGGCAGTACAGTCATACACATAAAATAAATAAAAAAGGTGAGGGGCTGCCCTGCTTCCCAAAATATTGGAATTAAAGGTGTGGGGCTGGAGAGATGGCTCAGTGGTTAAGAATACTGATTGTTCTTGCAGAAGACCGGGGTTCAAATCCCAGCACCCACATGGCAACTAACAACTGTCCGTAATTCCAGTTCCAGGGGATTCAACAGCCTCTTCTGTCTTCTGCTGGCATTGCATGACACGGGTGCATTTTTCTACATGCAGGCAATACATGCATACACATAAAAATAAAAAATAATAAATAAAATAGTATAAAAAATTAAAAAATAAAAATAAAAAAGGTGAACAGCACCTGAGGTACAACACAGAGGCTGTGATTTTTGCCTCCACATTCACACATGTATGTGTGGTTATCTACACACCCTTGAGCATACCATATACTCAAAGCAGTAATCTTCTATTAATATTTTATCAAATATGGATATTTTCACATTCTTTGAACTTAAAAGAACAAACAAGAATAACATTTTCTATTGTCCCCTCACAAAGGTTATATTTATATTTTTCAAATAGAAAAAACAAATTACAATGTAATCTCCCATTATCTCTGCTATTTCCTGTATAGTTCTTGTTGCTTGAATCTGGACTCTCTCTTTGTACCCCAGACCCTTGGGGGCACACAGCACAGGGAGCTCAGAGTTCTTTTGACCTGGGTGAGGGGCTGGAGAGATGGCTCAGCAGTTAAGAACACTGTGAGGCTAGGGAGTCCTGCCTGAGACTTAGCATTCCCCTTTGTAGCTCCCTCACTTGTATAAAAACAGACCCTCTAACCTTTTCCAAGAGTCTCATTTCTCTTAAAAGTGAGTGTGCTTGCTAGCGTGTATCAGTTCTCAAAAGGATATGTCACCCCCCAGACAAAAGTGATGTTCCTTTTTGCTTTAAGTTAGGTTCTTCCAGAAACAGAGTCTGAGACAAGGATTGGGGTCTGAGTAGGTTATATGAAAAGGTTTCTTAGTATGGGAATAAGGATGTGAGAGTGAGGAGAGAAGGCACGTCAGCAACATGCAGGATGTCTCCAGGGCAGCTGGGACACCTGTGGCTCTGCAGAGTGCCCTTGGAGTATTGCTGGAATGCTGCTCTGCTGTTCTGTTCTGGAAGGCAGGTATCACCATTTCCCATGTGCTAAGCATAAGCAATCGCAGGTCACCCGCCCTTAGACAACTGTGAGTACCTCACAAACCTGGGTGGGGCAACAAAGACATCTTCCCTACCTCCTTCTGCAGTCTTGGAGCCCTTGATTTGAAATTCTAACTCCAACTCTGAGCACAGAGACCTATAACTTGTCTCAGCCCTTTAATGGAAAAAGGAAGGGACTTTTTCTCTAAAAAAGTATATTCTACTTAAAATAAGTAAAGTCAAATAGGGTCTCAATTTCCTCAATGATGTAGCCACAGTATAGTTACTCCTGTAAATAATCCTTCACCCATGTTCATGTAAGCAATCCTAACTAAACTTATTCACGCACGCACACACACAC